>NC_064278.1:19545000-19882500 GCF_003254725.2 Canis lupus dingo | reverse complement strand
TGTGACTTACAATTTTGTTATTGCATCTCTGAGAGTTTGCTTTCTCATTTCAGGGGAGGGGGGGTCAAATAGACTGAGTGTTAAAAGAGACTGTGTGTGTGTGTGTGTACACCCAGGTGTATCTTGTAGAAAGAGAACTCCGTTGTTTGGTAGCTGTAATGGATTGAATGTGTGTGTCCTCTACCAATTTCGTATGTTTGAAACCCTTTGTCCGATGTGATGGTATTAGGAGGTGGGGACTTTGGGAGATCATTACAATTAGATAAAGTCATGAGGGTGGAGCCCTTATGAATGGAATTAGTGCCCTTATAAGTGTCAGGAGTGAGCTTGCTTCCTCTCTTTGCTCCCCATGTGACAACATGCTGAGAAGTCAGCAGTCTACGACCTGACCAGAACCTGCCCCTATTGGCTTCCTGACCTGGGACTTCCAGTTTCCAGACTGTCAGAAATACATGTCTGTTAAAAAAGAGAGAAAGAAAGGAAGGAAGGAAGGAAGGAAGGAAGGAAGGAAGGAAGGAAGGAAGGAAGGAAGGAAGAAGGAAAGAAGGAATGAAATACATGTTTGTTGTTTAGAAGCCTCCCAGCTTATGGTATCCTGTTATAGCAGCCTGAACTGACAAAAATACCAACCTTAAATTCTCTCAAATCATACAGGTGGTACTGAAGAAATGCTTCCATATTTTTATAAATAACTTCAGTTTCCCTTGCTTGAATCCAATGACACAATTCACAAAGAATTTTCTGGAAAAGAAATGAAAGTCTAGAATTCAACCTTCTTTCTCAACTGCAGGCTTGAATAAAGCATGAGGATGAATAAAAAATGCTCACAATCTATAGTGGCTTGTTCTAGAAATGTAAAAGAGAAGAGCAGACACTCTTTGAAAAAAAACTTTTATGCTGTTTTATGGAACATTGTAAAAGTGGTATTACACATATTAAAGAAAACTTGGCAAATTGCAATAAAATGAAAAGTAGGAAAAAATTCAAGTTCCATTTCCTAAAGACAAGCACAGTTAACATTTCGAAATATTTCCTTTTTCTTTTTCTAGGAACAGGGTTCTTTTAAAAAATCAATTTTATAACTCAAAAAGGCCTTATAAGAGTTAAGAGCTATAAGAAAGTAATTTCCTTGCTAATATATTACTATTTAGTTATGTATATTTAAGGGTAAAACATAACAAAAGATTGTTGTTACGTTGCCCTTTAATTACCTGGACACAGAATTTACCCTTAACCAGCAATACCAGTGCTAAAAAGCATCTTCAAGGGGTAATCTGAAATGCAGAAAGAGACTCAAAGATGTTTATCACAGAGTTACTTATTAGGAAATTGTTAGCTAATGATGTCATATCCATAGGATTGAATGCTACACGACACTAAAATGATATTTATAAGGATTTTTAAAAACAACGTGAAACGTTTATGAACTAAAGTTAAGCAAAAGAACAAAAAACAAAAAAACAAACCAGTTTTAAAGTTTTATGTAAAATACGATCTCGGTTATGTTTTTACAAAGTAAAAGAAATATGGTACCAAAATCAATCATAAAATACTGGAAGAGTTGTTATATCTGAATGCTGGGATCATGAGTAAATTTGATTTCTCTCTCTATAATTTTCTGCGTATTCAAACATTTTCCACAACGAATATTATTTCTTTTATAAATGTACAATAGTAAAAATAAAACCAAGAACACACACTATTACCTTGCCCCATTTTCTGGGAACCGTCCTCGGAGCACAAAGGAAGAAATTAATAGCACCAAGCGTCCCTTCCTCAAAACATTTCCTGTGTTTCTAATCACATGGCAGCTGTTGGCTCTATAATAGTCTGCTCTGAGTTTTATAGAAGCCACATTTTTTAATTGAGTGCTTTGAAGAGACTTAGGAACGATGTAGAAAGCAAAGTAGGGGCCCTCTCTCTGGCGGGGCTAGCTTGTAACACAGTTTGAAATGTTTTTCAGGGATGGTTACAGCCCTCCCTGTGAGCCCCCCCCTTTCTCAGGAACCAGTGGCCCAGACACAGGGCTCCTGCACAACCTCCCGGGTGGGGGGGCCTCCTGGGACCAGCACAGGCTCCCCAGCACAGCTGGGGCTCTTCCCAAGCTTCCAGCAACAGATCGGCTCCAGAGGGTGGCTCAGGGGTTTCTTTGCTTTCTGCCAGGGGAGGTGGAGCCTGAAAACAACATCCAGTTTTGATTGTGCAAAAGGTGTGATGTGGTCAAGCCTCGTCTCTGGGCTAGGTCTGGCCGGCCCTTTTACTGCTCCCCTCAGTGCCTCACATCAAGGCCTTTCCCTCAATTACCAAACCCGAAAGGAGGAACCTTGGGGTTTCCCCTACTCTGGTGGGGAGCCAGGAGGTCAGACTGAGGGAGGGACTTCCATCACAAAGCACTAGCGGGATTAGTGGCATAACAAAGAATATACGTTTTCTCATTTTCTCACTGGGCTGGCAGAGGAAGAAGGGATGAGCGGAATTATGCAGGAAAGGAGCACGGGGCTTTTCAGAACCCATTCAAGGACCTGGGTAGGGGGAGGGCGGGGGGGGGGGGGCGGGCACCTTGGGTCAGGTGGAAGGCCTTTGATCAATCTGGCAACGTTTCTCCAAAAGAGGGAAAATCCTATTGTCTCTGATTAGGAGAGAGGCTGGGTGCTGTCTGACTTTGGTGGTGGTGGCGGAAGGCAGAGCTCAAGGGCCCGTCGTCACTGATGGACCCTCCCCGGTTATGGCCCGAAAGGTACGAATCCTAAACCAACGAATCTAGGAGAAAGGTGCTTCCGTGTGCACGTGAGGCTGCGGCTTGGGGCTCCAGCAGCATGGCTGTGAGGGGCCCCAGCTGCCCGGGTTAGTGACCCCCACTGCCTGGGTTAGTGGTCCCCACTGCCTGGGTTAGTGACCCCCACTGCCTGGGTTAGTGGCCCCCAGTTGCCTGGGTTAGTGACCCCCACTGCCTGGGTTAGTGGTCCCCACTGCCTGGGTTAGTGACCCCCACTGCCTGGGTTAGTGGCCCCCAGCTGCCTGGGTTGGTTACCCCCTCAGCTGCCCGGGGTTAGTGACACGCTGGAGCCTGGAGCCCTGTCCTCTCCAGCCGCCCCGCCCACCTCTGCCTTTCTGGCATCTACTTTCCTCCCACCCTGCCCACTGCACCTTCCATTCCCAGCAAGTCTTCCAGCCCCAGGAGCTCACTTTTCCGCCTGGGACAGACCGTTGTGACACCCTGATCCCCACCTTTACCCTGGACCCCCCCGTTGGCTCCTCCGGTCTGTCCTCAACCGCCCCCCACCCCTCAGTCCCTCCTCTGCTCCCAGAAAGGACTTTCTGGATGACTCGGCATCCCTCTTGCTTAACTTCCTCTTCATTAACGCACAGATGTGCTTTAATGCCTGTTTTCTTTCCGACAATGTGTCTTAGCTTTCTTTTTGTCTTGGTAAATACAGAACCACCTCATTCAATTTTGTGGGTAGTGTTTACATTGTATGTTGTGCTGTAACTTACTCAGAAACACTCTGGGCAGATATTTCATTTGCTTTCAATTTATTTTATTAGTAATACTCAATTTTTTATTGGTAGTAGCAATAGAATAAAATATGAGGAACAATACTTGTAGACTTTTAAAAATATCTCTTACCTAAATTTTTAGAAATAGAGTCACTGGGTCTAAACTAAGCCCGTTTAATAGTTTGATTATATGGTTAAACTGCCTTTGATTAAATTACCTTTTTTTTTTTTTTTTAAATAAACTCCAATAATGAGAAAAGTTTTTGGTGCCACAACAGCTATCCTCTTGTGCCGTGTTTCCGAGTGGACGAAGTTCCTTTATTATTTTCCTCTGAAAGACAAAGATGCTACTTTGCACATAGCGTTTGTAAAGAAATTTGGTACAAGCTCACAGATGAGTTGATTCACCTTTTTGGAGCTCTGTTTCTCATCTAGATAACTCAGTCTTGAGTTCCCTCATATAGAAAGTTAAGATCCCTTACATATCTAAGATTTTGTGGTTTTCTGACCCAGGGAGCAAAAAGCAGCCAAATATGTCACTGTAGCCTATCTTACTTAAAACAAAACAAAACAAAACTTTCTTATATATTTTCTGACTTTCGCTTTTTTTTTTTTTACTACAGAGATGTGATTGACATATAACATTACGCTAGTTGGAATGCTTTACTTTTAATATTTTTATTTGTGTTCTACTTTTTTTCAGGTCAAGGCTGCAATTGGAGCTTTAAAGTTACGTATTAATTTTGTGAATGATTAGCAACTATACAGTGTTAAGCTTCCTTAACCTTTCATGATGTCATGTTTGGATGTTATTTCTTCCTGAAAAAGGCGCATAGGAAATGGACTATATCTTTCCCTTGTGCCTACTACATACAGTACTCCCTCTGCCCCTAACCCAGGGCTCTTTGCCCCCAAAGCACCTGCTTATCTCTATACTTGGATATATATGTCTGTATAATACGTAAGTCTATATGTTTGTGTATGTGCGTGTGTGCGCTTGTGTGCGTGCACTTTTGCCCGTTGCATCTTACCAGCAGCCTGCATAATGAGGATGCTGAGGCATTTTGTGAGACCTTGATTCAATGGCTGGGTTCAAAGCAATTCCACTGGTTATTCCAGTTTCACTCAAGCAGCCTCTCCCCTGAACTTGTAGTCCATCCTACTCAGTTTCTCAGTTCCCCTACCTTGAGGCCACCTCAAGTTCATCACGTCTAAAACAGAACTACTATCTCCCACACCCTGCTCTTCCCTCGGTCCTCCCCATTTCTGTAAATGGCAGCTCCATTCTCCCAGCAAACACCTGTCCGTTCAGCCTGCAGGTGTGTCCCGCGTCTGACCGCGTCTCACTGCCTCCCCCGCTGCCGGCCCGGCCCACGGCCCCGTTGACTTTCACCCGCGTAATTACACGCGCCTTGGAAGTGGGTGCCCTCATTTCACCCCTGGGCCCCTCTGATTTTTTTTTCGTAAAACAGCCAGAACAATTCCTTTAAAAAATACATCTATTGAGGTATGATTTACATACCAGGAAATGTACCTGTTTTAAGTCTAAAATGTAACGATTTTAGTGCATTTACTAATACGCCCTAAACTGTCACTGAAGTCGTTTTAGAACACTTCCTTTGCTTCCCAAAGATCCCTCCTGTGTATTTGCAGTCAATCCCCACTCTTAACCACAGGCCCAGGCAAACCGCTAATCTGCAAATACATAGGGAACTCAGAAGCGTGGGGGGGGGGTCCCCTGCAGGCAACCAGCAATAGGGCTAATGGGGCAACGCTGCATGGGAACTTAGCCATAGGGAGACAAGAGGGACCAGAGCAGGGTTTTCAAAAGCCACACAGCACGTGTACATCCACATTGCAACCTGTCCACAATCGCCCTTGTTCCCTAGTCAGCGAGCATGAGGGTGCAACAGGCTGTTGGCTCAAGGGCCTGCAGGATCCAGGGAAGCAGCTGGGTTAGCTGCGCAGGCCAGTGTGTGTGAGACATCCGGAGGAAACTGAGAGCCTAGGGCCCATTCCACCGCAGCTCTGGGTGGGTGTGGGCTCAGAGTTTTGCCCGACCTTCTGACCTCGAGATAAGTCTGAGATGCAAACATTGTGCAAAATCTTGCTTGAAAAACATTGACAGCAAATTAAAACAGTTTTAAAGACCTTGAACCAGACAGACACCCTGTGCAGATGAACAGCACGGGCCTGAGGCTGGGTATGGCACCCTCTGGCAGGGTGGACTCTCCCAGAAAAAAGTTGCTCACCTGTGCGGTATCATAACGCAGCCCACCCTCCAGGCTGCGGGTTGTACGGTGTCCTTTCCCTCCAAGACTTGGCTCTGCAGACAACTCTCTTTGCTGTTGGGTTCCTACGCGCGGGGGCTCGGGCGGCAGGCAGTAACTTAGAATTTCTACTCAACTGCTCTTTTGAAACAACCTTTTGATTAAAAAGTTAGATCCCCAAGATTCCCTGAATACCCAGTTAGCCTGCAGTTCCATTACAAGCCTAGAGAACAATGTCCATGCTGCTGGTTGGTTTGCTTTCTTATTTAGCGGTAAGGCCGGACAGGGACACAAGTGACCCACACTGGCTGAAATGAAGAGTGGTGGGTGGGGGTGTTTCCGGTGAGATTTGTTGGAGCCTGAAGACTGCAGGGCCCTCGGGCTGCAGATGGGCCCGGGGCCGGGCCGGCCAGTAACCCAGATGTGTCAGGTGTGGACAGAGAAGGGGCGGGTGGTCCCAGCGGTCATCAGAGCGGTGAGGGGACATCCGAAGGGATACGTTGTCCTTCCTGTGGACTAAAGGAGGCGACTGGATGGACACACAGCCAGAGCAGAAGTCTTCCCTTTCTCAGAAGAGATGGAAAATAAGGATTAAACTTTGCTTCTAATAGACACTTTATCCATTTTAGGACTCTATCCTGGGGTGGGGTGGGGGCATTATTAACATCCTAAAGAGAATGTTAAAGACCATACCTGCTTTGTCCCCACGTTTCATTTCCTTTAACCACCATAATGGACACCTTTCACGGTGACAGTTACTGGCAGGGTGGTTAAGGGGCTGGCTCAGGACGTGGTCAGCCTTTCCTGCGCACGTCGCTCCACCACTTACTAGCCCTGTGGTCTCGGGCAGGTTTCTCCACCTCTTTTCAGCGTCTGCACCTGCAACATGGGCGTGACGATGTCTTGCTCCCGGGGCTGATGTGAACGCCCAAGCTCCATCATCCCAGCTCTGTGCCCCGCGGAGTGAACGTTCATTAGGCGTTAGCTGCTATATGGGTGCTGTTATTATTCTGTTACTGGAGTCGAAGCGGGCACAGGGGTCAGCAGGTCTGACGTCAGCACGTCCCAGGTGAAGAGTCGGACTCCCAGGGGCGAGAGCTCCTCACCGCTGGCACGAGCAGCCCGTGCGGCCTCTGGAGCTCTTCACTCAAACTTGTCACCTGGAGAGCTCGAGGTGCCAATCATCCTTGTCTCTCCTCAGGAGAGACTAGTTAGCGAGCCCCCAGCCCCCCGAGCCGGGGCCGCGTCTGCCTTGGTTTCCTCCACAGCCAGCGAGCTTGCTACCTACATGCCCAGCATTTGGTAATACATTTAATAAACACGTGCGCATTGCTCGGCGAGGAGAGGACTCCAGACACATCACAGAGGGGACTTGGCGCCCTGGTGGTGCCTGCCTTCTGCCCTGGGCGTTGCTTCTGGCCTTGAGGGGCCTGACGCCTGTCCCCCCTCCCCACCGCCCGCCACCTCTGCCTCCCCTGCCTCCCCTGTCCCACTCTCTCCTTTTCTTCCCTACTTTCTTTTTCTCCCTCCTTTCTCCTCTGCTTCCTCCTCCGCGTCCATCTCCTATTTAAGCGGGTCAGGGGACGGGCTGGTGAGAAAACCCTCCAACTGTCAGTGGCTCACGATAGCACGTTCGTCTCTCACTTGAGCAGAGTCATCTGGCGCTCTGGGTGCCACTGCGGGACAAATGTCTTCCGTGCGGTGGCCCAGCATCCCAGGCTTCCCGGTCTTGGTGCTCCCCATAGCAGCGATTGCTGCCCCCCCGGGATGGGGGTGAGCGTGGCAGCCCCAAGGGACTCTGCTGGCCTTGACTGCTCCATCCGTGTCACTCTGGCCACTCGGGCCTGGCCTGGGCACCTGGACCCATCCGAGGGCTGGCAAGTGTCCCCGCTCCATGGGTCTGGAAGGTCCCAGAAGGCAAGGAGAATGGGAACTGAGTGGGGGGGAGGGGGTTCCAACGCAAGTCTCTGGCAGAACTCAGCCTTTACCCTCATCTGTTCTGTGTCACTTGTGTTGTCTCCTTTCCTCCCTCCCCTCTGTCCCCACTTCATTCCCCTCCATGCCTGCCTGGCCTTCCCCCGCCTGGCCTCCCCCCGCCTGGCCTCCCCTGGCCTGGCCTCCCCCCACCTGGCCTCCTCCTGCCTGGCCTCCATCCTGCCTCACTCCAACTGCTGCATGGGATCCTCACCCCCCACACCCAGCAGATGCTGACCAAGGATGGTGCTGACTGTCTGGTCCCCTTGACCTTGAGCTTCTTGTCTGGCCGCAGACAGAGGCAACAGGTTTCCCATCCCCGTCTGGGTCTGCTGGGGATTCATGACACACTCCTCGTGTTGTCCCGCGCTCCTGCCAGGGGCCTAAAGGACTAGCACAAGGTCAAGGCAGGCATCTTGCGCTGACCCCAGGCGGCCCCCCAACAGCCCCTTCTCGTGTCAGAAGTCAGTGCTTTCTTTTTTTCTTTTTTTAAGATTTATTTATTTATTTTTATTTATGATAGACACAGAGAGAGAGAGAGAGAGGCAGAGACACAGGCAGAGGGAGAAGCAGGCTCCATGCAGGGAGCCGGACGTGGGATTTGATCCCGGGACTCCAGGATCGCGCCCTGGGCCGAAGGCAGGCGCCAAACTGCTGAGCCACCCAGGGATCCCCAGAAATCAGTGCTTTTGAGGCCTGACCCATCCCAAGGCCGAGCTCAGCAGAGTAGGGGGCACCCTTGGAAGGAGGTGTGTTGGATCATCACCCCAGGCCCCGGCCCCGGCCTTGCTCCTAAGGACACACCACCTTAACTTCTTGACAGTATCCAGCAGGGCCAGGTGAGCTTTCCAGGTGACCGCAGGGACCTCCCAGTGCTGTGAGCCAGACGGAGCCTGAGTTTTCACATTTGCAAGAGAGGGAGAGAGCTTGTGTGGCCCACGGCGGCAGCACGTGGCCCGGAGCCTGGATCTGCCAAGGACTGCTGGTGTCCCTGGGGCGGGTCCCTCTCCCCCTGGGTCTCCGTTCCTGCCCTGCAAAGAGCAGTTGCACCGGGCGAACTTGGCAGCAGCCCGGGCTCCCGTTCTCCGGGTCTGGCCTCCCTGGCCTGCCACGGATGATGATGCCTGTGGCCAGGGGGTAGGGTGCACTATTCGAGGCCCTACATAGCACCTCACGGTCCCCAGAAGAGAAGCAATTAGAAAGGCGGTGGGGAGTGAGTTGGGGTGTACGGAAAAATGAGGTGTGAACGGGCAGCGACCTGGGGCGGGACCTGAAGACTTTATACATATTAATTGCTTCTTTTCCCCAAAGAGCAGATCAGATCATACAGTCAACTGTATTCTTTGTAGTCTCGCCTCTTCCCCGCCACCTTGTAAAAATGTTAGTGTCAGAAAATGCTGAGGATGGAAATATCAGGAGACTTCGAACCAGCTTGTTGAGATATTCGGTAGAGACACATCAGCTTTTGGTGATTTCCCCCAAAGTTGAAAGTTATAATTTTTCTACTCTTCCTAAGAAATAATGGTCTCTTGGAATGTGCAAGTAAATTAGTCATCCTGTGTCCTCAGAATTGGTCTCTGTAATACATCCTGGTCTCTGAAAAAGAGCTGCAGTTGTATAATGGATTTTAGAAGTCTCCAAAGCTGGTTCAACTAACATATTTGTTAGTCTAATAAATGATATTGCTTTTGTCAAGATTTTTCCATATAGCACAATTTAATAGAGGAATCAATAGTTTCTCAGACATGACAAAAGGACCTGGGTGTGCTTTGATGGGAGACACAAAGTCTCTTCTTGTTCTAATAAAGCCAAAATGGAAAAAAAAAAGTTTTTTTCCTCTCTTTCAAGTGTATTTTTATGAAGCTAAAATATACATACCGCTTTCTCTAGGAAAATATTTGTTTATCAATATTTTTTCCTACGGCATCGTCTTACTCTGTTATTACACATGAATATGCATTTTGTTTTCATCTTACTCCTTCGCCTTGTTTGATGGGCTGTCACTAGTATATGCTTCTTCAGGGAAAAACTCAAGTCTGAAGATGTTTTGATCCATTGGGCCTATGGAATATTTCTTTAGAAATCATTTTAGAACTGTTTTGGGCAAATATCGGCATCTACCTACGTTTCTACTCATCATAACTTTTTAAAAGCCCCTAAAGTGGTTTCGTACAGTGAGAAGCCATCTCCTCTAGTAGCTCCTGCCTTAACTGGTTTTTATAATACGGTTTAAGGTTGTGCGTGCTGCCCTCTGACCCCCGCCGCCATATTGATGCCTTTGCTGACTTCAGTTAATGGGTTAAACAAATCTCTTTTGGAGTTGTTGAAGCCGCTTGGAAGGAAACTGCTTTGGTGTTGAGAATGTTAGAACATCTGTGTGTCTCTTCCTCAGCCAAAACATTTAGTTTTTGCCATGGAATGTGTTATTTGGAGGATGTCTGACTTTCCCGGCTATGGGTTCTACCTACTGGCAGAAACAATTTGCTGACATAGGCCCTTAGCAGTTATCCCCAAATAACACCATCTTCAAATATGAACCAAAGCATGGGTCAGAAAATGACTTTTGGGGACAATTTCTACCAAACTGATGAGAGGCTGCTTTTTGAAAAGCTGAGATTATTGGCCATGGCTGTCTTTCGAGACAGAAATAGTCTCAGAACGTTTCCAGAGAGAAGATAAATGAGCACATCGATGTGTTAGGGGAACTAAAATTGACTGTAGAGACTGGCTGTGTTGAGAGCAGTGGTTTTCAACTTGACTACGTGTTAGAATTACCTGGTAGGCTTTTAAAGAGTACGGGGGTCTTGGTCTTTTTCCTAGAGATTTCTGATTCAGCTGGTCTGGGGTGGGGCCTAGGCTATAGTCTCTTTCTCGCTTTTTCTCCTTTTCAGGTGATTCTAATGGGGAGTCAGGGTTAAGAGCCGTGAGTCTAGAGGAGCCGGACTCGAATTGTGAGTTCTTAATCTTAGCCAGCAGCAGCAGAAGCACATTGGAATTTGTCAGAAATGCAGTTGGGAGTGGAGCTCAGGAATCTGTATGTTTGCAGCTCTCCAGAAGATTCTTACCCATGATTCTCAAATGTTAGCACACATCAGAATCATCTGGAGGGCTTGTTAAACTACAGATTGCTGGACTCCACCCCAGGGTTTCTGATTGAATAGGCCTGGAATGGGACCTGAGAACTTGCATTTTTAAAAGATTTTATTTATCTATGAAAGACACACAGAGAGAGGCAGAGACAGAGGCAGAGGGAGAAGCAGCCTCCCCTTGGAGGAGCCCGATGCAGGACTTGATCCCAGGACCCCGGGATCAGGCCCTGAGCCAAAAGCAGATGCTCAACTGCTGAGCCACCCAGGTGCCCTGAGAACTTGCATCTTGAACCAGCTTTTAGGTGACGCTGATGTTTCTCGACTGATGCTATTCTAAGTGGTCCACACTTGGAGGCCTGGGGACTTGGATTGTTTCTGAGTTTGTTGCAAAGGTGGCTGTTTAAGACATTAGGATCTCAGTGCTCACATAGATGGACTCATAGAACCAATTGCCCTGTCTAGGAAACGCCCCTCCACCCCTTTTTAAAAAGAGTTTTCCTGGCAAGGCTGCCAAGCATGGGATAAAACTCCAAAGTCAAACTTTATCACAGACGACGGCGACTGCTTTGACTATTTTGACAAAGACATTTTGTCAGTTTTATTAGGGTACAATGAATTAACTTGAGTTTTCTTTCCCTTTTCTGTATCCGTTGGTTGTTTGCATGTGTTAGGCAAATTGATTGTCAGACACACTTTATAATAGAACCTGTTTTTGCCTCAATGATAGGAGTAGAACATAAATGAGTATCTTTAGGTGAATAGAGGTAACAGTTTTTTTCTATTTCACTGAGGGGCTGGGTGATATTTAAGGCAGTGACTCTCCACATGTATTTGGGATGGAGTGGAGGGAGAGTAGAGTCTTCTCTGGGTGAGTCTGATTAGCCTCTCAGGTGAGAACTATTGCTTTGGGAGGAGGGTCACAAACTCCAATGTTTTCAGGACTGGGAGGGCCAGGGCCGGGCAGTGGGGGCCTAGTATCCTTTGCCTGTCTGCAGGAAGCTGCCTTTCTCCCCCTCTGGCTGATTTTGGGGCATGTGGGAATACTGCACAGTGTGGCCAGAGCTCCTGACTTTAAAAGGTAAGACAGGAACCCTACATTTCTCTTGAGAAATGTCCTGATCTTTAAATGTGGGCAACACATTTTTAAAAATGTGAAATCCTTGTGCTGACCAGACAAAACACACTTGTGGGCAACCAGTTGGTGACCTCAGGGGTGCCTTCCCTAAGTCAAAGATTCCATTAGGAGTCATTCAAAATGAGACCTATTCAAAGTGTCCTAAGAAATACACTGAATTTCCTAGGTTTGGCTTTCTATCATTGTGATTCCGCGGGCTATAAGGGCAACAGGGAGACCGTTATTACATACCTTCAAAAAAGGATAATTTAAATATCTATGGCTCTAACTTATGTGCTTCCAGATTTTAATATAATAATCATTCTTGGTACAACATATTTCTTTGGAAATGGACTTTGGATGCGTTTCAGTTTTTAATGCATGGAATTAGCGAGATAGAGATTGGAAAAGTTTCAAACTCCATAGAAGAGCGGCTGCAAAAGAACACTGAGACCAGTAACTGAAAATCTCAGTGGTATAGGCTTCAATTATTGGGTCTTGGGTATTCAGGGCTGACTACATCTTCCTGCATATTGAATTATTGTAGCATTAAGTTCCTGTAACATTTAGGAAATAGATGGCTGGGAAGTGACGGAGAAGAGAAATTTAAAAAGCAGGCATCACATTCCTTTTTATTATGTTTATCTGTCCTCTCAAGGACAGAGGAGGCGCTTTCCATCTGTTTAAATCTTGGCCTGGCATTTCCAGCCCTGAGGTGCCGGAGGGTTTCTGGGTCTCACTTGTACACCTGACTTTGCATTTCAGCCCTCAGACTTCCATTGCCGTTATGCGTGCTCATCCCTGTCCTGCGGGGAAAGTGTTCTCTGCTCGCTGCTTCTACCAAAGCTCTGCTGGTAGCTTTGCGCACTCCTTGGAGCTGCCAACAGGGTGGAGAGGCCTGGACAGAGCATAATGGCAGCTCTGGGCTAACCCCATTTTTTTTTTTTTGTTCCCTTTATATGTTGAATCTCAGATTTTGTAGCCTCTGAAGATACGATTTGGTATGTGTTGGCAGGTCAACAGAGGGAAAATTTCCAGGGATGAAATCCAAGGTTGTCACTATTACTTCTGGAATATAAATAAGGGATAACGGTCGGTGGGATTTCCCTCTGGTCCACACCAGTGTATGGGAAATAGGATTCATCTAAGATATTCACATCTGGCTAATACGAAAGTGGTATTTTGTTTCACTCTTGCTATTTCTCCTTGTGTGTTTTCTGCCTTGGGGTCCCTGTGGAGAAGATGGAATTTGTATGTTTTTGGATCTCTAGCCAAATACCAATCTAATCTCTCCTTAAGCATGAATAAAGTCTTTACAAGCACAGATCTACTTGAGAAAACCGCAATTGGGTAGGGATGCAAGCAGGTTGCAGTTTGGAGAACATGCACAGAATTTTTTTGCCTGATGTAGCTTTTGTGCTTTGGAAAGTCACTGGGAAAGGGGTAGGAACAACAGGCAGATCTCTAATTAAACGAGCAATTTTAGAAAGGAGAAAAACATTATGGAAATTGAAAAGAAATATTTTGGATTCTGACTCAAGTCCTGGTATGAGTTTGGAATGTTCTAATCTGTTCAGCATGAGCCAGAAATAGTTTCCTAAGGAGGCAGACATAGGCTCCTCGGAGCAGACCTTGGCCTCCTGTGTTTGGTGCCATAAGTAGACCTAGTCCTGTTGGCCCTCCTACAGGGTGGCTGCTTAGCGACACTGATGAAAGTTCTAAATCTGGTCTATGTGGTGGTGAAGGGCGTCCCAGAGTTAATGTCCCGTCGGTCCCAGCTGTGAAGCTGTCCACGTTTTCCCAGCCCAGTGAAATCCGTGGGTTCCTCATGTCTCTGGCCATCGGGTCTTGGTAAAAATAAGGGTGATAATAGTTGCTCTGCTGCCCTGTGAGAACTATGATGAACAATTGAGTTTAAAAAAATTACAAATTGCTGAGTGATCCTGAGGTGTAAGGAATTACTAGTCAGTCTACTACCGGGGTGACAAAAGGAACTTGGCAACTTTCTAGCCCAAATAAAAAGGTTGGAAGTGGGATCAAACGTCTGAGGCTTTAGGAGCCCCATGCCATTGCAGTCAGCCTCGGTGGTCAGATCGGAATTCAAGTCTCTGCTTTACTAACTGTGCAACGTGATGGTTTTTTTTGAGCTTCACTTTCTTTGTATATAAAAACTGCTACAAAACCTACCTCACAGATTGTGTGCTTTCAATGAGGTTTTACAGAGGAAGTACTTCTGTAGTTAGGTTCCTATTAGGTGCTCAGTAAGCGTTGATTTGATTCACTGAGTCCTACACCGCTGCAGATATTCTGAAATGGAATGTTGTTGGACCAGCCCAGTTCCTTTTAATAAATCTGAGGGACACAGAATTCAAGGTCGGCTGTACCAGGAGGAGACTGGCTAAATGGCCCCTCCTTAATACCTATTGCACCTGCGGCAGGATTATTCCTTCTGGATAAGGCATTGCTTCTCCAAATGTCCTCTTTGACGATGTTAAGTAGCTCTGTAGTGGGAGCACGTGAAGATGATTAGCTATGAGCTCCTCAGCATCAGTTGGTTGAGCTTGAGTTCGAGGAGCATCCTAGGGGCAGGGTTAAGTCCTAAGATCAATGAGTAAGGGGAAAATTCAGTTGCTCAAAACAACCACCAAGTTGCCTATAATCCCGCTCCATATGATTTTGTGCATATGTAATTAGTCAACACCGTTTTACCTCAGCGCTGGAATGGGTGGTTGTTTTTAGGTGAGGACCAGATGAAATATTCGGCTTGTGTTTAGGACTCCGGTTATGTGAAAACTGTTTATTTTTGTTCTTATAGTTGAATTTACTCAATTTAAATGTGTTCTGATGTTACTCACCGTGCTTTACTAAGTGCAGCTAGCTGAATACAGTGTCCCGGTAGCACGGGACACCAAACCGGCTTGTTTGAGATGGAAACTCGAGATAGGGATAGGTCTGTATCCTGGGTTATTATCCAGAGGGGGTGGTCAGGGTGCATCATCAGGGATGAGGTGTGCTGGGAGGCCAGAGAGCAGCAAGAGAAAATTGGAGAAAAGGAGGGTGAACAAAAGGCAAGCTATTTAAAAGCGTGGGCCCAGTGAATATACAGGTGCTCAGCCATTAACTGTTAAGTAAATGAATTAGTTATGATTGTTTGCAGGAAGTTTGTCCAATTTGTGTCTTCATCAGTGAATATAAGCATTCCTGTCTCACAGCATCCTTACAAGCATGAGCTGTTTTACACATTTCCGTGCCAGTATGACAGAAAACATTGTTTCATTTTTCTATTTTAATGTGCATTTAAAAACACTAGTGCCAGCCTCTTTCTTTCACAGAGTAGAAGGGCAGGAACTACTAGCTGATTGCTTGATCCTTGGTCTGACTTCAGCCCTCAATCCATGCTGCTTTGATGTCCATGACTTTGTACGACAGTCACTTGACCTAAGTGGGCTTGTTTGGTCTGCGGTGTCCCTTCGAAGGACTGTTCAGGTGGAGCTGGCCTGGTCTGGTGCTGAGCCAGCTTCCGTTCCTGCCCTGGCCTGTCCTGGGAGGTTGCTGACCTCTCCTTTACGTCAGACCTCTGCTGAGGCCGTGTGGTGTCCACACACCACTGGGTACTTCAGGACCCTCCTGACTCTCCTTTTACTCAAGGCCCCTCCCTTCTGGGAAGATTTCCTTCCCCACTGAATACATCACACAATTGACCGAACCACTCATTAGTAAGACTAAGCATCAAGTAAATGGCACAGACAGCAATTGGCATCTTTATAATACCGAGGTTTGCACGTGGTCGGTGAGTAATAAGAAGGATGCCCGTGGAGTCAGTGGGAGCTCACAGCGGCATCACATCCACGATGGAAAAAAATCCCGTCCTAGGGGTTCAATTCAGGAAGCAGCACCTGTGTGGTGTAATAACTCTGATTTCCCGATTTCCCAGTCGGGGACTCGCGATCCAGCCGGTGGCAAACAGTTTAATCTCCATGTGTTGGTTTTCTCATCTGTAAGGCCGAGATGCTCCGTGGTCACCTTGCAGAGCAGGGTTGCCCAGATCGCGCAGCCTGAGGTCCAGCCAAGTGGCTAAATGAAAGGACTGATTTAAAGGAAGTTAAAAAAGAAGATAAAAGTGACACCAACCCAGAGATCCCATTACTCAACTCACGATGCTGAGTTCTGAGGAATTAGAGGCCATGATCTAGGATTTGAGCATAACTCAGGGAACAATTTAGGTCTAACAGCTCCAAATATATTTACAATAGTCTACCCCCCATTTCAACCCTGTTTTTTACTCTATAAACTTCCTTCTCCGTGTCTAAAGAAATTCTGCCTAAATTCCTTGAGGGTCTGACCCTTCCTGAGCCATAGTTTATGTTCTTTTGTTCTTGTACTTGACAGTACCTCAAATAGGCTTGTAAAATCTTGCTTCTGTTCCCTTCAGAATTTTACATTCCTCAATGAGGCACTTCCCCCGCCCCTTTCCATCAGAGAAATAGCTGTATTGCTTTTGTAACTTGTTTCTTTTATTTTTATTTTTTTAAAGATTTTATTTATTTATTCATGAGAGTGAGAGAGCGAGCGAGAGAGAGAGAGAGGCAGAGACACAGGCAGAGGGAGAAGCAGGCTCCATGCAGGGAGCCTGACGTGGGACTTGATCCAGGACTCCAGGGATCAGGC
Organism: Canis lupus dingo; assembly: GCF_003254725.2. NCBI lineage: Eukaryota > Metazoa > Chordata > Mammalia > Carnivora > Canidae > Canis > Canis lupus. The sequence goes on along the minus strand of NC_064278.1, from coordinate 19,865,887 downwards.
CTTGGGCTGAAGGTGGCGGTAAACCACTGAGCCACCCGGGCTGCCCTGTTTCTTTTATTAATGTAGATAAAAAATTCAAGATCCTTGAATAATACAGATTGTCTTTTCTGGTTACTATTACCATGTAGAGAAGAACCTAGAAAAAGTTATCTAAGCAAAGTTAACATTTGGCAAATCTGTATTCGACGTGGGCGTAGCTGTTGAGATGCCTTCGAGAGGACTGCCAAGAAGGAAGCTGCTAATCTGGCCTTGGGGAGACAGTTGCCGGGGCTGGCCAGTGGGCTGGTCAGCCCAGTACCACTGTTCTTTGCTCCAGCCCAGGGGTGAAGGCATTGGGATTCAAAAGCTTTTTCATTGGTTCGTTCATTCAGTGGGTGGCCAGCACCTCAGGTGGAAGTGGCTATCTATCATTTGTTTTCAGGAGAAGGTGAACCGCTCAAAACTTTTGAAATAGCAGTTATTCATTTCAAAACTATTTTTTAAAGGGTCTGTGCTGTGCTGAGACCAGGGGTTAGAAAAAAAAAATACCGGGGGGCACCTGGGTGGCTCAGTGGTGAGTGTCTGCCTTTGACTCAGGGCGTGACCCTGGGGTCCTGGGATCGAGTCCTCCCTGCGGGGAGGCCGCTTCTCCTTCTGCCTGTGTCTCTGCCTCTCTCTGTATGTCTTTCATGAATGAATAAATAAAATCTTAAAAAAATACCCAGACCCAGTTCTTGTCCTACAGAAGTTCATTGTTTGGTTGGGGAAGATGGACAAACCAACAGTTAATTATGATCCAATGTGACAAATGCTCTGATAGAGGTCAGAACTGAGCAGCCCTGTGCCTCTTTTGGGGGTAAGAGGGAGAGTCAGAAAGGAAGACTTCTTGGCTAAAACTACTGCTTCAAGCAGGGCAGGCTGCAGCATGCATGTGGAGGAGACCTGGGACATGAGGTGGGAAAGAAGATAACACGTGAGCGTATTAGTATCCTAATGCTGCTGTCACAAATTGTCACAGATTAGGTGGCTCAAGACAACACAAACTCTAGAGGTCTGATGTCTGCAGTGGGTCTCCTTGGGCTAAAATCAAGGTGTTGGCAAGGCCGTGTTCCTTCTGAGAACTCTAGGGAAGAATTCATTTCCAATTCCTAGAAGCTCCCTGCGTTCCTTGGCTCGTGGCCCCTTCCCCCATTTTCAACGCCAGCAATTGCTGCCTCCAGCAGCCCCCAAGCCCCAACCTTGTACCTTTGCATCCATCATTCCCTTTCTGACACCGACTTTCCTGCCTCCCTCTCTCACTGACGAGGAGGACCCTTGTGTTTGCATCGGGCCCTCCTGGACAATCCAGGATAATCTCTCCATCTCCAAACACTCAATTTAATCACAATTGCAAAGTCCCTTTTGCCTTGCAAAGGTCATATCTGCAGGTTCTAAGGAATAAGACCTAGACCTCTGGGGCGGGGGGCGGGGGCATGGTATTGTCTACGGCAATAAGTAAAGAGCACTTTGGGTGGAAGGAAAAGGAGCTCCAATCTGAAGCTATCTGAATATGCTTTGAGAAGTTCAGTGCTTGCTTTGAAAGATAGCAGGAGAACAAGTCAAGTATAAACCATTTACCTTCTTATATGTAATCTGGGTCTCATGTTACGCCTGTGAGACTTCATTAATGGCCCTGTTCAAGTGAAGAAATGAGCCACCATCTGACAGCTCTCCTTAGTAAGGAAAAATACAAATTAGGACAGTGTTCTTTCTCACAATGAGGCTATATGAAATTACACCTTAAGAAATCATGTGGATTCCGAGATAGCTCATTAGCTGTGAATGATCTTGACAGGAAAGACCATTGCTGGACTCAGTTTACCTTGCTGAAGAACTGGCCTACGGTTGTGGGACCCCAACCCTATCCGTTCCTTTCTCGTCCTGCTATTCTCTTCATTACTCAGAGTAATGACCTGCAGCTGTGCCTCTTTCTCACCTTCCCTGTCCCTGAGCCCAAACTGGGGAGCCTCGTGCCACCCCTGAGTCAGCACCGGCCTCCCCAGCTGGTGTCTGCAGAGCCTGGCCCAGCTGCTCCGCTGGCTTTGGTCACGGCAACGAATGGGGGAAGTTAAGTTCCAGGTCCCGATGACCTCTCTGCAGCAGTGGAGGCCAGAGGGTAGACAGGATGGCGGATGCTCACTCCCGTGGGGAAAGGACACCCCGGGTCTGCTGTGCTGTCTGGGCCCAGTGGCCGGAGAGGAAGAGGGTTCAGCTGCTGTAGAGGGTGCAAGGGGGCGACTTTCTTGGATCTAGTATGAAACTTAAGGAGTTGATGATGAGTCTTTGGTAGGAAAATGACAAACTGACCTCAAATCTTCCTAATGCGTTTGTCTTAGAAATGTTTTTTTTTAACATTTATTACAAGATATTTAAATATTTAAACACATTTGTAAACCAATTAAAAGCGAAACCCCCAAACAAAGAAGTTTCAGGCATCTTGAAAGTCTTTCAAGATGGGTTCAGCAGTACTCCTCCAGGGAGGTGTGTTGCCCGTACCCCGCATTTGATTTCCCATCAACCTTGCCCACATTGAGCCCATTTCCCCGGGAGGCTGGGGGGCGGGGGGGAGGGGTTTGTAGCATTCTGCTGAAGTGTGGGAGCGGTGCTTCCTTTGGCAAATTTCTACTTCACCAGTGTTCTTTCTCCAGAGTTCTCTCTTTCTTGTTAGCACCCCAGATTTGTTCCTAAACTGGCTTGTCTCTGGGTCCTGAGCCTTTTCTCTGTCTTCTCTTTAGGGGCCATGGAGTTGCTGTGTTGGGGCAGGAAAGGCATGGGCTCTGACATCATTGGCCAGGGGCTGTTGTCACTCTACTGCTTGCCTCTACCACTTGCTAATTGTGCAAAAACATGAGCAAGTCACGTGGTTGCCATTTCCTGAGCGCCATCTGTGTGCGTGACACTTCAGGCAGTCATCACCCCCATGCTGTTTTATTGTAGGTAGACAGAAGGTAGAGAGACATTACATCCGCATGGCTCATGGCAATGGAGCTAGGATTCAAAGCCTGGTGTGTCTGGTGCTCAATCCAGGGGTTTCTGATGGTTTTCTACAGAGTAAGAGGTTCTTCAGGGGAAGCTGGGTCAGGGCTGGATGGTGCACAGTTGAGTGGTTGTGGGACCGCAATCCCTCCCTTCGGAAAAGTTTCACTGTCATCTGTTTGATGATTAAGAATTTATTAGGAAAAAAGTTTGAAGCTATAAAGGCATAAAAAAAATTACATTTTTCCTCCATTATGCCTTTCTAAGTGATGTAATCTCTTGGAGACTCTTCACTGTAAACTCGGGGTAATCTTTATAGATTTGTAGAAAAGATTAAATGAAACAAAATGAGTGAGCCATCTGATATGGGATAGGACCTCCCATGCCAGTTAGTTCTCTTCTTCCTTATCATACAAAGGCTTTGCATTTAAAGTATGATTGAACTGCGCCCAGGGCACAACTGAACCATTTATTTGGACATTTTCACATTATTTAAATAATGGTTAATTAATTCGACAAATATTTGTTTAGAACCAACTGTGTGCCTAGACATGTGTTGGGTCTGTGGCCAGGGACAGCCCGGTGGGTAGGCGGGGTGAGCAGCCGTCTAACATGGCAGCCGTGAGAGGTGTCTCCTCCTGCCCCATCCCACCCTGAAGGGAGCTTGATGTCTGAAAGCCTCCACTGGGGATTCTTATCTTTGGCTCTCTTTTCAAAATTCCTCACTCAAATTCAAAGCCACCAAGAGAGGCAACTTCTCAGTTTTTGTGAATTTGCTCCCTAGGAGAGGTGAGTTGGATGGTAGATTTGGGTAGATGAAGGAGGGGGATCTGTGGAAGGTAGGAGCAGCTCCAAGGTCAAAGGTCTTTCCTCCTGCTCAGCCAGAGTGGGCCTGTGCCATTGTCAAGGGACTCCGATGATGCTCATGTTCTGTTCTTTGGGTCTTAGGCCTACAGCACTGGCCTGGAGATGCCTTTTGGAGACTGTCCACGGATCACTGATGCAGGGGGCTTTTGTCTAGGAAAGAGAGCAACTCAGGCCAGTGAACTCGAGACCAGCTGGTAAAACACCCAGACCCAGCCTGGGGGAACTGGGATGGAGCACACTGAGAAGCTGTGAGTCAGGGACCCAGAGGGGACACCTTGTAACTCTCAGACATTAAGCTTGGGGGTGGGTAGGGGCAAACACCAACTTCAGGCAGCAACCCCCAAATTCAGAGAATGATGGATTTAGTTGAAAAAGACCTTGAGGGGATTCCTGGGTGGCTCGGCGGTTTAGCACCTGCTTTTGGCCCAGGGTGTGATCCTGGAGACCCAGAATCGAGTCTCGCATCAGGCTCCCTGCATGGAGCCTGCTTCTCCCTCTGCCTGTGTCTCTGCCTCTCTGTCTATCATGAATAAATAAAAACTCTTTTAAAAAAGAAAAAGACCTTGAGAGTCTTTCTAAATTTGGTAATAGTAAGGAGTTACACTAGCTCTGGGACTGGCAAAGATACGTTGTTACCAAGCAATAAAAGCCAGATAAGAAAATGAAGGGAGGAGACCATGCAGGACAAGACAACTCTTGAATGATGTCCTGGAAGAAGAGAGGTCCAGCCTATACCAAGAGACTGGTCTGGTCAAGAAAAGATACTAAGAAACCTTCTCAAGAGACTGACAATGAAATGATCAGAGGCAAACACAGATGCTAAGGTGGGCCAGGCCCTCATCTAAACCCTTTGCGTGAATGAGCTCACTCAATCCTAGTAACATTCTTATGATGTAGGTACTATTATTATCCCCATTTTACAGACAAGGAGACTGAGGCACAGACAGGCTAAGGTGCTTGCCCAAGTCAGTGGTGAGGCCCCAGTTCCAACTGACAGCCTGACCCCTAGAGCCCATGCTCTCAAGGACTTGCTTGCTCTCCACCAAGTGTACAAGGTGCTTAGGAAAAGTCCTATGAGAAGCTAAGGCTGGAGCAATGGTTTTTAGTGTTTTTAGTGTTTTAACCAGATACCCTGCATTACTGTATGTTTCTCCCCCCACTGATAAGTGGGGAAAATGCGATATTGGTCCCTTCTCCAGAAATCAAAGACCTTGGACAGGTAAGAATCCAAAAGCTGAGCTTCTGTTAAGCCACAGGGCTGATGCCCATCTGTGTCCTCAGGGTGGACTGCCTGGTACCTCAAGCTGGGTCCCCCCAGAAGCGTGTTTCTAGGGACTCACTGTCTGTCCTCATGGGAAATTTGGCTGGGAGGGATCATCCCCTGGTAAGCATTTCATTTGCCAGGCTTGGCTCAGTGTATATTTACTAGAAGATGAAGCCTGTTAAAACAGAAAAATGGTCCCTGCCCTGGAACATTTTTCTTTAAGTGCCATTATCCATGACTTCTACTGAGGGAAAAGAGAGGCAAAATCCTTATGTTCCGGGCAAACGCTTTTATGATTTTTCTGGTGACATTGATTATAGCTTATCTAACTTCGTAACAGATCTGTCTTTTCCATAAGATGCAATGTAGCCTGAAAATCAGAAGAGATGCTGGGGGTTGGGGTGGGGGGCATCACTCTCATCCTCAGATAAGATTTTGTATTACGGTAAGTCACTTTCCCCAGACAACTTAGACGCAGCAGAGTTTCTTTCTGTTGAAGATCAATATTGTCGCTCGTCCCGAGCAGCAAAGAAATGTTTTTTTCCTACCATCTATACCTAACAATGAAGAACAACGAAATAGGAACAACTGATGGCCTAGTCACCCGATTGGCACCTGAAAACTACCATTTTGCCTTCATAGACATCAGCATAACTTGCGACACTCCTAACATTAGCTTTCAGGGCTAACTGAAATGTGAAAATACTTTTCCCACCAAAAAGATAACGTTTTACAATCAAAGTCTGATACCAGTATTGTAGCTCTTCCTGTCCCTTGATTCTTTCAATTTCCATTCTCTTATCTGGAGGAGACAGTGGAAAGTGCTCTGGAGCAGAGTAAGATAATCTGGTCTTAGATCCCACCTCTGCCCCAAGCCATAACCTCCATGAGCCTTAGTTTCACATCTTTTGTGTCCTTACTGATATTTGCTGCTTGATTTATAGATATTGGTATCTAGATCTGACTCTGTCGGAGCCCTTATGTTTGAGAGGCTCTCTTGCAATCAGTAAATAGCTGTTTCTCAAAAGAATTCAGTCTTCTCAAAGTCTGAAGTTAATCAACGTCTTTACTCTTGCCCCAAACACGAGTACCTCCGAATGTTCTCTCATCATCTTTCTTGATTTATATGCTATTTGGTCATGTATTTCATTTCTACCATTTTGGTTTGGAGTGTTTTAGCGGGTGCTGGGTGCACTGAGGACTGAGACGGTCCTCCTGCCAGATGCTGGCGGTGTTGGTGGCTGGTGGCTTTCAACTGAGTCCCTCGTTGGGAATTGTTATTAGTGGAAGAGAAGAACCTTGCCTGAAGCCATGCCCCCCCTCCCCCCCCCACCCCGATGGCAGCTCATATCTAAGCCTGGTTGGTGTGTGTACGTGGGGGGACAAAGGCCCCTTTCCCTAAATGTGGGACAACGCTGATGGCCATCCCAGCTCCAGAGCTCTCTGTGGGATTACATGATGATTTGTTGTGACCTCATCCCACTTCAGCTTCTTTCTCTGCCTGTTCTACTTCCTCAGGGAACTGGTGTCCCCTCATCCCCCCCACCCCTGCCCCGGAGAACTCTCTAAAAAATGTCCTGCAGCAAATCCCACATCCACAGTCATTTCCCAGGGAATCCTGCTTACGTTAAGGGGCCACGCCAATGTTTGTTTAGATTTACTCAGGTATTTTCCACTTTACTTGTATCTGGGATCAATTTCCTTCTGCCTCAATTATATCCTTTTTTTTTTAAATTTTATTTATTTATTCATGAGAGACACAGGCAGAGGGAGAAGCAGGCTCCATGCAGGGAACCCAGTGTGGGACTCAATCCCAGGATTTCAGGATCACACCCTGGGCCAAAAGCAGGCGCTAAACCACTGAGCAACCTAGGAGTCCCCTCAATTATATCCTTTTATATCCTTTAAAATCCTCTGAGCAGACTCTGTTGAATGAATGTCTTCATTTTGCTTTGTTCTAAAAGATAATGTTAAGGAGTATGGAATTGTTACTTTTTTTCTTGAAGCTCATTGAAGATATTTTACTCTTTTCCGATTTCCTTTGCTGCTATGGCAAATGCTGCTGTCAAGCGAACTGTCACTTCCTTGAAGGTAATCTGTCTTTTCTCTTGGTCTACTTTCAGATCTTCTTTTTGTCTTTGATCTATAGTTTTGCCATAGTCTGTCTAAGGGAGGGGGGATTTATTTTTACGTACTTGGGTTCACTGGGCTTCCATGTCTAGACTGCTGGAGATGCAAGTCTCTTGAGGCTCAGTCTTCACTGCTATAAAATGGCAATGCTGGTAATTTGTGTGTCAGTGGCTTTGCTGAAAGGATTACATGAGACAATGTGTGCACATTTCCTCTAAGGCAGGATCTCTCCAGTTGTGTTTCACTGAATTAGCTGTCTCCTCTGCTCAGGCTTCCTCAGAAGGTTCTGTGGCCAAACAGATTTGGGAAGTGCTGGTTACTGGAGACTCTCTTGGAGAGTTGCAGGCTCGTCAGCATCCTGAAAGCCCTGAGAAGTCCTGCAGTGTTCTCCATATTCACATATCCTCAGAACAGCCTTTGCCATAAACATCTGTTCACAGGTCCTATATCATGGGACACAGTTGGGAGGAATACTGTATAAAATATCGTATGAAATATTGAGTGCACAAAATAGTGAATGGAATGTTCTATTTCATGAGAAAGGACTATTTCCATTCCACAGTCCAGGGGTTTATATGAAGTCAAAAACCAGAAAGGGATAGATTGCAAGAAGGCAGTGGCCCATAAATACCTTGATCCAGACTCCCAGAATTGGAACCTGCTGTTAGGATGGCATTCCCCCCTCCCTGCTGTGAAGGCACAAGGAGAGAGGTGCACATGGAGCACGTGGACTCCGGGTCACCTGTCCTCCTGGGTGAAGGGCCCAGTGCTGCTTTCTTCCTCAGAGGAGCATTGTTTGGACTCAAGGGCCAGTTTTCAAGAAGTTTGTAGCGTGAGAAGGTTAGCAGTCGTTGATTCTGAAGGAATAGTCTTGATGTGAATGTGTGTTTGAATCTGAAGGCTTTCAATCAGCAGAGAGCATTTCTCCTGAGAGAGGCTGGGTGGAGAGCATCGATGACACATTCAGATTGAGGTTGAGGCCCTTTGAAATGGTTTATATATATATATATATATATATATATATATATATATATATAAATAAATTTTTTTTAAGATTTTATTTCTTTATTCATGAGAGACACAGAGAGAGAGACAGAGACACAGGCAGAGGGAGAAGCAGGCTCCATGCAGGGAGCCCCATGTGGGACTCAATCCTGGGATCCAGGATCATGCCCTGGGCTGAAGGCAGACACTCAACCCCTGAGCACCCCAGGCGCCCCTCCCGTGTGTTTATTATGACATTAGAGCCTGAACCTTGCATGTGATCACTAGAAACGGCTGTGTCTCAGGTGTCTTCGCTTGATTTTTCACGTAAACCCCCCCCCCCCCACACCACCATTCCTCCTCACGTAAGCTTTGGCGGCCTCTCCGTGTCCACCCACTCTGAAGTTCTCAAAGTTAGGGTCTGCTGACTATGCTCCCTTCTACGACCTTCGGAACCTGCCCGGCCAGTTCATTTGAGGTAACTGGGTTGCTATGGGCTAGGAGCAGGGGGGTATAATCAGCAGGCATCTTACATTTCTAGAGAGTTCTATCTGTAGTTTTCAAAGTGCTTTCAAAACTAAAGCCACAAATGCATTATTCATTGGATGCTCCCTGTAAGATAAGCAGAATAAGTACCAATACTCCCCTTTTACAGAAGTGGAAACTGAGGCTCAGCTAGATTGAATGATTTGTGTAGGCTCGTGAGCGCGGACGGTGCTGGAGTCAGCTGCAGAGAGTGAGTTTTCCTGCCTGCCCCCCTCCACTCTTTGTCGTCCCCCCCCCCTCACTGGGCACTCCCTACCTCCCCTAGCTCTCTTAAGGGCTTCCCCACTGTTTCCACAGCTCCGTTCCAACCAAGTGGCCTCTGGGTGTGGTTCTGTCCTGGTCACTGTGGACCCCGCTCCCTTTGCAATCCTAAAACACTGTAGCTGTCTTCCCCTTTGGCAGCCCGGGTGCTGGCCTGCCGCCCGCCCCCCCCCCCCCCCCCCCCCCCGCCCTGGGCACTGGCCTGCCTCCCACCCTGTGCTGCAGTTGGCATCTGTATCTCTACGGAAGAAGATGGTGGTGGCAACTCCCAGGCAGGTTTTTGCCTAATCAGGCAGTTTTTTTGTGATCATTTCCTTCACTTTACCAACATTTCTGACTCTTGATCTTATCAAGCTAAAAATAACGTGCGCCAAGAATCGTGCCATCTGGAGGCAGGTGCACCTGTTGTCCTCTTCTCCTTCCGGCCTCCTGCCCAGGACGCATGTACCTACCGACAAAAAGGGGAGCTGGGGTCTCTGCATTTTGGCAGAACAGTAAGGGAACGGGGTCGCGTGATTTGAACCTGCAAACGTTTTTAAAGGAAATCGCGAGCCAGTTGCCCTTGTGATTACCCAGCACCCGGAGAACGGTTTTCCAATTCTGCGATGAATTGGAGCCACGCAGACGGCTTAGTCTCCGGCATCCACCTAGCGCGGAGTCTGAAATGATTGGCTAAACTACAGAACTCTCCGAGTGACAACTGAACGAGCTCTTTACCTTCTGGAACTGTAGGCACAGGGAGGAGGAGAAATAAGAATTTTTCCCTTCTATCCATCTTCTCATTTTTAAAAGTCTGTGCGAGGCCTTATCATTCACCCATATTCACCGGGCACCTACCGGGCTTTGGGTGTGGAGATTGGATAGATTCACAGGATGCAGAGGTAGGAGATTTGTTCTGCTTTCGAAGAGTTTCATAGCATTACTCTGCTAAAGTGTGTTTATTCTTCAAAGCCACTGTTTTCCCCTTCCCCAGCAGTGGGCCAGAAGGCATTTCTTACTTTCTCCTCTTTAAGTCTCTGATCAGAAAGTCCTCACGATGAGTGATGATGTATCCCCGTCCGCCTGTGGGTAAGTGTGAGCAGTCCTGGCCTGCCAGCTGCCTGCTGGAGCCATTCAGCTGCTGGATGCCTGCACCCAGAGCTCGGGGCGTGCACTAGGCCAAGGCTGGGCCTAAAAGAGAGGCCCGCAGCCACGTTCCGCCTGCCAGGCCGGCCGCATCCCCCTGTGGCTCTTCAGCAGGAGCACGGCGGGCGTGTGGGGCCTTGTCCTGTCCCTGCAGGCCTCGAAAAGGAAATGATCACGACTTCTCTTTGTCACACCCAGGCTCATGTACAAGTCACGGTGTGGAGAAAACCCACGTTGGGATACAGGGTTGGTTGGGTGGAGGTTTGATCAGAGACAAGGCTGTGTGGGCCAGGCCTTATGCAGGAGGGGCAGGGAGCCAGCCTGTTCTTTGGTTATCCTAATAGACGTGTTCCCTGAAAGCTTCCGAGGCTAATTGTGGTGAAAACGTGCCAGGTAGACCCTTTCATGCCAACCGTAATTAATAGTGTTGCCGTCTTCAAGGCCATAATGCTCATCAGTTATTAATTAGCAATTCATTTTGTTGAATAAATAATATTTATGATTGATGATGGAACTTGTAATTGGGCACTAGAAGTGGCCCTCCTGGGACTGGCTCACCAGCAAACATTAACCAGGACCCAGTAATGAAAAACACAGAGGGCCATCCTGGAAAATCCACGTAGAACAATCTTGACACAGCCACGGTGGTCCCCTCAACGGGAGAGGGGCCCATCTCGAGGGCTGGATGTGTATCCTGGGCCTGAGGGTGTTAATTGGTTCTGGCCACGCGGCGTTGGGGTTTTCCATTTCCTCTTAAGCTTGTAATCAGCCACCTTATTTATTTATTTTTTTCCAAAAAAGCAAATTGTTCTCTGCCAGACAATTCTATTGACTTTGAATTACTCTTGTGAGAGGGCCTTTCGAGGTATTGTCATGACACGTGCACACAGACTTGAGGCAAAAAAGTGCTTTTCCGAAAAGGTAATGATTGAAATTTTTATTTTAAATGATTCCTTAGATTGAATTCACTTTAGATTAACAGATTTTCCTGCCCAATTGATTTTCTGGCATCCATTCAGTGATCCAGCAGAGATAAAATGGGGGTTCATTTAGTCCACGGCTCCGAGGAAACCGAGAGCCTGGCGAATAGAAGCAGCAAAGCTTCTTTCTCGCCCGCTCGGTTGGAGCAGGACAACCGGAGCCGGTCAGCTGCTGACCAGATGCTGCCTTCAATTAATATTCCAACCCTCAAAGACATTTATCGCTCACTCTCAAAAGCAGAGCAGCTGAATAATAAAGGGAAACACTAAAGCCATTTTTTTTTCCGAGAGCATTTATAACGGCTAAATTGCTCGAAATAAATTAGCACGATAAATAAACATAGTTTGTACAGTATCTGTAAAACAAATTCCTGGTCTTGGGAAAATAGACAAAGTGAGAGCTTGCATTTAACAAGCGCACGCAATATGCTTCATTAAGACAGGACTTTTTTTTTTTTTTTTTTCAATTTAGAAAGGGTTAATAAACTCCAAGATATCATTGCCAGTTAAACAGGTCCTGCACCATTTTAAGGGAAGTAAGAGGCTACAAAGGAGACAGTTAAAAAGAAACCGAGGGCTGTGTTGTAATGCTAACAGGCAATTAACAAACTCATGGGTGTTAATTATCTTCATACTGTATCATGTTCAATTAGCTTAGTCTCTGCAACAAAGGCAACGATGAACAATTGCTTTGATAGGCGTACAGTACTTCATTTGTAGTTAATCGGTTTAAGCCCTACGGTTGCTAGGTTACCTTGGTCTCCAGAGGTAAAAAGCTGTACAGATGCACTATGTTTAAATGACTACAGAGAACTGTTTAAACTCAAACCATGTATAACTCTTTATTGATTTTTCACAGAAGATCTCAGCTCTGATGATAAGGTTTTGATATATTTTCCTGCTACAGCCAGTTCCTTGGAGTATTGCAGAAAAAAATCTGTCAATATGCTTCTATTATGATCTCTTGATCTGTGCCTATAAAAACCTTTAGCCACAGCCCTTATTATAAATAATGGAAGAAGCAATATCTGATTTTTTTTTTTCCACACTGTACTACACGAAGATTTTTTTTTTTCTTCATTGCCTTTGGATCCAAATTACAGGACTTCTTTCTGTACCTGTGCTCTAAAATAATAAAGAAGAATTTCTAGCTCTAATTAATTTGATTGACTCTCAGCAGGACGGGATCAGCTGTAGCATCATGAACTTTAACAATAACTACCAACTGATGGGCAGTTCACATCAATAAGACCATCACTAGCCTCTCTCTCACCTGTCACCAGGCGGGGAGTGAGCAATAACCAGCCCCCCACAGATGCTCCCTGCTTAGCGCTTTCTGCCCTATTAGCAATTTATAATGGTGATCAAGAAACAGTCAGCGGCAAATCAAGACAACTGTCTGGCTGCCTGTTTAATTGGCCTTGTTTGCTTTTTGATAAATGGCTCGTGACTACTGTAGGCCTCTGTATTTTGACTTTTAATAGGCCACAGTGATTAGACTACCAACAGATACTAGGTCAAAACTGAGGAAAGGTGCGAAAAATGTTAATTAATATCAATAATAGGCAATTATTAGTTAGACAGAAGGACCTACTAGCTGCGTGCTCTAATGGCTCAGAGCTAACTGGAAGAGAAGCGCTGCCAAATTAGCATAACTGTATGCAGACTGCACGGTGGATCCTAGCAAACATCTGTTATGTTAGTAATTCAAATAGAATTCCTGCCTTTGGAGTGATATTCGCAGAGTCAGCAATCCCTCTTGGCCATTTCAAGGCACTAACAATACCCTAGTGACCGGTGTCCTTCCAAATGGGCTGTGTTTCAGGCTAAGAATTAAATTGAACCTTTTCTTTGGAGTTGTGCTATTGAGAGCTTAAGGGGGTCACTGTCCTCTGGCCAGCAGAAGGTGGAGGAGAAGAGCTTTGCACAGAAGCCATACTGACCTTAGAGGGAAGTGGAATGTGGGCCCAGCAGACCCAGAGAGGGGATACCAGCTTTCTGTGTTTGTGGTTTCATAATTAGTACCAAAAATATGGCTCTGTCCAACACATCGCATGAAATGCTATATATAATTCTCCCAGCATGATTCTTTGTTATTCATTCCTTGAAGTGTGTGTGTTTGGGAGCACAATGATAAAAGGCTGACAGCATGTTTGGAAGCGTACAAAGCAGTAAGATGGAGTAGCAGTTAAGACAATGAACTAATAGGAAGTATAAATACTCTCCCCTATACTCCTCATTGACATTAAGGTCACCTTGAGCAAGATCCGAATGGTGGTCAAAGAATGTTAGAACTGGAAATGATTTAGAGAGTCTCAAGCCCAAATGGAGAAATTGAGATCCAGAGAGGTCAAGAGACTTGGAGAGGGCCACCCAACTGGTTCAGGGCATGACTGGGAGGAGACACAGGCTTTCCAGATTTCTCACCCAGCGCCCTTCACCTGACCTGGCTGCTTCCCTGAGAAGCTAGGGGTTTCTATCTGTCATCAGTGTCAGGTAGGTATTTTCAAAAGGCATGCTTGAAATGTAAACATGGAATACGTGCAAAAAGTACTTCCGGCATATAACTGTATGACACTTAGGAAATAGCATGTTATCGAACATACTTTATTTCTAGGATTTTAAAAAACTTGGTTATAAAATCCTAAGTCTTCAACTACCTCTTGAGTTGGTTCACATTTTAATGTCAGGTGCAATTTTTTAAAATTATTTTTTATTTTTGAGAAGGGTAGTTTATAATTATGTTATCCCTTGTTTTGTTTTGAGCTTGTTTTCTTATACATCTTGCCTGAACCACACAGGGCAAGGATCTGTGTGTGGTGCCCTTTTCCTGCCTCACCAGAGGACTGACATTTAAGACCCATTTGACTAAACAGTTTCAAGATCTTTAAAAAAAAAAAAAAAAAAAAAAAAGGGTGTGTGTATGTTTAAGGGGACAGACTCTGCTTCTTCAAAGATTGCAATGGAATTGTGGATTACAACTAACTGCAATTTTCTCCCTCTTCTCTCTATCCTCTGACCACCCCCCTCACACTCCCTACCCACCCCCTCATCTCCTGCCCCGATACTAAGAAAAATCTCTGCAGGCTGCATCTTTTCCCCGATACTACTGAACCATTAATCCTTTTTAGTACTGTGGTGTCAAAGAAAATGGGGTTACTTTTTCATCTCTATTCCTGCAAAAATACTTTGGGAATCATCTGGTTTTGCGTCTATGAGGAAACTATTATGTAAGCTTAAAAACAACATTTTCAAATAATTCATTTCTGGGAATAAAATCTTTTAAAATGATGGAAATATGACACTTCAGGTTTTCATTTCTTACCCTTTTACTAAACAAAAGTGTTTGTTGAGTCCTGGGCCAGGATGTAAAAGAATCATAAAGGTAATGATCAGAGTAGAACGTTTAAGCATTTTTTTAGCTTCTGTGCAGATCTCTTTATTAAACAGTTTAGAGGTGCCAGCCACTTAGTTCTCCCCACAACCCAATGAGGTAGCTGCTAAATTCCCATTTTATGAATGAAGAAACTGAGGCTTACCGAGTTTCTATTTAACTTAAGCTTAAATGATTAACACTTTGTACTATATATTTTTTTGAGGATCTTAAGGATTTCCTTAATCCCCCTGTAATAAAAATATACTAGAATTTTTTTTTTTTAAGTTTGAGAAGCAATAAGATGGTTCACTTGCTAGCTTTCTTCCCTAGATGTTATCTTTTTTGGATAAGGTATATTTTATGCATAAATGTTACTGTGACATTTTAAACTTTGATATTCTAGAGTTAGAGAAGTTATATTTCTTTAATGATTAGGGTTTCAGTTATTTATTCCTGTAAACTCACTGCATTGTGGTAGATTTGCTGCTTAACTTCCTTAATTATTCCATCAAGTCTAAGATGTTACTGATAACAGGATAGACCATTATCTGATTCATCACAAAGAAAAAACGCTGTCGGATGCCTGGATGGCCAGGTTGGTTGAGTGGTTGACTCTTGGTTTTGGCTCAGGTCATGATCTCAAGGTTGTGAGCTGAAGCCTCTCGAGGACTCCACACTCAGCGGGGCATCTGCTTGAGGATTCTCTCTCTCCTTCTGCCCCTCACTCATGCTCGCTCGCTCTCAATAAATAAACAAATCTCTAAAAACAGAAAAAAAAATGCTGTCCATTAAACCATGACAATGCTTCCCAATATATTTTTTTCTGGGCCATTAAGGGCATTGGTGATACAGGATTTCTTTAAAAGTGCTCCACTGTCACCTCTGGGATTGTCTTCCATGTCCATAATATCCATCCTGCAAGTTTTGGGTTTTTTACTTAAGATTTTATCTATTCATCAGAGAGAGAATGCGGGGGGAAGGGCAGAGGGAGGGGGAGAAGCCGACTCCCCCACTGAGCAGGGCGCCCCACGTGGGGCCCCATTCCAGGACCTGCGCTGAGGGCAGGTGCCTAACCGACTGAGCCACCCAGGGGCCCTACCCTGCCAGTTTTTATTTGGTGCTTTTAGTGTTCTCACACGAGGAGAGCGTGATAATGCTGTCAAGACTGTAGCCTTGCTGATGGCACTCGGGGAACACATCTGGATTTCAGAAGTGTTAGGATGTGCCAAATAAAGTACATTTCAGAATCCATGCAACGTGCTAGTACGCCCGTCAGAGAAGTCAGAATCCAAAGGCCTATAGAGTTACATAATTTTCAGAGAAGTAAATCCAGTAATTAATCCCAGCCTATTAAAGTGACATGTGTTCACAAATGGTTTGCTCATAGCCGTGTTTACAGACAAGCTGTTGGCGGTTCTAAGCAAATTGAAATCCTGAAAATTCTCTCCACTGTACATGACTGCTTATGAGACCAGAAAATAGTCTTTGGGTTTCTTTTTGGTATTTGTTACTGAGATTGACCTACAGGATTGTTAAGAGCCACATTCCACGGGTGGCCACTGATATCTTCAGTGCTTTAGTTGTATCAGGAGCATCACCGTGGTCTGGGAATGGAAGATGCTCTCTGTCTAGCCTGTTGGAGGCAGGACCACCTGGAAAAATGTCCTAAGAAGTCTGGAAAGCTGGTCTTGGACTTCAGTGGGTGTTGGAGTGTCTGTCTACAAGGGAGAAGGCCCTAATTCTGAATGATGGCACCTATGGGCCTGCTGTGGGCATCAGTCTCTGCTTTTGGTGACATGCTGCAATGTGTAGGACCTACTATTCCAGAAGAATTTTCTACTTTGCCTAGGGCTAGTCCTATACCACGTTATCCTGTTTTTTTCTTCTTGGCAAATGTTAGTACTTGGATAGACGTTGACATTTACTGAGCCCATTTCTGTTCATGCCTAACACAGCCGTGACTGCTGGTAAGGGGCTAGGAGTCTTCCTCATAAGAAGTAACGTCTGAGTCAAGAGCCAGGGTTTTGTAGTCATGTAGGCCTGGGTTAGAAATCCCAGCACAGCCACTTACTAGCTATGTGATCTCGGGCTCCAGTTGTCTCATCAGTAAGATGAGGGGGTCATCATCCCGGCTCCGTATCTGTTGGTAGGTAACTGAGAAAACATATGTGACATATGTTGTCTGATTCTTGGGTGTAGTCTCATTGTCGTGTTTATTACCACTATTAATAGTTTCTGTCATGGGGGCACCTGGACCACCAAATGTGATTGCTTCTCCCAAGCTTCTCTATGAGTGGACAATGTCTGGGAACCATTTCTCACCAGAGCCTGCTACTTTCACAATCCCCCTCCCTTGTTTGGGGTCTGGTTCTCTAAGTAGGCATGTGTCTTCTAAATTGCATCCATTCCTGTTGTCCTCAGTAGTTGTGCATTGATCTATTGTTCATCCTCTGTCCTGGATATATCCTTTTTTTAAAAAAAAAAAAAAAAGATTTTATTTATGAGAGACAGAGGCAGAGACACAGGCAGAGGGAGAGGCAGGCTCCCCAAGGGGAGCCCGATGCGGGACTTGATCCCAGGACCCCGGGATCACAACCTGAGCCAAAGGCAGATGTTCAACCACTGAGCCACCCAGGCATCTCTGGATTTATCATTTTAAACACCACATGGTCAGGTGAACATTAGACTGGAAGTTGGGCAGCTTAGGTCCTAGTGGCGGCCCTTTCACTAACTAGTCATTTGACTTCCCTCGGTAAAATTCTTTCTCTGTGGTGCTACCTCATGAGGCTACTTCCTCATTCTAGCCACCATTTAGTGAGCGTCTGTCCAGTGCCATTCCATGTGCTAGTGAGGTTCCCGTAGAAATCTTGCAAAGCAGTTATTATTCTCCCCCTTTTAGAAATGGATAAAGTCAAGCTTAAGAACCTTCGCTGGGTTCTTACTGCTTGTGTGATTTGGGGCAACGTAATGGACCTTTTGAGTCTCGGGCTCCTCATCTGGATACGTGAGGAACTCCCAGTGGCTGCCTCATGGGCTTGCGAAGACAGGAGGGGACGCATGTAGGGCTCTTGGTGCAGCCTCAATGCAGTAGGTACTCCAGGAATGTTTGGCGATGGGACTTGTCAAAAGTCACGTAGCTGGAAGGAATGAGCCAGAGTCCAGTCCAGGTCTGTCTAGCTCTTTGACCGTATGTGAGGAAGTGCCCTGTGAAGGCCCTTCTGCTTGCATGATCCTGAAGAAGGAGCAGCTGCCTCCCCACCCCTTCACTCTTCGGGGTCCCCTTTCTCCTCTTCTCCCTTCTAGACTGTTACCTGCTCCGCCATGCCCCACTGGCTGCATGGGAAGACCATAGGCCCTGGAGGGAATTTTTCTTCTCTTAAAGGCTACAGGCATATCCTTAAAAAATTGTGGTAAAATCCACCTAACATAAAGTTTACCATTAGCGACAGTACATTCATAATGTTGTATACCACTATTTCCAGAACATTTTCATCATCCCCCAAACTCCTTACAATGGGCAGTTACTTTCCATCCCCCTCCCCCATCCCTTGGCAACTTACCAACGTGCTTTCTGTGGATTTGCTTATTCTGAATATTTCTTTTAAATGGAATCACACAACCAGTGGCCTTCTGTGCCCAGAGGCTCCCATTAGTGTCAGAAGACTTGCCTGTATCTCCTCCCTTCTCCACACCAGCTTCAGACTGACAGCGAGGAAGGATTTCCCAGGGTTTATTTTCAGCAGGTGCTCTTGCCCCCTGACTCTCACTCACCACCACAGGAACGAATCAGCTTCATCGTGACAAAGCTGGTTCTTGGGGTGGGGGGGGGTTGGGGACCTTCCAGCCATGTGCTGGATAGTAAGCCTATCAAATGGGGCAGACACTGCTCTTCCACCCTGCTGGTTTGTAGTCTTCGCTTCTGTAGATCGTCCTCTCCCAGTGGCAAGTTGCCATCCTCAGATTGTTGGGATTCAAGACGTCTCCTGCAGGACAGAGCCTTAGCCCAGCCTCCCTGTGGCTTCTGTAGGAGCCTGGCCTAGCCCACATACCACTTCATAATTTGATCTGGAAAAGAACCTAGATGCTATCACCTGAGGGGGGAGGGCTAGGAGCAGAAGTAGGGAATTCGCAAGGCTTTCCATGTCTAAAGTACTACTTAAGAGAATAGCTATTTTTCTAATAAGGCACAATGGATACTGAGCTGCAGCATGCTACAACGTACGTGAATTTAACAGCCAAGGGAGCCTTCCACAGAGAGAATGGGTTGGCAATTGGAATCGAAGTCTCTGGTTCCTTTGATAATTGTATTTCTCACTGCAAATGATTATACCGGTGGTTTGGTTTTATTAAAACAACAGCAGGAACAATCCAGTACACCAAAGAGCAAGGGGAATTTATGTTGTGGGTAACAGCAGAAGGCAGGACTGGATGATCTCCTGAGGTCACCTCCAGTCTCAGGATTCTGTGTGTCTGAGTCATCCTTTAACTTCTTGGGGTGTTGAGGGAGAAGGAAGAGGAGAGCCCATATGACAGGAGTCAGGGCCGCCTGTCATCTCTTTACCCATCTTGGCTTATGCATATTTTGCATAGTGATTTCTGTTCGGAAATTGATTTACGGCAATTACAGGGGGCAGAGAGGCTTGTCTCAAGGCAGGATTTGAAGTGGAAAAGAAAGGACCTTGTCCAAAGCTTTCTCCAAACAGGTCATGCTGATGGAAGGTCCCTTTTGGGGCGAGAAAGGAATTCCCCATGGCCTGTCTTCTCACTCTGGCTGGCACCTACACTGCAGCTTTGGTGCCTCCCTAGCTGTCACGTGAGGGGAACCTGACTTCCAGGCCTCTCTGGGTTATTGAGGGGGATTGCAGACATGTGTCGGGCCCATGGCGGCAGATGTGACATAGAAACTATCACAGAGCAAAGACGAAAGAAGCAGAGCACCTGTCCCCCCAAAGTGGTCACCAAGTCATGCCTGATACCGGTGTTCCACTGGAGGGAGTACTGGGGTCATATGAGGTGTGGTATGTCTGTGTGTAGAAGGGAGGGTGGGAGAGAAGGTCTTAATATGATTTTTAGCTTATTTCACACACACAAAGTTCTGGACAAACACCTCCATTCACATGCTTGATGTCACTGCTGAGTAACTATTAGAAGTGTTTGACGTCTGGAACCCCGAAGTCACTTTCTGCTGCCTATAAAACCACTGCAGTTGGTGAGCTATTCATTAGCGAGCAAGAAAAATTGCCCAAATAACACCACAGGATTGTTGCTTATCTGTATTTTATAAACAGATATATGTGTTTCTACATGTAGGCGTATACAAGTTTTCATCTCACTTATTGCATAAATATGAAACTAAATTTCAAATTTATCTGGAATACGCGCTTGACACGTTTAAATAGTCACCAACTGGCGCCCATAGCTCTGTGATGATTCTCTTTTCAGTTTCCCAAACTGAAGAACTCTCCTCAGTCCTTTCGAATTTCTTAGTGAGTACCTGTAAATTTGAAAGATTCAGAATTTTCTCTTTGTGTTGTGATCTTCAGCTGCAACTTATTGTAACATTGAATCTGTTCGAGTGTAAATATTTGTTAATGAGTTTTGAAAGCCAAAAAATTACATGATGCTTCGGAATCTTTTATAACAGGCCTAGAAGAGATTTTTAAAGAGATTGGAAGTAGATTGTCAATATATGTGAACCTGTGCATAGTTCTTGTGGGAAAGTTCATTCATTTGTTCAATAAATAATTAAGTATGCAAAGTAGAAGATGTTTAAAGATGATTACTTCATCTATTCTTGGCTATTCTTCGAATTTAACTAAAAGGATGGGTGTTTTCAACCTCATGACTGGCGTGTAGCTTTGGACCGCATAGAACTTGCTGACCTAATGTGCAACAAGGGGCTGGTGGGATCCCTCAGGGTTCTGAGAAGTATATGAGCTTCCTTCTGAGTGGCTTCTGGGAAGTTTTAGATTTATGCATTTTGAGGAAATAGTGTTAAAAAAATGTGGGTTTCATTTTAAGACCTGTTCTAGGACTGATAGTGGCTCAAGGCCTGGGGACACAGCGTTTATTGTGAAAAGATGCATAAAGGGTTGTGATTCTTTAAAAACCTTGAATATAGCTGAGCTAAATACCTTATTAATACAATGTGCCATTTTAATTTCTAATGTTCCAAAAAATGCTTATTGGAGAATTTCTGATTAACCTTTGCTAAAAGAAAACGTGTACTCAGGTTATATTAGGAATATGTCATCCAGTTACACTGATTAAAATTTAAGTTTATTCCTGAAAGCTCCCAACTATCAATTGTTAGTTTGGGTATGACTCTTAACAAATTAGATATATTAATCCGGTAAGTGGGAGGATTCTTTCTGTTTGTTCCATGGTGCGTTTGACTTTGAGATCCCTGGTACCAAGCATCTCTGAGGTCTCAGAGTTTGATCGGGGAAGCAGACTCACTATGAATAATATGGAGGAAAAGAATTTACTGTAGAGATTAGACCTGACAAAACTATGAGAACTGGTGAAGATGTCTATTTTATCTGACAAAGATAAATTCCTAGATGTCACTATGTAAGCTGACTTGGTTTTATGTTTGCCTTATTTTTCTATACTGCTTTTCAAGAAAAATGTATTTGACTTCTTGGCGCTTTTTGATTATTTAAAGAAATAAAGGTCGAATTTTCCCGGTTAATTTGGGTAATCTTTCTATTATCATTCCCTGTTTATTTTTTACCTGTTTGCAAGAAATTTGTGAAATAGTTCATGTGTACCTATTACAGATGAAATACTCTATAATGGTTAATATCTATGATATACTTATTCTGGTTTTTATTTTTATTCTTTTTGTTCGTTTGCTTATATATCTATTCTTTTTTATTTTCTATTTTATTTTTAATATTTTATTTATTAATTAGGGAGCACAAGCAGAGAGGCAGGAAGAGGGGCAGAAAGAGAGGGAGAAGCAGACCCCCCACTGAGCAGGGAGTCTGACACGGGGCTTGATCCCAGTACTCTGAGATCATGACCTGAGCAGAAGGCAGATGCCCAACTGACTGAGCCACCCCGATGCCCAGCTTGTACTTCTATTCTTATTGCTTGTGATTTACCTAAGGGTTTATTTATTGATCAGGGTATGTTGCGTGCAGAACATTTTTACGTTCAAAATTGAAAACTGATGGTCTAAATACACCTGTGATATAAATGCAGTTATTTACTTTGTCAAAAGCAGAGCCTCTTTCTTGAACAATGAAACAATATTAATAAATCCAAAAAATGTTTTATGCCATTGCTATTCCCCTACTGTGAATCTACTGTGAATCTCATTTTAGATTTGGTTTTCAGCTAGGTAACTGGGACTGGCTGATATAATTCACTACAATACAGTAAGCGTTTATAACCTACAAGCCACGGTGTTGGGCACTGGGTCATGGTGGTGAATCATAATGGTTATGATATATCTTTATATTTTGTAAGCTATCTTTGCTTTTTCTTCCATTATTAGGTTGGACTTATTTGTTCAGATGAAGTGAAATAAAAACTTATTCATTGTGTATGTTCTGGTAGTTGACCTGCCCCAACTGTGCCAGTGAGTGTGGTAGTGGTTCTATACGGTGTTGCTTAGCCAAAGCAGAACTACATTTCCCAGAATCCCCTGCCCTTATGGTTTGGGGGCAGAATTTGCCACAGGAGAAATTTACCTGAGATTTGGAAGGCAGAAGTGAAGCAGCAGCTATTATTCTCTGAAAGTCAATGCGAGGCCCCCTTACTCCTCATGGATATCATAACCCATCTATACATTGGCTCACCTGATTGGTATTAAGACTGAGCTCCTGCTAGATCTCTTCCTTCAGCTCGTCTGAGTCCTGGGCCAGGCACATGTGAAGGACATCAGGTTCTTTTTCAGTTCTCTGGCTTTATGGAGATTGGAGGTAAAGAGAGACATGGAGGTTCCAGGTTTTTGTTTTGTTTTGTTGTTTTGTTTTTGTTTTTTTCCTTTCCTGCTGCTTCATGTGCAGCTTTTCTTCCCAATTCCTGGCCCTGCAGACTATAGCAGTTGGTTTCAGGACCACTGCCAGATTTCTGTAAACTTCTTTCCCAGTTCCCTCAACTGCATAATAAATCCCTTGTCCCACGTCACTCACAGTGGTCCTGCTTCCTTGATCAAACTCTCACTGAAACAGATACTCTGTATTGGGGGTCTAAAAATCAAATGTCCCAGTGGCCACGTAAGTAACCTAAATGAGTGCAGCAGGCTTGTTGTAAGAAAATTCATGCAGCCTTCTCAATCTGTTTTTCTTTTTCCACTTGTGGTAGAAATGTAGGATCAAAGAAATTTACCACAGAGTATGGAAAACAACAGCATGAACATACTGGTAAGTGGCAACCAACCCTTGGCTGATGATCAAGGAGATGATAGGGAGACATGGGGATTACCAAAATGGAAAGAGTGTATTTCAATTCAAAGGGGAAGACACAACCCAGCTCCAGCTTATTGTCACCACATTTCAACAGAAATCCAAAACTGAATTTTTATGTGACTTCTGATTTTCAATGTATTGATTAATTACACACACACACATAATCCATAAGCCAACTACACACACATAGGTTGTATTTGGCAAGGCCTTCTTCTCTGAATGGACAGACTGTTGGCCAAGATGTGGATGGAGGGGTAAAAAAAAGCAAAAGAATTGTTGGAAGAGTATGATCAAGGGACTTAGAGAGGAAGGATCCTCAGTGGAGTCTACAGATGGATAGACAAATCCATGGGAAAAATTATGAATTTTTTTGTTCCGAGTGTGTGCTTATGCACATGTGTGAGATCATCAAACAAGACCTGTCACTTTTACAGTATTTGCATTATACATAGGGATTTCACAAATGCTATTTCATTTCTTCCCATTTTTATCTTCCCTACTACCCTGGATGTGAGATTAAGGAACTCTTGATCCTGCTCTTAAGAGTTGCAATCTATGGGGGAGACTATGTATCCAACCATAAAACAAGAATGCATGTGACTAAGTGTCATGGTGGGGGGAATATTTTGGACAATGGAAATGGGAAGGTTATGGGTGGCACAGAAGTTTGAGTGGAGATACCATGGAAAATTTGGAGAAGTTGACGTAAGAGCTATGATGAGGAAATCAGCAGCAAAGGTTTTACTGACACAGTTAATGTTCACTCGTGAATTCCTAAAACTGGGAGGGATCTTTAAGCAGCCTTAATCAATGATCAAAATGTGATCAGTCAATGGCCTGCATTCAAGCAGCCTTAGGTTGAGGGGGAGGGAAGTCAAACGACACCCTCATCTCTGGTAAGCAAAGGAGCACTACACTCAGTCTGGAATTCAAGACCCAGGAATAAACAGCTAGATTTGTCTAGAGGGAAAACCAAATGCTCTTAGGTTTCCTGATGTCCTACAAAAGACCTCACAATAGACAGGAGAGGGCTTACCCCCAGGGTTGTCGACTGCCAGGAAGGACAACAAACGTATTTTACAGAGTTTGAAATAAATAGTTAAGTGTACTTTATATAATCTGGAAAATTTGAATCGAACCTGTGTCTCCTTTCTGCTTATAACTCTTTATGGTGTCTTAAAGCTCAGTCTCCTCTGTGGCGTGTTACCAAGGCCCATTAGGACCTGGCTTCCTCCTCCAGCCTAGTTTCTATCCCCTGTCCCCAACCTCCATCTCCCCAGCTACAGGATACTTAATTTTTTAGCCATGAGGCATGACTTTCAGTTGTCTCGGTATTTCACACCTCTGTGACTTGGCACATTCTGTTGCTTTTTTGTTGGGATGTCCATCCTTCTCTTGAGTACCCTTCAAAACCATCTCTAAGTGTTTGGAGGCTCTCCACCTCCTCAAGAAATCTTTCTTGGCTGATTCTGTACTGTAAATAGTTGAATCTTTGTCCTCCTTGTACTATGATGTGATTATGTAACGTGTCGGTTATTCACGTGCCGTGTTATATGAGCTGACGCATTCACTCATCAGCTCTTTATCGAGTGGCTACTCCGTGGAAGGCACCGTAGCATGTGCTGGGGATACAGTAGTAAATAGGACAGATCATGTGCTTGGACTTATGGGACTTCCATTACAAAATGTGTGTTGAACTGAAATGAATTCGCAGGACAATTTGAACTTTGCATTCAGATGTTACGCATCAACAAGACCCTCACTTTGCTGCATCATAATTTTAATCCGTTTTAAATGTACTGGTTTGGAATCATGCGCTTCCCCTGTGTTATTCCTGACTGGTGCACTCATAGAGCATATTCCTGCCGCATTCTTGCTGCAAGGGTGGTTGGACTTTGAGGAGCCGTGTGATTTTGTAGATATTGGTGATTTGGACTGTCTTTCTATAGAGGCTTGGATGAAAAGGGGATCTGTTTTTCAGCCTTGGGTACAGGGGTCCTACTTTTCTAACTGTGCTGTTTAACCCTTTTCTCCTAGGGTGCATCTATTTTAGGTTATATTTTACCCAGCATGAGTTGTAGAGCTCTATCCCACCCCCACCCCCAAATATCCTGAACCTATTCCATCTGGTTCTGGTGCTACTTTCAGCCATTGGCCATTAACTGTCTGATTCATTTTGGAAAAAAGAGGAAGCTTTCTGCCTCCCCGAAAAAGTGTTGATTCTGTCGGAGTCTAGCAATTCAGAGTAGGTAGGGTGCTTCTCGCATTTAATGTTAATGTTGATATTCACACAATGTCTGTCTGTCTGTCTGTCTGTCTGTCTCCTTTCTTCCTTTCTAACATTACTTGCTTGGCTACATCCTGGAATGGTATTTTTCAAACTGCACATCATAAAAATGACCGTAACATGCATTTAATGTCATAACCAGCATTAGAGAATATGAATTGAATAAAACAGAAGACAGAATGTATCATGTGTAGTAAGAGTAGGTGTTTAACTTGTCATACATAGGGAGGCATGTGTGCGCTGGGTTGTGATGTATCTTTGCATGGAAAATGGTAAAAAAAAAAAAGTTTGGAACACATGGCTCTCGAACAACCCATTTATATATTTTTTTTCTTCTTGCTGTTTTAACTCTGGTTCTATAACATATCTTTTTGATATGATATGCATTTAAGTTATTTTATTTGACTGCCTACATTGATTAAACTGAATAAGTGAGTAGGTCACCATTTTTCTTTCTGTTGTGTATTCACCTCTGAACTGGAATCTTTTTAAAGACCGTACTTAGCAGAATATGTTTATTTTGATAAGAACTTTATACTCTTTGTAGCATGTTGGCTGTTCCCTCCCATTCTTCAGAGAGCTCTAGTTCCTTAAGCTTTTCTCTGGACCAGGAATCTTTTTCACTTAAAACTTTAGAGGAGGATCCAGACAAACGTCAGTTAAAAATAAAAACAGGAACCAAAGATAATCCTTTATTCAACTTAATTGCTTCAGTCCGTAATCAAATTATGTTAGACCACATCCAAAAGTAGGCAGCAGAAAGATTCTGTTATTTAGCTGCTAATGACTTAAACAACATTTATTCAGAAATGGACTTTCACTCTAGACTAACGTGAATAATCTGCTTTGATGCTCTTTAGAATAAACAATAACTCTAAAAGGACAGACGCTACTAAGGCAAACACTGTACTGGGGGAAGCTCGGTTCCTTATCGCACTTTGTTACTGTGAAAAATAAACTTGCCTCTCTAAAAGGTGGTTCAAAAAAGGGGACTAACAAAACAGAAGGTCCCAGAAGAGCTGAACGTGGTGCAAATTTCTGAATGAATCTCTTAGGATTTGTTTTTAATCTGAATATTTAATAGCGTTGCATTGCGAAGTTTGAATTATGCTACTCAATTTTAATGGTTAATCTGCTTTGGAAAATACACAAGCTTAATTGTGACATACGAAAGTCCTTATTTAGGGTAGATTTCTAATTTGAGTGCTGTCGGCCCTGCTGTGTAAAGAGTCTCCTGGGTGCAGATTTTGAAGAGCGTGCGTGCGCCTTTCCATCGCGCCTGCAACCGCTGCTCGGTGCGGGTCCGCGCCGGCTTCCGCATGAGCCCGAGCAGACAATAGATCCATCCTAATGGAGCTGCGTACTTGCCATCTGTAGGAGCAGCTGCTGGCCTGCATCTGCACAATATGCTGGGACGGGGAGCTCCGCTAATCTGCATAATAAGGAGGAGGCTCATTCCACTCCAGCTAATAATCACGAGCAATCGATGCACTTCATTCCCTCACTGCCGAGCCCGGCGGAGCGGGTTTCCTCCTCCGGGCGGACCGAGGTCACGCCAGCCGGGAGGGCCTGGGCCTGCGGAGGCCTCCGCTTGCAACCTAGTGTGGCCACCGGCTGCCCGGGACCTACTTGGGTCTTTCTCTCGGGTCATGCTGACACATGATGCAAAATCCTGGGAATTGGGACCGAAAAGGCGCTAGCACGTTATCAAGATTGCTAATCAGAGATGCTTTTGGAGCAATTAGAGTATTGACCAATCTGCATTTTCAAATGCTCCTTTTGTGGGAAAGGGGGCAGAGCAAATTTTTTGGCTTAATTGTGAGCTACTTGGAGTCATTTGGCTTTCACTGATTTTGTTTTTTAATAGCTGCGCAATGCTGAGATCTGAATTTTAAGCTGTTCGTATACACACACTCCGATTGTGAAAAAGGCGGACTGTATGAATTAATCAAATTTATGTTTATTTTCACTTATGATGTCAGGTTGAAACGACTATCTTGGAGGCTGTAGAACTGGTAGTAGAAAGGAAGATGACTATTGAAATGATGTATTTCTAGAATGACTTAAAATCCCTTTCTCATTAAAGGAAACACTAAAATGGCTTCATTTTTCTAAAAAAAAAATCATGTACTTAACAAATATAATTTGATTTCCTATAGTTGACTAAAGGTTAAAACATTTGAACTTAGGTGACCTAGACTGAGGACAATCTTTTCAATCAAATTGTAAACTTGCCATTATTTATAACGTCTTGTTATAAGAAGTGGTGAGACTACTTTGTCTAATATCTTGCAGGAAAAATATTTGCATAATTCACCACCCGTCAATGAAGCATAGGGAAAAGAGCATTAATTTACGGAGATGGAACACTGGGGCTGAAGAAATAATTGCTTTCAACAGTAAACAAAGCAGCTCACTTAGCATTCATTTCAACCTTTTAATCAACACCATTTGGTTAAATAAGATAGCATCTTCTCATGTGGTTTGGAAGAAAACTTTATTAAAAGTAATTCCCTTTAGATAGAATCAATATTGGTGTATAGTGATAATAAGAAAGAACACTGACCTCTCAGGGAAATATTGGTCAAATACTGTTTGAAATCTGGGTGCTAGAAGGCTAAAATGGTGCCCTGGTCTTGCCCATCCAGCACCCTTCCCAGTGCTGAGATTAAGCCAAGAGCAATGTACCAGGTGAGCTGAAAGCATTCTTCCTTGGTTTCCTCATTTTAAAGTCTATGTGCTCCCATCTGTCAAGAGATTGCCTGTATTTTCTTGTTGAAATGGAAATGGCAGACTGCTCCAGAATGCCTCTAGAAGTTTTAAGAGCCATCGAATGGCACCCACAAGGAGGAAAAGTGATAGTCTGAGTTGGCTGCAAATGTGGGGTCCCTTTGTTAAAAATTTTAGTAACTTTCCCAGAAATTAGAAAACAAAGGCAACGTGAGGGGGTTGGCTGGGAAGCACTAATTATAGGTACGGACTTCGGGATTGGTCAGGGAAGAAAACATGTTGCTTAATTAAATCTCCAGTTAGATTTCATTACCCTGTTAGTGTCCACACAGTGTGTATCACTCTCTGTAAATATTTGGTTCATTTATGTATTTGCTTGGTGATTGTTTAGTCACCCATACTTGAAGCCCTATGAGAGTAGGAACATTTCTTGCTGTATTCCCTACATCTAATAAGAAAATAAATCCCTTGTTCGTTTCTCAAAGTTAGGTGTCTCTCACGTCCTGTCACCCTCACTGATATTTTCACTCATTTTCTCTCCTTTCCCCTTTATTCCCTTTCACTATTTTTTATATTCTCCAAATGAATGAGACCATTTAATGTTTGTCCTTCTCTGATTGACTTATTTCACTCAGCATCATACTCTCCAGTTCCATCCACGTCAAAGAAAATGGTGGCTATTTGTCGTTTCTAATGGCTGAGTAATATGAACAAGGGGTAGTGGAAAGGGAGGTGGGCAGGGGGTTGGGGTGACTGGGTGGCGGGCACTTAGAGGGGCACTTGATAGGATAAGCACTGGGTGATATGATATATGCTGGCAGATTGAACTCCAATTAAAAAATAATAAAATAAAAGAAATCCTCCATAAATATTTTGCTGAAAAACTGGTGAAAATTGTTGAAATACCCTCCTCCCTGCTCCCCCAAGTGAAAATGTTTCAGGATCTTTTAGGAATAGATCAAGAGCATGATTCCTACATTTATATAAGATATCCCTAGTTGAACTTGGACAACTGCAACCTCAAAGTCATGCCAGTGAAAATCCATGAATCCACTAATAAAGTAGAGGAACTTTCTCTTTCAGCTTCAAAAGATAAGGTCTCAATATAATACATGTATATCTCTGTGCAACAAGGAAAAAAAAAAACCCTGTATTTCCATTCATCTCTTGTCAGGAGGGACTGGATTGATTCTAGATGTGCTCCTGTGTTATGGACAGGATGGAATTAGTCAATTCTGATAAAATTTCTCTGGGCCCAGATATCCACAAACATTTGCTTTTGACCCAGGCCAGTTATAGGAGAGATGGGCATAGTTTGGGCATAAATCATCATTCATTCATTCATTCATTCATTCATTCATTCCATCCAGCTATCCAATATTGTTTCAGTACTTAACTCCTGTGTCCAGGAACTTTTCTGGATGTTGGAGCCGCTAATGAATGGGTTCTTCTTTTGTATCTCTCTCTGAATCCTAGGAATGTATTCTGGAGAACCTTTGTGCAGGGAATGGAGATGAGGGAGTTATGGGACGTCATGATTTTATAAGGACTCAGGATCCAGACCAGAACCAGCTTTGTTAAGGCATAGATGAGGTTTCATCACTCTAGTAAATGGCAATGATCACTTAAAACCAAACAAAATGGTTCTCAGTAAAGATTTTTAATTTTTATCGTAGGGGGCTTTAAGATTTTTTTCTGGGAATTAAAATTCTTTGGTTGTTTTTACGAATAGCATTTTCTTTTTATTTATATTTCATAACTAATTGTTGGTAATATATGTGGCAGTTGTTGAAATATGATTGTTTTCAAACAATCTCCCTCATTGAACCCTATTATTCTAACACTTCTAAGTTTTGTTTTCTAGTTTCTAAGCACACAGTCACATCAATAGTTAAGACATTTTATTTTTGTTTTTCTCTCATAATATTTTAGATAATTGTTAGGTAATAGTGGTATGATAGGCATCCCTCTCTTGAATCTTATGAATTAGGAATGTTGATGATGAATGATGATGTTGATAATGATAGTGGTAGCAACCTTATCCTGAGTATGGATTATATGCTGAAATTGTGGATTTATTGATTTCTTTTTCCATTCCAATCCTTTTTGCTTCATGTATTTTGAAGTTCTGTTGGTAAGTGATACACATTTGGGATTGTTATGTGAGCTTGGTGTATTGACCCTTTCATGTTATGAAATGTCCCTCTTTCTCTTCCTTTTTCTGAAGTCTACTTTGTTTATATTAATATAGTCACTTTAATTAATATTAGCTTGATATGTATTTTTTACTCATACTATTTGTGTCTTTATATTAAAAATTGTTTTTTTAGATAGCATAAATCTATCTGCAAATAATATGACACTACTTCACGTATAGTGTAAACAGTAGAGTCTTCCATTTCCTCTTTCCTGTTTTTTTGTGTGCTATTATTGTCATATACTTAAATTCTGTTTTAAACCTCAGAATAAATTGTTATTTTTGCTCTGAACAGTTTATTATCTTTTAAAGACACTAAAATTTAGAAAAATGTCTTTTATATTTATTCACATATTTACTATTTTAACAATCTCCTCCTTTGTGGATCCAAATTTCTATTTGTATCATTTTCTTTCAGCCTGAAGAACATTTCTCATTACAAGAATTTCATTGGACATTACAAAGCTGGCAATAAATTCTATCAGCTTTATTGACCTGAAGAAGTCTATGTTTCACCTTCATTTCTGAAGGATATTTTTGCTGGTTATAGAATTCCAGATTGACAGAGCTTATTTTTCTTCATCACTTTAAAGATGTTCTGTTGTATCTGTCCTACGTAGTTTCTAACAAGAAGTATACTATAATTCTTATTTCTGTTCCTCTGTTTGAACTGTTTTTATTTTTAAATGTTAGCTACTTTTAAGATTTTCTCTTCTCAATGATTTTTTAGGTAATTTGAGGTGGTATAACACTGTACCATATAAATGTCAGGAATTATTATCATACTCTAAATTAATCTCTTCTGAGTTAACTATGAGTAGATAGGAAAAAAATAGGTACCGTGGGGAAAAATGGTACAAAGAAGGAAAATTCACTGCTCTAAGCTTTACTATTTACTATTATTTACTTTACTACTTATTAATCCTCACCATGAGATGAAAACTATTATTCTCATTATCCACTTGAAGCTTAGAATGGTAAATGACTTTTCCTGGGTCACACAACTAGTAAGTGGTGGAGCCAAGGATGTAAACCAGGTGGCTTTGACCATTGCCTCATTATCTATCATGGGGGTTTTGGTCATATCCACCTCTCAGATCCTCTATATCTTGGATCACAGGACATAGACAGAGGGAGAAGTAGGCTCATTGTGAAGAACTGATGTGGGACTTGATCCCAGGACCCCAGGACCACGCCCCGAGCCAAAGGTAGACACTCAACCACTGAGCCACCCAAGTGCCCCATTGGAGCACAGTTTCCAAAGACCAGTCAGCTAGTGTAGTTCAGCCCTCCTAAAATAAGGTGGTCTGCTCATCTCTGCTTGACTCTCTGATATCTGAACAGAAAGGGTACAAGGAACACCCTACCTTGTACTAGTACCCCATTACCCCAACACCATACCCCAGGTTGAATTTCTAGGTTTTTCCTGCTTCTGCCTTTGTGTACATAGCTTGCTCTGTCCTGATAGCATGCACCCATCTCAGTACTCATTGCTAGGTAATTATTTTTTGAGAGATGCAGAGTCTGATGGGCAATAAGGAGATGGGAACAGCACTCTGGTGGTGGAGTAGTTCACAAAAGAGAAAAGAAATAGGTGCCTAGTTTTCCTGTTTGCAAAAACACGACCAGGAGATAATGTGATTGGGAAGAAAGATCTTTCCACTAATTTTCTTAGCACAGAAGAGACCTTAATTTCAGGGACCAATCCATTTCCCTTATCATGTGGAAAATCCTTTCAGATTCTGACTTGGATGCTGATAGTTCTTGTCCTCTGTAATCTGGTGAGTTTTATCATTTTTCTGTTTTCAGATGTATTTTAGAGTAAGCCTGGGAGAGGTTATATCAGGAGTTGCTAGTCTCATGCTCTCTCAAACCAGAAACCTCTCATCATCCAGGAAGCTGTCATGAGGCAGCTCAGGCCATGAAGTTTATTTGTGTAAAACCAGATAAATCCTTCTTCATTATTTGATTTTTTTCATTTAAAAATTATCATACAGTAAAATGGGGTTTCTCCCCATTTTGGTATATAGTTCTATACCAATTTTAATATGTGAATAGATTTGTGTAATCACCACCACAATTAATTACACAACAGTTTCATCATACCAACAACGCCCTCGGGTCTCACCCCTGCCACCTCACAACCACTGAGCTGTTCATCGCTACGGCTTTGTCTTTTCATGAATCTTATAAATGGACTCATATAAGACATAACTTTGATACTAGATTCTTTCACACAGCATAACGCATTTGAGATTCCTCCAAGTTGTTGCACATATCTTTAGCTTTTGTTTTGTTTTTTAAATTGGTAAAGAATATTTCATTGGCTGGATGTACTACAGTTTGGTTAACTCTTCCTCTGTTGAAGGATATTTGAGTTGTTTCCAGTTTGGGGCAATTAACAGAGCTGCTATAAACATTTGTGTACAGGTTTTTATGTGAACATGAATCTTCATTTTTCTAGGGTAAATAGGTGTGCAATGATTGGGTCATAGGGTAAGTGTATATTTAGCATTATGAGAAGCTGCTTACCTGTTTTCTAGAGTGGCTATACCACTGCATTCCTACCAGCAATGTATGTTTAAATTGTTCTGTATCCTGACCAGCACTTGGTACTGTCAGTATTTTTTATTTTAGCCATTCTATAAGTGTGTAGTGGTATATAATCATGGTTTTAATTTGCATTTTCCTAATGGCTTATGATGTTGAACATTGTTTCCTGTCCTTCTATCTTTGGTGAAGAGTCTACTCAAATCTGTTGCCCACTTTTTAATTGGTTTGCTTGTTTTCATATTGTTGAATTTGAAGGTTCTTTACTTATTCTGAATATAAGTCCTTTGTCAGATATATGATTTGTGAATATTTCCTCCCAGTCTGTCACTTGTCTTCTCTTAACGTGACTTTCAGCAAACAAAAGTTTTTAATTTCAACGAAGTCCCATGTATCTATTTTCTTCTTTTACAGATCATGCTTTTGTTGTCATGTCTAAGAATTCTTCCACTAACCCCAGGTCTTATGTTTTCTGACTAGCATAACCCACAGATTTTCTCTTATGTTTTCTTTGAATTGTTTTCTAGTTTTGTGTTTTATCTTTGTGTCTATAACACAACTTGAGTTAATGTTTGTGTAAAGTGTAAGATTTGGTTTAAGGTTCATTTCTTTGAATATGGATAACCAATTGTTCCAACAGCACATGTTGAAACCTGTCTTTATTGATCAGCTAGTGAATATGTCTATATTTTGGAAAAATGATAGTATTTAAGACTAAAACCTTTGACTTTTCAGACAATGTCACTCAGTAGTCAGTCAATAAGTCAGTTTGGCAATCAATCATGTAGTTACTCCACAAACACATGGAGTGCCTGCCTTGTGTCTGGTATTATCAAAAATGTCTGGGCCATGGTTTGTTTTCCTCTAGTGTTTCATGGTCTGTGCGGGGAAACAAAGCAGGGGAAACTTCTCAATCTGTTTACAAAAGAAGACTCCCTTTGATTGATATAATGACTTTAGAGATTCTTTTTTTATTTTTTTAAAGATTTATTTAATTATTTATTCATGAGAGACACACAGAGGCAGAGGGAGAAGCAGGCTCCCCAAATGGAACCCGATATGGAACTTAATCCCGGGACCCTGGGATCAGGCCCTGAGCCGAAGGCAGACGCTCAACCGCTGAGCCACCCAGACGTCCCTTAGAGATTCTTTAATATCAAATCCTTGCTTAGGTGAGCTCCTAACTCTTCAACTTTGGCTTCTTCCCTCAAGTCATTCATCTGATCTCTAAACACATAAATGGTTAGAGGAGTGCTCTTTTTGAAGGAAACTGAAGGTGAATCCTTTTGCTAAGGGAAATAAATATGTGTTTATTTTATATGCAAACACTCAATCTCTCAGATTTAAAGTTTGGATTTTTGTATGGTAGATTTTCTTAAAATAAGGCACACTGGCATCAAACTTACCATTCTTTCCCCACGAAGAGGCTGGGGCAACAAAGCAGATCTCCTAAATGCACTGTAGATAAAGGCAGTGCTGGGGCCCATAGGCCATGTAATTCTGGTTCTTTCCAATAAACTTATGATCAGAATGATGTTGGAATATTGGAGGAAGTTGATGGTGTTCACTATGGGTTTGACTTAGTAAATAAGATGGCTTTTGAGAGAATGGATAGGGAATCAGATTTAAGTTATGAGGCATTGGCAATCTCTTCTATCTTAACCACAAAGATTCTTTTTTTTTTTTTCCATTTTAATTGACATTACAGTGTTATTAGGTTAAAAATGGGGTGGAGGCAGTGGGATTCCAGTCTGGGTGGGTTATGCTAGTCAGCTTGGTCTGCCATCCCTTGCTACTTTCTCTATTCTGTTTATTTTGATGTGTGCAGAAAACCAATAGGAACCTAAAGGAGCATGACTTATAGCACATAATAATAAAATTGTAAAATAAAAAAATATAAAAACAATGACGAGAGCTAATATTTGGCACTTACTACGTGTCAGGCACTTTTTGAAGCTCTTTATGTGAATAAACACGTTTACTTCTTTCAACAATCTGATAGAGTAGGGATCATTATCATTCTCATTTTACAGATAAGAAAACTGAAGCACAGAGATGTGATGGAGATTCTAAGACAGTCCTCAGTGATCTCTGCCTCCTGATATATATGCCCTGTGTGCCCTCCCCTCTCCTTGAGTGGGGGAGGCCTAGTGACATGCTTCTAATCAACAGAATATGGCAAAGTTGATAGGGATGTTACTTCTGTGATTAGGCTACAAAAGATAGCCTAATTTCCTGTCAGCAGATTCTCTCCTTTGCTGACTTTGGTGAAGCAAGTTGCTCTGTTGGGGATGTCCATGTATCAAGGAGTACTATTTTTCCACACAGAAGGACATTTTAGAGACTTTTAGACCATTGCAATCTCAACAGTATCCCTGCAAGCACAAAGTCTATAGGTTTTTTTTTTTTTTTTAATATTTATTTTAGAGAGCATGGGGGTTAGGGGCAGAGGGAAAAAGAGAATACCAAGCAGACTCTGTGTCAAGCATGGGGCCTGACACGGAGCTTTTTCCCACGACCCCAAGACCATGATCTGAACTGCAACCAAGAGTCAGATACTCAACTAACTGAGCCACCCAGATGCCCCAGAAAGTCTATAGGTTTTAACTTGCCAACAGCTGCTGAGATACTGAGATCCTCAGTCTAACAGGCCTTGAAAAACCAAAACTGTTGCCGACAACATGAGCTTGGAAGCAAGCACTTTGACAAAAGAACCTTAGATGAAACCCTAACCCTTGCTGATGACTTGATTGCAGCCTTGTGAGAGATCCCGAGCAGAGGTTCCAGCTAAGCTGGTGCAGCTTCCTGATCAACTAAAACTGTAAGAAAATAAATGTCTTGTTTTAAGCTGCTAGGTTGTGAGAATTTGTCATGCAGCCATAGATAACTGTTCAAGAGACATAACGTAATTTGTCCAAAGTCTTATATCAATCCGGCTACAGGCTACACATTCCCTCTCAATGATCATCTCATATGGAAATAACCCCAAGGAATTTGCCACATGGTACTGGATTTCCCATTTAGAGCATTAGACATTTTCCCTGACATTCTTAAATAGTTTTTTTGAAAGAGAAATTGTATTTTTAAAACTTTAGATTTCCGAAGGAAAAAGAACCTCAGGAATTGTGTTTGTAGGATGGAGTAAAACATCAGTCTTGACTTTTCCTTACGATTTTTATTTTGCTGTTCAGGTGGCCAATGACTCTTTGGACTTAGCATTAGTCTGTTTTCATTATATAATGATTCTAAAGGGAAATAAGGCCAGACAGAGAGGAGTTTGTGCTAGACGATCAGCTGGGAACCATTTTTAACATCCAAATACCAGCCAGTTTAAAAGAAAGGTGAATATAGTGGATGAATGTGGTGAGTGAGTTCTTTCTCAGAGGTACTTACAATTAGAAGTGGTTTGGCTTTTTTTTTTTTTTTTTTGCATTTAAAGATTTTAATGAGCTATAACTTCATGTCTTTTTAAATTTCTCAGGGAAAACAATCAAATAAACAGGCAAATCAACAATTCATTAGCATTCCTGATAATACCTATGTTTTTTCCCTCTCTGTGGCTGGCATTGTTTTAATGGCACATTATGTGCTTGGAAGACTGTCCTGACCCCCAAGAGGCCCTCTTCCTTCCATAATCACCACCCAAGTTAAAGAAAAAAAAATCTAACCCTCTCAGGAGGCCTTCAACTGTGGAGAGCCCCTTTTGTGAAGGAAATCCACAGACTGGTTTTTCCACACTGAAGGCCATGTTAAGGATGTTTTTAACTTCAGTCATTCATAGAGAGAGCCTCAATGGATTTCTGCAGCTATGAAGCCCACGGATTTTTTGTTGTTGTTTTTTAAAAATTTAACCTATTTATTCATGAGAATACACAGAGAGAGGGGGAGAGACACAGGTGGAGAGAGAAGCAGGCTCCCTGCAGGGAGCCCGATTCAGGACTCAATCCCAGGATTCCAGGATCATGCCCTGAACCAAAGGCAGAGGCTCAACCACTGAGCCACCCAGGTGCCCCAAGCCCACAGGTTTTTTTTTTTTTTTTTTAAGATTTTATTTATTTATTCATGAGAATACAGAGAGGAGAGAGGCAGAGACACAGGCAGAGGAAGAAGCAGGCTCCATGCAGGGAGCCCGACATGGGACTTGATCCCGGGTCTCCAGGATCACGCCCTGGGCTGAAGGCAGCACTAAACTGCTGAGCCACCCGGGCAGCCCCAAGCCCACAGGTTTTTAAGTTGCTTCAGCCTTATGGCATCATGATGGCTTCCTCAGGCACCTGTTTCATCTGTTATCCTGGATGGGATTATATCCTGAGTAGAAAGTGTCAGACAACCTAGTGTCCCTGAACACAGCAAATAAAGCAATGAACACAGACTTGTGTTCCTGTGGGGACTGAGGGTGTTTGAAGCTAACAGTCACGAGGAAGTGTAGATTTGTCTTCACATGCTCTTCACTTTCTAGTCCTAACCTCCCATGGCAGTTATACCCCTCTTCCTTGTCTTTCTCAATATATGAGGCATGCATATATTTTCAGTCTATATTTTGGATTTGAAGATGAAAATCCTGACACAAATATCAATTGGTCATTACTCTTGTCCGCTGTGAAGTATTCATGATATTTTCTTAGGGGAAAAAAAGCTCTAACCTGAGCTATAAATTGTAGTTTTCAGACAAGTCCTTTCTGATTTTGAACTACAATAAAGGCTTACTCACTGCTGAAATTTCTGAGAGCTCTTACACTTGCAGTTTTGGAAGTTTCCCTTATAGAGCCGAGAATGTCTTTTTGGCCATATTTCTGGCCTCCTTAGACATTTTGGTTTCTAAGTTTAAAATTTTAAGATGATCTAGTTCCATTTGTTCTTGGCATAACTTGAAGAAAGGCGAAGGTAAAAGGCTCTTGGAAAGCTTTTACAAGTCATTTTGTATGACAGTCTCATCAGACCAAGACTGGGATGAATTAAATGTAAAATGAATCAGAAACATGTGGATGACATTTCCCTTAGCAAGCAACTGTGCTTTTAATGTGGGACCAAGTGCAGTAAGTTAGAGGTAATTTCATTTTGGTGAAGCTCCCATGGCAAGCTCAAACTCCCAAGCCCAACTTGCTACTGTCCTTTTGCATTCTGGTATGGCATGTCATGGTGTACTCAATGCCTTTCTATAAATGTTCAAATCCTATATTCTGTCTCCTTTTGCTGATGATGTGGAGGTTAAATGTGCGAACTCTGGAGTTCAAACTCTTCCTTCTCCATGTACTAACCTTGGGTAATCGTGATGTAACTTCTCAATCCTTAGTTTTTAAATTCTGTAAGATGGGGACAGTGATAAAATAGGAGCCATTCCCTGGAGTTGCTCCAAGAATCAATTGAGGTTGAATGTAGAAAAGCATGTAGCACAATTTCTGGTTAAAAAAAAAAAAAAAGGCAAGGGCTCAGTAATGTTAGGTATTATTATTGCTGATTTAAACATCACTATAATTTATACATGAATAACAGACATTGTAATGATTCCTACAATGGACCTAGATGGATTATGCTGTCATCATCAGAACATGTTAACACCTGATTTGGAAATAGTCTGAGAGGCCTTGCCAATAGGATTATCATCCAGTGTGGTACCACTGGCACACAAGCCCTGGCTGGATGGCCTATAGACCAACTTCAAAGCCTGGCACCACCCGTCTGCCTCTGCCTGGCTTTAGAACATTGTGGAATAACCCCAGACCTGGAAATTCCAGTTAGAGTTGATGACACCAGGCTTTAGCTCCACTTGCCGTGAAAGCCCCATGACAGGGCAACAGCATACATCAGTGAGCCTCTTTTTGCAAATGTGCACAGATGGGTGGTTCTGTTGTTAACCAGTTTTGATTCAATTGCTCCGTTTAGATGCATTTTGTTGTGAGGCAGCCACCAGGGCGGTAAACTCAGTGCCATTCTCACGCTGTGCACTTCAAGGATCTCTTATGCTTCACAACATAAACGTGTTCTCACTGCTGGTTTTACAAAGCCAGAGAATGCTAGAGAAAGGAAAGTTTGGTGATTCAGGAGGGCTTCAAACTAGTAAGGTAGCGTTCATGGCTCCTTGCCACCCCCTCTCACCCCCCATCCTCGCCACTGCCCTGCTTACCTGCCAGTTCTCTCTTGTTCTCTGGAACTGGCCTCCTGCCTGCCTTCCAATAGCTCTTGGGTACCGACAGTCCTGGTGTCCACACCACCCCTTCTGATATGTAAATTTGTGTAGCAGATGGGGCAAAATGTTCAGAAGATGCTTTTAGAGTGTGTGTGTGTGTGTGTGTGTGTGTGTGTGTGTGTGTGTGGTGCATCTGAAAGCATCATCTTGATGATGGCAGCAGGAGGGCACTTGGTGGTCATTCAGAGCCATTGTCTGTGAATACATTAATTTTTGAGAAAAATCAATTCTGCAGTTCTTGCTCTCTTCAGCACCAATCAAGCATGTTTGCTCACTGCCTTTAAGAATACAAAATGCTGCTTTTTTGCACTCTGGCTGTTTAGGAATTATTTGTCCATATTCTACTAATTTTAGCTGATATTCCAAGCTGACTTCTCCTTTAGACATTAGACTCTGAGTAAAGACAAGTTCTCCTGTCCCCATCCTCCAGCCTCGTGGAGTCTGACCAAGGGACTCGCGTTAGTCCATCATACCTCTTCTTGCTGCCT
The DNA here is from genome assembly GCF_003254725.2 of Canis lupus dingo. Classification (NCBI taxonomy): domain Eukaryota; kingdom Metazoa; phylum Chordata; class Mammalia; order Carnivora; family Canidae; genus Canis; species Canis lupus. Next base: position 19,826,501 of record NC_064278.1, on the reverse strand, counting down.
CCAGACTCCTCCATACCGGGCATTCATTCCCAAGTTAATTTTCTCACTCAACAGTTACTAATTTTGTGGCAACCACAGTGCAAGACATTGGGGACCAAAGGAGGAGACACAGAGACTTTTGTGAGTAAAGTATGTTGTAAATAAGCCAGGAACATAAACAAATCGGACTATGCTATTTGTTCAGGGCTAATAGACATAAGCAACAGTTCTGAGGGGAAAAACAGACCTAGTTCCATCCTCTGGGGGAGATTTGACAGGGAAGATGATGTTTGAGCTGGAGTTCTTGAGGCTCCATGGAAATTCGAGGAGGTGCAAATATGATTATTAGGAGTTTTAAATTTTATCCTGGCCCTTAGAGAGATGAGTTTTGTGGGGATTCGGAAACTCAGAGGAGCAATAGGAGATGCTCTGGTCTGTATAAGGATGGGGAGAGGGACCGAAAGGGACTGTGCACGCTGGCTTTCTAGGAGTTAGAGATTCAATGAAGCAGGAATAAGTATCTCAGACAAATGGTGACTCCTAGAATGTTAACTGGGTTGGTGATCTGTGCTGACCTGTGTTATCTCATTCTGTTATTCCAGAATCTTCAGTGAAAGTCTGGCCTGTGTGACTGGTGCTCTGAGGGAATGAAATGGTGAACAGCGTGTGTACCTGGGCTGGGAAATGAGGGTGTTGTCAGGCTTTTCTGGGCCAACATGGAGGCGTCAGGGAAGATGCAATTTCTGGGCATCGAGGCAGTGACCAGCAGAAAGTGAGCAGAGGTCCCAAGTAGACACAAGAGCCATGTTAGGTGTCAGGCAATAGATGACAAATGGGCAGCAGGTTGGACTGACTCAAGAGTAGCTGTGGAAATCACCATCTTCCCTTAAATACACCAGAGGAAAGGTACCTCTGAGGGATGGGAGAAGCTAGGTCCTGCTGTTACATGGCTAAGTGCTTCGGAAGCCAGCCAGTTGGGATTTAACAGATACGTAGGAAGTAGAGTCATCCAAATGTGGTGACAGATTGAACAGAAGAGGCAGGGATCAAAGATAGCAAAGTGATGCCAGCACTGCTATTAACTAAGCTTCTTCTTGAAAGGGGAGTTGTGGAATGGGAATGGAATATGAAGTGTTACAAGATAACCAAGTGGAGAGGTCCAGGGGGTGTCCAGGACTGTAAATGTGGGAGCAGGATGGAGGTCCATGGTGAAGCTCTAGATTGTACAGAGGAGGCCACAAGCCTGGAGAAAACAACAGAGAGGCTCCAAAGGAGAAGGGTAGAGGTGATGGCAGAGACCTAGGTGGGCCAGCATTCAAGAGACCCTTCTCGTTGAGACACTTCTGGGCTGCCTTTCTTTAAAACTTTGCTCTGCTAACTTGGACATCACCTCTTTCCTCCTTACTCTGGCAGTGCTCCCAGGTGAAGGAACTGCAGATAGGAATGACTCCTTTACCCAAGAGATTTGAACTGCTTTTTATAGCACCTATTCATCTTCTACGAATCAGGAACTTTTAATTAAGGAAAATGTGCTTCAGACGCTGAGAATTTAGCAATGTGCTTCAAATATAAGCTCTCTCTTAAAATGCTCACTGTTTGTAAGTGTATTTCTTGCGCTGATGTTCCTTGATGAACCCTGAATAGGTCACTGCGGATGCAAATACCGGAGTCCCTTCCTATGCTGTCTTGTCTTATCCGTCTTCATTCCATTCCACACCATTCTATTCTACGTCTATACCAAGCGGCCTAACTGAGCAGGCTGTGTTCCAGAAGTAAATTTGGAAGTCAATTATTTAAAATTTGAATATTTTTCTTGCAGAGTTAATGTTATAACAACATGGTTCAACGCTGATGCTTTTGGCTTAGACTCTGGGGCAGGGCTTCCTATATAGGACTAGAAGAGAAACCATGGATGAGGGCCAATGGTTTTATTCAAGGCTCTGGGATAAGCCACCACCCTTTCTACTCTTTCCCCAAGCTCCCAAATACCCGCTGCCTTTTTAAGCCAGCCATTTGGAAAAACTGATTAAATAAATTAGTTGGCTGGAACTCAAGGAGTGAATCAATGAATTAATCTCTTGGTTTACTCCAAGCTACAATGTCTGCTCTTCATTCTTTATACCTCTCTCCGGAAAAAGGCATGAACAGGAAAAATATTCCAACTTGGAGGCATCTATGAGGTAAACCGATTAACAGGTTTAATATTAAGTAGGGCTGGAAGTGGCAGGGAAGACAGTAGATCACGGAAGTATAGGGACACCAACAATCAGTCTAAATTGAAGGAGTTGGCAAAACTATAGCAGGTAAGGTGGTGGGTATGTGTGGAAGCCACAAAGTCTGTTTAGATCAGAGGTGAAAGGCTTTGTCGAAGGCACCACTATGTTTTAAATTAATGGGAAAGACTAATTAATTAATCAACTCTTTGTTGAAAACTGTTCGAGTGTCAGGGAAACAATAGTGAACAGACCCCAGCCTCTGGAGAGATCACAGTCTAAACAAGAAGTGGGTAGATTCTTGGTTGGGGAAAAACAGGGTGCTTTGGGAACCCCAGAAGGGAGCACCTCTCGTAAGCAGGAGGCAAAAGTGTGTAGGGAAGGCTTCCTGCAAGAATATGAATTAGCCAGCCGAAGAGAGGCAGAAGAAAGTTCCAAGCTTGGGACCAGAGGAAATGGAACTTCCTTTCGCTGGGAGCTAGAATGCAGAAAGGTTGGAGAAATAAGCATTTGGCATTTTGCAGTTTCTAGAATTTCGTTTCCTCAAGTGAACTAAAATGTAAAACTTTCGTATAGAATAATTTACTAAATTCCTGTGATAATGAAGACTGCTTAACCAAACATCGAGTATTTCATAGCTGGTATTAAAACTAGTTCTCAGAAAAGAAGCCTATTTACTTCCACCAATTGGAATTTCTCTAATGCGAACCTTGCATTAGAGCTGGGAAGTTCTTTTGTTGTCGAAATTATGTAATTATAAACCTTTAATAAGCAGGCTAAGAGAATTACCTTTTGATGTCAGAGAGATCCTAACACCAGAGACAAAAAGATGTTAAGAAGCCAAAGAGGATATTTTCGTGCTTTCTTCATTATTTGTTTAAAAGTAGCAAAATGGTATTTTTTTTTTTTCCCCTCCTAAAATGACCAGGCAAACGTTTTTCTCTAGGGAAATCCTGGAGCCAAACAGGGTTATTTCACTTTCCTTTTACCTCTCTCTTAAACATCCAATCCTCTCTGCCCTCACCTGCTTTGGCAGGGTTCTTAAGACTGGAGTCCCAGTGGGTAGCAGACACAGAAATGAACCAAGGCCTCAGGAGACAATTTCACTACCGTGTGGCTCTTAAGGACACCAGGTGGGAAGCCAGGTTGTCCGCATTCACATTTAGATGAGGATCAGAATGCAACTCCTGTTAGCATTTCAGAGGATCCTTTGTTGTTAATCTCTTAGAATTCGGAGTTGACTGTAAGGCTCTGGATCAGAAATGGCTATATTTACCTGTAACTTGTAAGAGCCATTTTCTCTGATTAGGAAGAGGCTGGCATGTTCCAGAAGGAGACACTGGTCTCAAGGAGGAGTTCCCTGATGGAGTTAATACCATGGCCTAACGTTTAGGTATTACACCAGAATTTGTTTTTCATTCGAATTGTGTGTATAGGCCTGGAGCCAATTTAATAGTCATTTCTAAAAGATTTTTTAAAAACAGGAATTGGAATTTTTGAATGACAGAATTTTAAAGGAAAAGTGTGGAGTTTTAAGATCTGGTCCATTTATTAATATGATTCATAATGAGTCATGTACTATTTTGTCTCTCCACTTTCTTTTGTAGCTACATAGCCATGATGCCCTTGTTCTTTTTGCCAGAGCTTCAACGGGCTATGAAGTACCCTCAGCCCCTTAGTAATTGCTGCTGACCTTCACTGAGGATGTAACATGTGCCCGGCACTGTTAACGTAGTATCTTGCCGAGACTGTCCAATAATTCTGGAAGGCAGGGGCATAGCAATATGTCCATTTTACAGAGGGGGAAAGGAGGCTTGGAGAGTTTGCATGAATAGCTTACAGTCATATCATTCGTAAAAAAAAAAAAGAGCTTAGATTTGACCAGAATCAGCTGGTTAAAAAAAAAAAAAATCAGAATTACTGAGTCTGTGGTCCTAACAACTGCATCCTGTCTTAACAATCCCCACCATGCAGTATTTCATCCACTGGTCTGGGAACGTGGGTTTTGTGATTTAAAAACAGAGTTTCCCTAAAGTGAACTTGATCAAGTAGGTAAAGAATCCACCCTGATTAAATATCGATGAGGCAGTTTATTGACTTCTTCGCAGCGATTTCCCAGAGAAGTGGATTCCTGAACGGAATCACTCATGTAGACAGATGCACTTGTCAGTTATGAAGAGCGCAGTGACACTGCTTTAATTATTACCCCACTTCACTCATTTTCCTATGAGATGGAAGCCTCCCTTTACAACTACCCTTTAGAGAAGGCTTCGTGAAACATTGGGGTCATAGTCATGATAATTATTCAACATTAGATTGCCAAAGAAGCTTTGCTGTGAAGCTGACGAGTGGGAAATGAAACCATGAAGAACACAAGACAAATTTCTATAATAAATGGGAGTTCTCAGCCTTTATTTATTTATTTATTTAGGCTTTATTTTTCAGTTAAAAAAATTGTCTCTGGATCCAAGGTGAATTGAAAATGAGAAGGCCTTCTTAAAATGTAGCTAAAAATCACTTTTAAAGAAATAAAGTATATTGAGGCATAATTTACATACAATAAAATGCACCCTAAGTTTATGAGTTTTCACAAACGTGTGCTATCATGTAACCACCACCATAATTAAGACATAAAAAATTACCATCATCTACGTCCCCGTCAACCCCCAGCCCTGGCCCTAGGCAATCACTGATTTGCTTTTTGTCACTACAGATTAATTTTCTCTTTCTGGAATTTTGTATAAATAGACTCATACAATTGGTACTAAATTGTGTTTGGGGCTAATCTTTCACTCGTTGTGTTTTCAAAATTCCTCCATCTTGTTGCACATTTGAGTGGTTTGTCCCTTTTTATTGCTGAGTAGTACTCCATTGTATTGATGTACGTACCACAATTTATATATCCATCCGTCAATGAATATTTAGATTATTTTTGGTTTAGCTTTCATGAATAAAGCTGGTGTGAACATTCATGTACATGCCTTTCTGTTTTCTTTTCTCTCAGTTAAATGTTGAGGAGTGGGATTGTTGGGTCATTTATGTGTAACTTTATATTATGTTTAACTTTATATGTGTTCCTGAGTGGTTATACCATTCTGCATTCCTTCCTGCAATGTATATGAGTTCCAGTTGCTCTATATCCCTGCTAACATTTGATATTGTCAAATCACTGTCTTTTAAAAATCTTAAAAGCAGGTTTAAAAAAAAAAAAAAAGCCTCTTCAGAAAGCTAACTTTAAAAGCCAAATTTTGCTGATATTGGAAAGGTCAACAAATTCACTCTGTGGCAGTCAGTAGGGGGAGGAAAATGCTTTGCATCTGACTCTCTGGAACTGAGCTATTGGCAGCATTAACTGGAGCCCCCTGGCTTAAAACCTCTGTAAAAAATCTCTCTCATGGTAAAGCGGAGGTGATTTCTTGTCCTCCCAGAGGCATTACAGAGCCATACTAATGACTTGAAAGGTGGTCGTTTCCTCACACCCAGCACTTTATGTCGTGTCCAGATGTTTCACATGTGTCAGAGAGTGACTGTGGGTTAGCCCTCTCAAACTCAAAACTTGTCTGGGGACACCGTCTGTTTTTCCTTCTGGGTGTAGATGATGCGAGGCACAGAGTAGATGTCCAACAACTCCTTGTTGTTTACGTGCTTTTCATGAGAGTCTTAGATGATGATCAAACACAGTGGCAGTGGCAGGCCTCCCAGTTAACATAATAAACATGACATGACAGCAGGCCTGCCATGCCTCATCTTTCGGGTACTGTGAACCACACTTTGAGTTCTTTGCTATTCAGAAAAACAGTGCCAACTTTTGGAAGGGAAAGGCTAAAACGTAGAGGTGTTTATGTTTGACCTGCTTCATCTGACAGAAAGCTCGATAGTTAAGCTCCCTGAGGCTGCTTATGATAGACCTAGAATACCTTATGGTTTTTTATGAGATTGGTCTCTCAGAATCTACCTGTCTGCCACTGGGGCAGGCAGTGGGGACACAAGGAGGAAAGTGCACCCTCCGCTCCTCTCTTGTCCTCTCAGTGGAGATAAGAAGACCAACTGTCCAGTTGAGTGTGTATGTGCTGTAATACAGCTGAGTACCGGGTTTCCTGAGATTAAAAGAGGTTCACCTAGCACAAGTTCAAATCCAGTCCACAAATATTTGCCTAGCTGGTGTCGACCAGGCTCTGAACTTGTTGGAGCCACTGACCTTCATGGAACTTCTAGTCTTGTGAGAAGATGACCAGGAAGCCAGGAAGACAAGTGCAGCAACTGGAGACTGTCACAGAGAAGGGGTTGTGTGTGGGGGAGCATGTGGCAAAGGGATTCATTCTGGTTTGGAGGGGTAGGAAGGACTTGCCGAATGGGGGGGGGGGTGGTGGTGCTCAGGAAGGCCTCCAATAGGAGGGGAAGGAGGGGAGGGTGCGTCCCAGGTGAGAGCAGAAACAATGCATCCAGAATCCAACTGGAATGTCAGTGCCCCAGGAATGGGAAGAAGACCCATGGGACCAGAGCTCAGGTGATTGTCATCACACCTGAGCAGTTCTCTGCTGTGGAGGAAGAGGGGCCGAGCCTGAGACGGGGAGCCATGGATGCAAGCTTGTGGTGTGGGCTTTCAACTCAGGCTCTTAAGGAGGGAGAGAGGCACTTGGGTGGCTCAGTGGTTGAGTGGCTGCCTTTGGCTCGGGTCATGATCCCAGGGTCCTGGGATGGAGCCCCACATCGGGCCCCCTGCTCAGGGGGGAGCCTGCCTCTCCATCTCCTGCTGCCTCTCTGCCCCTCCGCCCCCCACCCTGGCCCAGTGCTTGTGTTCTCTCTCTCTCTCTCTCTCTCTCTCTCAAATAAAGTCTTTTTAAAAAAAAATAAAAGAGGAGGAGCTGTGTGTATACTGAATATGAATCGAATATGAATCAGCTTAAGATGCTTCAGCCTTAAATACATCTGAAATGCATCTAAATATGTTAAATACACCTGAAACACATCTAAATATGGTACTACTCACACAGGCTAGCCAGCAAACTTACCATTTTAGTTGGAGTCTTTAAGTAAAGCCTCCCTTCTCCCATGTAAGTTGACATTTCCCCAACACTATTTTCCATGAATAGAACTAGCCAGCGCTGCCCGTGATCCTCAAACCCCAGCTTGACGGTGTCCTGGAGAGATTAGGAGGGTACATCCTTTACAGAAAAGGCCACAGAGAACTTGACAGGGCCGACTTTGAACCCAGAGCTCTGGCTCCTCTCCTAGTCTCTCCCATCCGCAAATTTTCTCCAGTGAAAGTCCTATTCACATAGCTCAGAATCTGGATTTCTTTTTTCTTTTCTTTTCTTTCTTTCTTTCTTTCTTCTTTCTTTCTTTCTTTCTTTCTTTCTTTCTTTCTTTCTTCTTTTCTTTCGTTTTTTTTTTTTTTTACTTATTTTGAATTAAGTTGTGTTTTTCACAACTGGACAACTTTTCAGAACTCTTCCTGTCTCAAAACCGTCATGTATTTTGTTTGTTTTCTTGCCCAGGACACAGAAAGGTGCCTGGAACACAATGGACATGTGATGATTATACCTTGAGTGAAAGAATGAGAACATTGACAGTGAACAGATATTTCAAAATTCAACCTGATTTTGCTCTTGCTGACACACACCATCACCTTTACTCCTATTCACCCTTCCTCCCAATTTGAACTCTATCTAGACTGATGTAAAACAACTCTCTGATTCTGTTGTTGATTCTGAAATCTGTTAGTCCCTGCCCCAACCCCATACCTGCCCCTCTGTGCTGCTTTTTAGGAAGAATTGACTATTTCGAGGGAAATGCTTCCTGCTTTTTAAAACTTGTATTTGATTGCTTCAGGACAGAATAAAAATTCCTCCTGTGTCTTTTCTCCTAATTTTTAACCTATATGATGAAAAAGTGTTGGCTTTATTTATAATATGCTACTAATCTTGTATCACTTTACTGCCATCAATTCTTATCACCTCCTGGTGGAGGATACAGTGTCGATTTATATAATCCACTGGCAGACAGGCGATACTTTCACATTTGCCTGAGCTATGAGATTTGCTCTGTGGAAAAGTGTTTGTTAATGAAAAGAAGGCAAATTACATTTTATATATCAAAAATGTCATTGTCCTTATTCAAAGATGTTGCTGCAGCCACCTGCTAGAGAGTGGAGTTGGGAACAGCTGTGTCCAGAATGGTTGGAAGGCAAAGAACACATGCTTTGAATATTCCTTTAGCCTGTTTGGAAATCAAATCGGAGAGGACCCGTCGGTATTTGTACATTTTCCTTCACACCTCGGGTGAAAGTCTCAAGTGGGCCTTGAGAAGGTGGTGGTAAGCTAGCTGGTTCTCCAGGCTTCTGACTAATATGGTTATAAATAAGGGATGGTGACTAACAGCCACTCCGAGTCTGGCAGTGTGGGGAAAAGAGCTGTGGACTGGGACCAGGTGTGGGTGGTTTGGGTTCCACGTTTAAGCAGTTCTGCAACCTTGGGAAAACCACTTGATATTTTTGCTTCTAGTTTCTTCTTTGGCAAAATGGACGGGTCAGGCCTGCATCTTCCTGGCCCGTGTCAGAGAGCTGTCATGAAGATCTGAAGGACTGTGTGATGGTGCTTTGACAAGATAAGGCACTACGTAAATGCAAAGCAGCATTCTGGGATGTGTGGGAATTTTGGTGGGCAAGGCAAATTAAGGTGATAGTTCTGAGAACAGAGCTGGCTGGGACCCTGGTACTCTACAGGTGTCTGGGTTGGTCCCAAACTAGTGACTAGGGAGAAAGAGCAAGTCTCTAATGTGGAAATAGGATAGCCTTCACCCTTTCCGGTCCAAAATCACCAGGTGAAAAGGACTCATCTAGATGCATTCTCTACCTCTTTTACGGTGACCACACACATAGTTTATACCTGCCATATCCCTTTTATTCTTAATGATATCCCAATTCAGATGATAAATTATATGACCACTCTACTTATCAGGCACTTGACCAGGCAGTCATATGGTAAATGCTGGAGAACCTTGAATGTCACAAGATTTCCCAAACCCTGAGCCTAACAGACTCCCCTCTTCTAGACTGGGAGCCAGTTTTTAGCACTTGTCTTTTCTCTGCTCTTTGGTGACTCCTCGTTATCAATCAATAGTTCTCCATTCTTCTGTTTCATAGTCTTCTTGCTCAGGGAAGCAGGAAGGAGAACCTGTTTTCTGAGAGGTTTTGTTCAAAGGCAAACATTTTAGCCATGTAGGAAGTCTCTAGAAGCTGGAAAAGGCAAGAGAATGGGTCATCCCCTAGAAGCTCCAGAAAGGAACGCAACCTGCTGACGCATTGATTTTTAGCCCAGTGAGACCCGTGTCGGACTTCTAACCTACTAACTGTAATATACTCAATCTGTGTTATTCTTAAGCCACTGGCTTTGTGACTTCATAGACATACTAGAAGGCTAATGATAATGATGGCAAAATAATAATAGCAAATGAATATAGCGTTCATCAATCAACAAGCATCCGTTGGATATTTGTCGTGGGTCCAGTACGAATGCCACCAGTGCAGAAGTCCCAGGGAAATAGAACACACAAAGCCTGCCCTCAAGGAGCACACTAAGACTAATGCATGTGGAGCACTTGGAGAGCAGTTAATAAGGGTGCTAATTAAGTGCTGAGTATACTGAGCAGAAGAATTTGAAAAACAATTGTAGGAGAGTCCACATGAGCAAGGAGGTAATGGGTGAGAATGATGAATGAATGAAAAACTTTGAGCATTTTAACTGATAATGATCTGACTCCCAAAGAACTTATTAATCAATGTGCTTAATTGCTGTGTATGGAATTATACATGGCACACAATAAATATTGAAATTCTTCTAGGTGTAGACCCTTTTCCTTTATATTGTCTTCTTGGGTGATTTCATCCATATGACACATGCATGCTGTAATGGGCTGAATAGTGGCTCCCAAATACATATGTCTGCATCCTCACCCCTGGAACCTATGGATGTGACCTCATATGGAAGAATGGTCTTTTTTTTTTTTTTTAAGATTTTATTTATTCATGAGAGACACACAGAGAGGCAGAGACACAGGCAGAGAGAGAAGCAGGCTCCCTGCAGGGAGTGCGAGCCAGACCTCGATCCCAGGACCCCGGGATCACACCCTGAGCCAAAGGCAGATGCTCAACTGCTGAGCCACCGAGGCAGCCCAAAAGAATGGTCTTCGTGGTTATAGTTATGTCAAGGATCTTGTGATGAGAGCATCTGGACTATCTAGATGGGCCCTAAATATAATGACAGGTGTTCTATTAGGAACAGGGAGACAGAAGAGAAGACACACAGAAGAGGTGATATGAAGACAGGCAGAAATCAGAGTAATGTGGCCACAGGCCAAGGAACACCGATGATGGCTGGCAGCCACCAGAAGCAGGGAGAGGCAAGGAAGGATTCTTTCTAGAGCCTTCCAAGGGAACATAGCCTTGCTGACACCTTGATTGCAGACTTTTGGCTTCCAAAACTTTCTAGAGAGAATAAATTTGTTTTAGTATCACATTTGTGGTAATTTGTTATGGCAGTGGTGGTAGGAAACGAATACAGCTGGCTTCGGTGGCCAACCCCACGTAGATGTCTCAGAGATGGTATTTCTAGCCCTGAGAGCTCGAGGCTGTTTGTTCAGTTGCCTGACATCTCTAGATGTTTTAGGGCCACTTTAAATCCATTATGCCCCAACTCTTCCCGGTACCCAAGCCTGCTCCTTTTCTAGTTTCCCAGGACACTAAATGATACCACCATCTGTTCAGTTGGTCACCTCAGAAGTCTGGGAGTCCTTCTCAATACCACTGTTTCCTATATCTTAAACACCAAATCACACGGAATTTTCCTCGCAAATATTTCTCAAATCTGTCTTCCCTCTGAATTTCCATCATCGCCTCCTTTGCTCTTTCTCTCACCGTCTTCTTGCACCGAATTACTGCACCTGGCCCTGAACTCGACTCCGCACAGAGATGGGTCTCGGCCATCCCAATCTCTTTCCTACCCTGCAGCCATTGTGATATTTTCAAAATGCAGCTTTGATTGTGTTACCCCTGCTTAGAATCGTTTAGTGATTCCCGCTGCTGGTATAATAAAATTAATATGGGCTGAGGATGGCTGCAAGGTCCCCATCCTGCATGAGGCTCCTCTGGGGGGCCTGCCCGCCTCGTCAGCCTACCCTGCCCTCTGTACCGTCTGCCACAGTCCATTTGTACATGCTGCTCTGCCTGTTAGGAGCATCCTTTCCTTCTTTGTCTGGATAACTCTGACTTAGGCTTCTGATTCCAACATTATTTTCTCAGAGGAGTTGCCTCTGACTTCCTAAACCAGGTAGAAGCCTGATGCTTTTCAGATTTTCATGGTATCCTGTATCTCTCCCTCAAAGATCTTGCCTGTGTTGCAATTTTACACATTTATTGTTTTATTAACGGATGTGCTCCCTTGGTAGACTATAGGCTCCACTGAGAATTAGCGAAGTTGTTTCCCAGAGCCTAGCACCTTGCCTAATAGGTGCTTAATAATATTTCTTGCATTAATTAATATATGAAATAAGTAGCGTATTAATATTATCCATATTCTGGGAAGGCTCTGGCCATTTGAGGGTTGTAGTGAAGGGGGCTAAATATGTGGTCACCGGGCATGCATGGGAAGAGGGAAGGTGCCTCCCTCGCTCACCTTTTTTTTTGGAGGGGGGGTGTTTCAACCATTCAAGGTCTCTCCAGCATCATCTGTCTTCCATGTTGCTTGAATATTACAAACTGTCTCTCAGACTGGGTTTTGGAAGAATAAGCGTATAAAGTCTATTTTCAGGAAGCATATGAGTCAGTTAAGTTTTTATTTCCCAAGTGCTGTGCCAGCTTGTTGTGATTTCAGCAGGATGCAACAGGTGCACATATTTTTAGCTTTTATGACAAGTATTGTATACTTATCCTCAGGAGTCCTCCGCTTGAATGATGCCAAGTGGGGAAGAGCTTGCCCACAGCAGCGTGCTTGTTTGGAGAACAGTAAAATTAGCAGCAGAACCACCCCCCCCCCCCAAAAAAAAACAAAGAACAAACAACTCTTTCCCCTTAAAAGCAGCAAAGGCAGCAAGATTAAGCTTTGGCTTTCTGAAAAGAGGGTTTGGTTTTAGGGAAAATAGGCTGCTTCTCAAAACCCAGACCATGGTGACTATGAGATTAGTATGGAACCAGTTGATCATTGCCTGAAAACAAGACACCAGCCCCTAAAACATGCTTTGCTGCTCCTCGGACTCTCCAGGGGGCTTTTCCCTCGACAGGTGAAGGTTTTGAAGAGTACTTTAATTAACTTGTATCAAAGAGACTGTATATAAGAAAGAACTGTGTAAAGATTTCTTTAATTAATGAGTTTTATCAGGTCTTTTCCAATGTCTATCAGTAAAGTAGTTGGTGGGCTGCCCGGGGTCCTTGGTGGTATATTCAGTCAATAAGCTATTCATGACTCTGGCAAGTAGCTGGGTTTTTAAACCAATGGGAATTTGGTGGACAATTTCCCTTTGCTACCTTTAGCCACATTGCTGGAATCTATAAACTGTTCCCTTTCTGAGAAACAAAGCGCTGAGGTGAGCAAGCAGCCAGCAGGGTCTGTAGCAGGCCCCTTAATTGAAGAAGCATGGTGCACATTTACTCTCAAAAGTAACTAAAGAGGGGGTTAGTGTTATATTTGGCAGGGTGGGGGGTGTGTGTGTGGAGGGGAGAGTGGGATACCATTGTGGGTGATATGCACAGTTGTTAATTAAAAAAACTTTTTTTTTTTTTTTTGGTGTAATTTTGAAGAGTCCCATGCATCTCATTGTCTTTTCAGAATGGCAATAAGCCCAGAGGAAGAACTTTCTCCCTCTGTAAATCAAAAGTGAGCAGACAAAGGTCAAAATGCCCAAAGCCACAAGAACATTAACACTTTAGATGTAAAGATTCCCTCAGAAACAAATGCTCAGGCTCACTCTGGAGAGAGCAGACGCCTTATCTTTGTGAGTTTACACAATGGAGCCAAACTGTACCCGTAGCCACTTTAACTACACCAGGGCCTGGATCTTTTAGCAGCCCACAGTCATTAAAGCTCTCAGAAAGCCTCCCAGGAGCCAATGCGCTTGCTCAAGTATATGCTATAAAAGGTCCCAGAGATTTACAAGGGGCCGCTCCACGCTAAACCAGGCACCGTCTGATAAACAAGCAATTTTAGCTGCAGGCTAAATGATGCTCTTTGAGGCTTTGATTTACAAGGCCGAAGATGATATATTTGCAGTTTGGGGATAGGTTCTGCTAGGGGCTTGCTGTGATTACTCACCCATGAGCAGAATTCAGGGCTCAAGATCCAACTTGGAGGTCAGAAAATTGCCAGTGGAATGAAAGAGGGTTGATGAGGTTTATTGAGATGCTAAATAGATATATATTATTAAAAAAAAAACAAAAAAAACCAAAAAACAAACAAACAAAAAAACACAACCTCAGTAAGCCAGTAGTTTTGAACACTTCTTAAGCTTTCTGGGGACCACAGTTTTTTTTTGTTGTTGTTGTTAGTTTGGCTTAAGTCCCAAAGATAGGAAAATAATCTGCAAAATTGATCCGGTGGTCTAATTTGACTTTCATTACGTTTAAGAAGCAAACACAGGCCTCGTTTATTATTGCTGACGTTTAAAAATAAGAGAAAAAAAATGTCCAATTTAGCATTTATGTAATTGCTAAGGAATCTGAAGGCAACTTTGAAGCAAATCGAATCACCTTTAGAGGAATCACCTCTATTCGGAGGAATAGACGGAGGGTACGGGAACCTGAATTAAGAACTGAGACAATGCTTTTAAAACTCGGAGTTCTGGGAAATGATTTGGCACATTTTTTTTTTTTTTTTTTTTGCTCAGAAGTTTTATGTTCGGTAAATCTGTGAGTGTCCATGGATGTTGGCACTGTCCTAGTATAAGGATAAAATACTGTCTCGGCAGAGAAGACCATGGATGATCTCAGCCAAATGTGAGAAGCATGAGGAAGGAGGGCTGTGGGGTGCCGAGGGGGCGCAGAGGAGAGGACGTGGCCTGTGGGACACAAAGGGGAGTTCAGGGACAGACAGACAGACAGACAGGCCCATCCCCGGATGCTCTTCCTCCCTCCCCATGAGTGGCCTGGCAGACACAGAGAAGAGGATGGCAGGGGCATTTCTGGCACCAGGGGGTTCTGGCCTGCAGCACCCTGGGCTGTGCAGCTCCGGCGAGGGCTCTGGACTTGGGAAGGCCTCAGAACCCCGGGGTTCAGGTTCAGGCAGCACCAGGCAGGTTCAGAAGCTGCCAACCCGACAGCTTTGTCCACCAAATTCCTATCCTTCTAGCAAGGGCATGAGTGGCACATTGCACACAAGGCGGGAGGGGGCAGCGTGAGGTCACGGCTGGCGGTAGGCTGGGACGCTGTCTGTCGTTTCTTGGGTGCGGGGGTGGGGTGGGGGTGGTGGTGAGGGGAGGAAGCACAGCCCGGCCTCCTCTCTCAGGAGATGGAGTTGGGTGGGGGTGCTGTGCATGCCAGACCCTGGGAATGGCATATATTTTTCTCCCCAGGCCACTTGTATTTTTAGAAAGCCCAGAGGCCTACCCCGCAGCCATGGGACTCCGATGATGCAGCCGAGTAAGGTGGCCTTTGGGGAGACTGGAAGGAGGGAGGGGGTTGGTCTCCCTGCCAATCAGCTGTCACCGAGCACTGTTTCCTTATGGGATAACACACCCTGGCGGGGCTTAAAGGCTAGTAATAATGACCAACCTTTATTGAGTGCTTACTATGTGCCAGGCACTATTCAAAGGGTTTGATATATATTAAGTCGTTTAATCTTCAAAACAGCCCCTTGAGGTAGGTACTTTGTAAACTAGATTTTACATACGAGGAAATTGTTAAACTTGCTCATGGTCATATGGTTGATGAGGTCATACTCAGCTGCTCCCGGGACAGTGAATGCAACAGCAAATTTTGCAGGCAAGCACCTCCAGATTGGAAATCGAGGGCATCACTGCCCCTGACCCCCCAGCGATCGACCCCTTGGGCTTGGTGCTTCATGGCAGCACCCCGAAAGCCTTCCTCGGCGGCCAGCCCTCACCCTGACGACCACGTCCCTTCTCGAAACCTCAGTTGCAGGGGCTGGAAAAAAAAGGCCCTTCCCCTTCACCCTCTAAAATAATTGGAACATCGGCTACATAATGCCTGTGAAACACTTAAGACTATGCAAATGAGGGATATCACAGAGACGGAAGGTGATGGTATTTTATAGCAGCGCATTAAGACGTATCATTGTAGGGCTAGTGGGCTGCATGGAGTCGCATCCTTCTATGCGCTCCTTTCCTGAATTTTAGTGTGGAATTGCACGTGCTTTTAAAAATCCACCCAAGCTAATTGTCTTTATGAACACAGACCTCTGCATAAGCTTGACTGGATCTAATAAATTCCCCTGGCCAAAATATTTTTCAAGTATTATAGTGTAATTTGCTTTATCATGTCCAGTCTCTGCCTAATAATGCACAACTCCCAGGAGCCAAGTATATTTCATGAAGCTTACAATTACTTTTATAAAAGTTGCAGTAAAGTATAATGATTTTTAATGGCATCAATGATACCATTGTATATATCGGTTTCAGTTTTGAAGTAGACTTAAGTTCAAAGACCCAAGGGGACCATTCTCCTCTCGATGCACTTGTGTTACTCCCATTAATGCTAATGGGACAGACAAATGCTGCTCTGGAGGAGAATATATCTACCCTTAGGAAGGTAACAGGTTTTAATTAGTAATGCTTTGAATCGCACAAAAGCAGCTCGCCCTCTGTAAACAGCAAGTGCTCTGAGGGAGGCAAGCAGGGATCACAGCCTGGGTTTCTCATATGGAATCTTCACGGTCAAACTTTGTAAGGGGTGAACACACCTGAGGGTGAGAGAAAAAGCCTTGACTGGTGGGGGGTTGGGTGGTTGGGGGGGTAGGGGGGTGAGGAACTTAGCTTTGGGGAAGTCACAGAGCGAAAGCACTATTAAATGTCTGAGTGCCTGGGCATCAAGCAGATCTCTGGAGTGGGGTTGTAGCCGTGACTGGATCTTTGCAAAGGACGCTGGGTTAACCCGACACTCTGGAAATGAAGGCCTGATGGAGTTGGGTCCGCCTTTATTTGATCACAAGATTTCAACATAAAAAGTGCAAGTCTAGAGAGGATCACCCAGTCGGAGTGCCCGGGGGTGGTTTAGTGCTGGGGTTGGGGCAGCGAAGCACTTTCTCAGGAAGTGGTTCTCAGGCCAAAAGAATGGACACTGGGTGAAGGAAGGGAAATAGAAGCTGCCATTTTGGCAAGATGGCTGTTCCACGCCACCGTCTACACTGTGTCTCAAGCATGGGCGTTGGAGGAGGCCAGAAGGTCAGTTTTTCCCTCCTATGTACACAGCTCTAGTTTGCTTTCAAGAAGCCTGTAGAGTTTAAAACCATTTAAAATTAAAGGGTGCCTGGGTGGCTCAGGCAGTTAAGGATCTGACTCTTCAGCTCAGTTCAGGCCTTGATCACAGGGTGGTAAGTTCAAGCCCTGCGTTGGGCTCCCCACTGGGCGTGGCGCTTACTTGAAAAACAACATTTTTCTTTAATTAAAATATATTTGACATATAGCGTTGTGTAAACTTAAGGTGTACAATATGTTGGTTTGATATTTAAATATTATGATATGATGGCCGTTGTAGCAGTAATTAGTACCTCTATCACATCACATAATTATCATTTCTTTTTAGTGGTTGGAATAATGAAGATAGAAAAACGAATAAATAAAAAAAACACATGTAATTAAAAAAAAAAAACCCGTGTGTGAAAAGACAGTTTTTAGGTGTACCTATTCACCATGGATATTATACCCCAGGCTTCAGTTAGAGTGTTTAAAATATAGTATGTTCAACCCAGAATTTTTGGTCATAAATCTGTTAGGAATTGAGATAAATTTATATTCGTCACCCGTCTTTGGTTTTCTAAGGCTAGGCCCAAATGATCATGGATTTTGTGTTAGCATGGATTAATCTGGTTTTATCTCTCAACAAGCAGACTGAATTAGGATAACAATAATATAGAAATCGGCGTGTGTTTTTCCTTTTTCTTAAAATTTTTAGATATAGTGAGGTTAACAAAAACCAGTATTCATTGTGCTTGACTCTGATGACTAGAACAAGAAACAGTGTTGGAAAGACTTAGTATTTGGAGGAAACTGATTGGAATAACACTCCACTGGTTATAAG
The DNA here is from genome assembly GCF_003254725.2 of Canis lupus dingo. Taxonomy (NCBI): domain Eukaryota; kingdom Metazoa; phylum Chordata; class Mammalia; order Carnivora; family Canidae; genus Canis; species Canis lupus. The sequence continues at coordinate 19,809,068 of NC_064278.1, read as the reverse complement.
CACAATTTTTTTTCCATATAAATATTCGGGGAATACATTGCTTTAAAAAGCCTGAAGAAATTCAATTATGGAAGAGGACACTCTCTGCCATTTCACAAAGGAAAATATAAATATGTAGGGTAAGCAGAGTGTCTCTATTCACTCTTGCTGCTCTGTCTTCCCCTCCTGTGACTCTGGAAAAAATCCCATTTACAGAAGTATTAAGCTTATTGTGGAAGAAATGTCACAGGCACATTCTCCAGCTCATGAATTCATTATCACATGTGTTCAGGCTGGAGCTGTGAGGTGCAATGTCCTTTTCTCTGAGGTAGCCCCACAAGATGCACTCTGCTGTCAGGATGATTTCATTTAGACCCAATTTCCCCAGATCTTTGAATGTTGCAGATGACTACCTCTGTTCTCTCCACATTTCCCCTCCTGCCTTACTAGAGACTGTAAATGTTATTAACTTTGAAGTGTCTATTTATGTTGCTCTACAAACCGTCACCCTCCCTCCTCCGCCCAATCCAACAAAAGTTGAGGTTTGAAGTTTGCACACTGGAAACAGCCTGTTAAAGTCTTTTCAGGCTTGCACCAGTCCCGCAGCACAACACATCGGGAAGGCCCGAACGCCAACATCAGTCTTATTTCTGCCCAAACAGTAGCAAACCTCTTAATGCAAACTTCTTGGCTGCATTGCAGTCTGGTCATATAATTTACTCTGCTTTTGATTTTGTCTCTCTCCCCTCCATCCTGTTTTGCCACTTGAAGTGTGAGATTTTTCCACCCTAAATGTTCTTCAGTAGCAGCATAACAAATTCTCAGAGCAACTTGGGGACATAGCCCATGAAAATGCTCTGGATTATAGAATGACTGAATTCATTTGAGAAGTCCAGGGAGAGGCTTGATTTTGGATATTTAAACAAATTCAAGGGCCTTATACTTTTCTCATGTAAACACTAGAACCTTCAAGATTGTAGCACCCACGTTGTTCTTCCATTACCATGGCTCCCTGTCTATAGCCATGTATGACACTCCAACAGCTCTCTGGGATCCAGAGATGGAATCAGGTATAGAGAGCGATAAAACTGTCCTATCAGATGCCTCTGGACAGTTGTTACATTAGAAATAAACTTCCAGGTTAGACAACTTGCTCTTGTTTGGGGAATTCTGAGACAGCACCTTAGCCTGCACACTGACTATAATAATTCGTGAGAAAACAGGGCAGGAAAAACCATCTTATGGATTGCCCATGGTGCTTGATCAAAGGCAGGAGCTGGATGGGCATGTGGGGGGCTGGGGTCGGGGAAGGGGGTTCAGAACAGCAGAGCCAACCAGGGAGGGTGTGTCTTCTCACACATTGCCGACTCGGGGTTTGGAAAGGTTGAGCTGTGGCAAGGTAGCTCTGCCCAACACGTAGCTGGGCAGTCAGGGACTGACACCAATGGCAACTTGTACCATCTTGTGATGCCATATAACTTCATGCTTGGTCCCATCTTCTCAACTAAATTGGGAGTTTCCTGAGGATAGGTTCTGTATCTGCCACTTTGGTGCCCCTCAGAGCGCCAAGCATGTGACTTCTCAATAAGTAGAAGTTCCATAAGTAATGGTTTGTCAAATCACTTAAAAAGGATGATACACATGTAAGAAACCAGAGTTAAAGAACTAGAAAAACCCAAGTACAACCAATGTCTTTCTCACCTGCAGATTTGAAAAGAAACAACTCACAAGATCCTCTACTTCAGCCTTGATGTTACAGATGAGGAATCTGAGGTCTAAGGAGGCGAGGTGACTTGCCCAAGGTCAGATAGTTTGGGGGCAAACCAGCACAGTTACCCAAGCTTTTGGTCTGATAAGAATCACTGTTTGCTCTAGACTGTGCATTTTTAAAAAAGATTTTATGTATTTATTCATGAGACACACAGAGAGAGGCAGAGACACAGGCAGAGGGAGAAGCAGGCTCCCTGCGGGGTGCATGATGCGGAACTTGATCCCAGGATCACGCCCTGAGCCGAAGGCAGGTGATCCACCACTGGGCCACTCAGGAGTCCCTCTGACTGTGCTTTTATTCCAAAGCTGTCCATGGGTTAGCTAGCAGGTACAGGACTGGCCTACTCTGCCCTTTATATTTAAAGGGTCACACATAAAATAAAACATATTTAAGGGAGCGTCCTTCTTAAGTTTTAAGGGGGAGAAAGTGATTTTTCCAGAGTAGCTGTCATTTGACAAAATTAGAAGGATTCTTTGGAAAAGACTTTTTAAAATTCCTTTGGAAGAGGTATTGGCAAAATGGGCTCTTGCTTTATTGCTACTTAGCTGACGCTTAGGAAGAGAATCTAGGGCTCTAAGAGGCATCCTTAAGGCAAAGGGTTTTTCTGCAGCCCTTAGCATTACAGTGCCCAAGTGGGAGGGAGATTCAGCTGCACTCAAAGCAGTCAAGATAACATTTTGTAATAGACTAGGGCCAGAGGGCCAGATTGTATCACACCAAACTCCTTGGGAGTTCTAGATAGCATCATGTCCAATCATACTGAAAGGCTTCCACTTCATGTGAAGCCATAACGTAGATCTCTGTATTTCACTGCGTATCCTGCTTTCTCTTTAGTGGGCTTTGTCTTCTGGAAAGTATCACAGTGCACCGAGGAAACAATGAACTGTTACTTGGATACATTACCTCTGAAGGGCTCTTCAAAAATCCCCACGGGGACTTTATTTCTCAGACACTAACTTTGCTCATATGTATACTTAAATGGATCCCAAAGCTTGATAGTGAAGGATGTGGTTTACAATAAAATATCAAAAAAAAATTAAACACAAATGCTTCCTGGCAAAGGGGGAGATGGGGTGGTGGTAGTGGGGCAGTGCGGAGGAAAGCTAGCCTGTGGGCGCTCAAAAGCTTAAACTTCAACCATTTGGTCAGGAAAAGTATATTCTGTCAGTCAAATTTCAGGAAAATGAGATGTCTCTGACCATGGTTTTTACACAAAAAACCATGTCTAAATGAAATCTAATTAGGTAAATGGTAAAGCTTTTTCTAATTTGCTTTCTCATTCCTTCGGTAAACCTTGAGTTATTTTTTATTGCTTTTGGCCAAAGGCCATTACAAGACTTATTGAGCATTGAGCAGGTTCGGTGTGATCTTTAGGATATATTAATTTACAACTAAAAAAATATGGTTGTACAAACATTTCAAGGACTAAACTAGCTGATGGGTTAAACAGGGTACCGGTTTTGATTTAACTAGTAGGCTTATCCCTTAGATTGGCCCGACACTCTAGCAAACATGGGTTAACAAAGACTCAGGAGCTCCCAGTGGCAGAGGGATCGCTTACAGCAGGGAGGGAATTTGCTTTTCTTTCTCTTCCTGTGGACTGATCCTGTCCTGGCTGCCAGTGTATGTCAGCAAGTTCACAGGCTTTAATTCATTGTAAGCTCCAAGTTATTGCACACCAGCACACTTCCAAGAAAAGAGATGTCATAGAAATCCAAGTTACATAATGGGACACCAGTACTAATCAAATTTTGTTGTAGCAGTACTGCCCCATAGTAATTAGAACGATGCTACCGAGACTCTTGGCATTTCTACGTGACATTTCCTGAATTATTTGACATACTCTGTAGGAGGACATCCTTCTTCACAAAGGTTTATTTTAGGCTCTCTGTGAGATATAGATATCTGGTAAAAAGAACCAAGCCTGGTCTGTCACTGGGGCTTTCTAAACACTTGCCTCCCCCACCCCCACCCCCAGATAAAATCAGCATAATGGTGTTAACCTCTGAGTATCACTACAGTTGAGCAGTACTGCCTCTTAGTGCTATGCCTTGATACTCCAAGCCCAGGAGCGTCTCACGGGACCCATACCTCTGGGCACAAGCCAGTGACTATTTGGGGTTGTATTACCTTAAGAAGAAGGTCATGTTGGAGACATCTTATTTGCTTCTTCATGATGGATCCCAGTTGTCAGATTCTCAGTGGTTGGGAGGACAGTGACTTTTTACGCCTGGTCATCAAATCCTCTCTTTCATTCTTAGGGAGAGAGGTGTAACTGAACTCCTCAAAACTCAGTGGCATAATATAAGTATTTTATTATGTCCATGGATTGGATGGGTCAGGAATTGAGAAAGGCCAAAGGGTTCTTCTCTGTTTCACATAGTCTGAAGTGTTTCAAAGAACTAGGAGCGTCTTAAATGGTTGCAGCTGGAGTGGCTGGGGCTGGGGTGTCTACTTCCAAGGTAGCTTCCTTACTCACATGTCTGGCACCTGGCTGAGATGGTTGAAGGATCTCTCAGCTGGGACTACTGACCTAAGTCTATATGTTGCCTTTCCAATATGGTGGCCGCAGGGTGGTTGGACTTCTAACATGGTGGCTCAGGGCTCCGTCATGAATATTCCAGCAAACAATGTGGAAGCTGTATGGCCTTTTATGACCCAGTCTCCGAGGTCACTGGCATCACTTCTGTCATTCTTTATGAATCAAAGCAAACATAAGCCTGCCCTGATTCAGGGAGAGGATACATAGACCCTACCTTTTGATGGAAGAAATATCATAGAAGATGCAGCCATGTTTTTTTAAATTTCTCCATGAACATTTAAGTTGTTCTGGAAAAGCTCCCAGCACCTATGGTGACTATGGACTAAAGCAACCCATTCATGGTCTAATCCATTTCATTTCTAATCCTATCCTAAGGTAGGACTGCCCCCTTGTACTCCTTAGGGTAAAGCCTCAACTATTGAAAGAGACATCCGAGAATATAGTGACTCAGATAAGATGGAAGTTTACTCTTCTCTAATATACCCAGGTGTACACAGTGAGATCCAGTGTAGTCAGGCAGCTCTGCTACACAAGGTCCTTCAGAGAGCCAGCCTTTTTTTTTTTTTTTTTTCATTTTGCTGTTTTATTGTTCTTCAGGGTGTTACTCTCTTCCATGTTGTCAAAGGTGTCTTATCGTCACCAGATTTTCATTCTAGCACAAGAGGAAGAGAAAATGGAGGGTGAGCAACTTTCTTTCAAGAGAGTGACAAAGAAATTGCACACATCAAAAAAAAAAAACAAAAAAAAATAAAATAAATAAAATAAAAAAAAAAAGAAATTGCACACATCACTTCCATTCACAATAGTTTCGTAACATGGGTGTGGCTAGCTGCAAAGGAGGCTGGGAAATGTAGTCTCTAGTTGGGTGTCCACGAGCCCTGATAAAAGTCATGTGTCCCCAGGGTTCTATCACTAAAAAGAAGAAAAGGAGAATGGATACTGGGGGGACAATTAGTAGTTTCTGCCATCAGCTTTTGAGACATCCCTGGAATATTTGCCAGGCACATGCAAGAGTGGAAGTCGGCAAACTTGTTCTGTGGAGGGACAAACAGTAAATGTTTTAGGGCCTGGGCGCCAAACGTCTCTGTCTGCATTAGTTTTCTATTGCTGCTATAATGAAGGACCACAGATGGGGTGGCTTAGAACACCAAATTTATCTTACAGTTCAGTAGGTTGGAAGTCTGACACAGGTTTCACTGGGCTAAGATCAAGGCTGCATTCCTTTCTGGAGGCTGTAGGGAAGGATCTGTTTCCTAGCTCATGGGAGCTGCTGGCAGATTTTCTTGTACACAGCCTCCTACATTTCAGAATGAGGATTCGGGGGGCAGTCCATCCTTCTCATGCTGCTATCTCCCCCATTGGTTGTAGCCAGGGAAAAGTCTTTCCATTTTTAAGGACTCATGCGATTAGTTTGAGTCGTGTGGAGTAAGATAGTCACAAGTTGTGGGTAATGGGACACAGACACTTTGGGGGCATTCAACTTAGCTATTATAGGTCAAAGGTAGCCCGGGACAGCATGTAAGCAAATGGGCATAGCTGTGATCTAATAAAACTTTATACACAAAGACATGTAGTAGGTTGGATTTGGCCTGTGGACTACAGCTTGCCAACCCTCCTTTATGAATAATGAAAATGAACTGTTGACAGAGGGCTCGTGGGCAAATAGAAATCTGCCATTTCCACCACCCTGACATTAGGTATGCCCATTCTCCAAATGGAACTTGGCATGAAATGTGTTATCAGGGCAGCAACCAACTGCTTCTGTTAAAGCCACCTTTACACTGAATTATAATTACTTTTTTCAGTGTTTGGTTTTTGTCCCCAGATATGAACACAGGAGCCCTGTCTAATTCATCTTTGTACCTTCTCTAATGCTTAACAACATCCAGCACTTAGTAGGTGCTCAGTAAATGTACATTAAATAAAGAAAACCTTGTGTGATAGTTGAATGAAGGAGGCACGAGTTGAAAAACACACATACGCACACAAGTATCATTTATGTGTTGGGTGAATATGTTTTTTTCTGGGCAGAACTGCAGTGTCGATAAGGTTTGACTGTTTTTGGTCAAGGTTTGTTTTATCCTCCAGGCTAAGCCTGACACCTGTGATTTTCCATGAGGCTTCCTGAAGATAGATCTTAAAAAATTTTAAAACCAATTTTTGTTGCCCTAATGAAAATTAAAGGGCAGAGCCGGAATTATACATTAGCTGGTGAAGCCAGTAGTATGCATTTGACAGACATTTAATTTCTGCCCACTTTTGCCAAAATAACAATGTGAGCATAAGGAAATTTGCAAATGGAAATAATATTTTCCGGAGTGTTTTCCCAGACGTTGGACTTTGGTGTGGGTTGAAAAGTGCACAGAAAGGTTTTTGACCTGCCAAGCCATGAGTTCAGCTGTTGTAGGATAAACACAGAACTCTGATGACATTAACAACATCTGAGCCTGAAGTGGGCCAGGAATCCATCTCTCTACCTTATTTATGTGAAGTGTTCTCACACTCAAAGCCTCTAGCCAAAAGAATAACTTTATAGGTGTGTAAGTATTTGGGGTCTTTAACTGAAGCCGTTTTATATGTGAAGTATTATAGGAACAACTCCTTTCATCCCAGATGTTCAATGAAACTAAGATATACAGAGGGCACTTTATCCAACAGGCAAGGACCAGTCTTGGGTTGGGACCCAGTAAGGATGCTTATTAAGTTATATAACTATGTAAGACATGGCCATAAGGCCACTCCACCCAGTTGAAATTGGCTCAAGTCTCTTAGGTAGATTGAAGAAAAAAAGCCTCAATTCTTAGTACAAATGTCATGCATTTAAAGAGCTCACTTACGCTTATATTTCCAGTCCAAGGCGGTAGGTCTAGTATTCCCTAAGCTCTCTCCCAATCTAAGAGAACCTTTTGAATACTCTACCTCCATACTTTCTGCTGCCCTAAATTCTAGCAAACAAATTTCTTTCCTTCAAATTATTGTCAGTGGCACAGTGTGTTCACTGAATCAATGTACTTGCTAATAAAAAATGTTAAGATGTCAGACCAAAGTCTAGCTTTCTGGGAATGCCCTTATGCTGACATCAAAGTACTAGAATTATGTTTCAGAGCACAGCCCTACAACCAACAATAGGGTCCTTCCCATTTAGAAAGCTTTTTTTTTTTTTTTAAGATTTTATTTGTTTACTAGAGAGAGAGAGAGAGAGAGAGAGAGAGAGAACACAGAGGGAGAAAGAGAAGCAGACTCCCTGCCAGGAGCCTGATATGGGGCTGGATACCAGGATCTTGGGATCATGACCTGAGCTGAAGGCAGATGCTTAACCTACTGAGCCACACAGGAACCCCCCATGTCATAAAAGTTTTTATGCTAAAATTGTCGGCCTCACTCAAGTCCATATTTACTGTTTCTGTTCCTCTCTCAGCTTGTCTCCCTAACTTGTTAGGAATGCCAGTGCTCTTAAAAAAAAAAAAAAAAAAAAAAAAAAAAAGCCTAAGCGCCACCTGATATGATTTACCCTTCCAAACCCTTTATTAGCTACCAGCCAGCCCCTTACTCCTTCTGGGAATTTGGCATGAAATCGATATTTTCTCTGGCATAGCTCAGCCCTGTGATTTGCAGGGCAGGCTAAGCATGCCGTACCAACCTCTCTCCCCTGGTTTCCTATCACCCCAAAATTCTCAAAGTATTACTTATTAGACCTGGACATTATAGTAGGTAATTCTTTGAAGCCCTATGCTGGGTGTGGGCAGGCCATGTTGATTCAAAAGCACCTGGCTTTGCAGAAACATCTTCCAACCATTTCCTTACCAATTTTACTTTGCTGCTTTGCCTTCCTGTGACAGGCTTTATTTACATTTTTATTATTTATGAACTTGGGTGCTTTTTTTAATAAAATAAATGCAAGTTAAAGAAAAGACTTATTAAGTTTTTATTTTTGTAAGGTCCTTTACTGTTGTGGGCTGAGTTGTGTCCTGCAAAACTCACATATTGAAATCCTAACCCCTAGTACTTCAGAATGTGATTGCATTGGGAGAAAGGGCCCTTTGAGAAGTAATTAAGGCAAAATGAAGTCATCAGGGTGGGCTCTAATCCAATATGTCTTGTGTCCATAAAAGAGATTAGGGTACAGATGTACCCACAGAGAGAAGACCATGTAAAGACCCGAGCAGAAAATGATCACCTATAAACCTAGGAGAGGCCTCAGAAAAACACTAGCCCTGACAGTACCTTGATGTTGGACTTCTAGCCTTCAGAACTTTGAAGAAATAGGGGTGCCTGAGTGGCTCAGTCAGTTAATGGTCCAACTCTTGATTTCATCTCAGGTGGTGATCTCAGGGTTATGAGATCAAGCCCCTCGTCAGGCTTCCTGCTCAGTGTGGAGTCTGCTTGGGATTCTTTCCCCTCCTCCCTCTCTTCCCCCAAAATAATGAATAAATAAATGAATAAAATCTTAGAAAAGAAGAACTTTGAAGAAATACATTTCTCTTGTTTAAGCCACCTAGTCTGTGATATTTGTTATGGCAGCCCTAGCAAATTAATATGTTTACCACTAATTTTGTTTTTTCCCAATGAATATTGATTATGCTTTGAATGGTCATAGATTGCACTGTCAGAGAGCAGTGTGTTGTGGGTCACAAGGAAGGGAGATGTTCTCATGACTTGATTTTTAAAAAGAATATCCAGGAGCATGACCAGAAACTTCTATCATTAACAATGATCTTAAACCACAACCTAAAATATAATTTAGGATAGGCATGACTTTTCTGGGCCATAAGTTTTATAGAATGGGTTAAAAAGTACTATCCTGGGGATCCCTGGGTGGCTCAGCGGTTTGGTGCCTGCCTTTGGCCCAGGGCACAATCTTGAAGTCCCAGGATCGAGTCCCATGTCGGGCTCCCGGCATGGAGCCTGCTTCTGCCTCCTCTTGTGTCTCTGCGCGCCTCTCTCTCTCTCTCTCTCTCTCTCTCTCTCTCTCTCTCTCTCTCTATATATATATATATATATATATATATATATATATATATATATAATGAATAAATAAATAAATCTTTAAAAAAAAAAAAAAAAGTACTATCCTGGGGACACTATTCCGAATCCGGAAGCTAGAACCATGTCGTAATAGACGTGTCTGGCCCACAAAGTGTTTTAAAACAAATCCTGCCAGGCAAAACCCCCCAAATTTCCTGCTCTTAAAAGTTTGGAAAGTTTTCGTGGATAGAAGTGTGGGGTAGCTGTCCCCTTAGTCGGATGCTGCTCTTTGGAGAGCTCTACCTCTCTCCCTATTGTCATTTAACCCCATCTGCTTTGCTTCTTACTGAAGCCGCCTGGTCCAGATAATGGAAATACACAAACTATCAGCTCTGAGATGATCAATCTGGAAAATGCTCATGAAGAAAAGGTGAAAGGTCATTTCAGGGGTGAAAAGTATTTGGGAAACTCAACTGCCTTTACATACACTTCCTTGGAGATTTTCCATGTGCACTAACACACTGAGAGACCCTGGAAGTTTTGTAACAGAGAAATCTATTTCACTTTGTGCCCCAGCATTTCCCATTCCCATTTGACTAGAAAATCTCATTTCTTTGAGCAACATATATTTGACATCCTGAGGAATTAGTGTTCTGTGGAACACGCTTTGGGAAACACTGAAATGGATTCTTCCAGTCTGGGCCCAATTGAGGAAAGAAGAATGAATCAGAGAATTAGGACTCTGTAAACTACTAAATAATATGCATATTCATTAAGAGTACTTGAAGAGTAAATTTTAAAAAAAGTAAAAAAAAGTAAACGTACAGTTATTTTATTAAGGAACAATATTATTTTTGTGATGTTATTTGATGCATCAAGGAAATCTACATAAACGACCGCAAACCAGCAAATGCATGACCAATGTCATCTACTATGGGAAACAGTCTTTATAAAAGTGAAATGTTTTGCTCCTTGTAAAAGAAAAATAGATTTTAGCTTCATGAGAACTGTATTCCAATTACTTTCGCTGTGCTCCAGTGTCTTTGTTATTGCACCACAATGAATGCATCACTCTCTTCATATTTCAGGTTAATGATCTGATTGGACTGTAAACATTTTGTTAGACAAAACTTACACCCATTATACTTGCAGTCATTTAAAACAGGGAATATGTGCAAACGAACCCAGATATCCTTTTGTATTAGCTACTTTATTAGAGTAATAATGTGCGAATCCTGATTTGCATGTTCAACTAAATGATTGCAAACAGTTTTTGACACATAAATTCACGGCTGTTCTACATGCTTCCACTGAGTTTGGCAAGAGTGAATTGGTCTATTTGAGTTATCCTCCTTTGATTTCTCCAAGAAAATCAATATAATAAAGTAATTCTTTCCTGCCATCCTCTTCTTTGCTAAGCTCTTCTGAGAACAGTCAGAAGATGTTTTTCCTTCAATTATTTCAGGCTGTTTGCATTAAATTCTCTCCAACAGGCGCCAGTAAATGTGTTCCCTTAATAAGGATGTCTCCCTTTGAAATAAGCTAAATAAAATTTTACATTTAAGGTGAGTAAGAACCAGTTATGGAGAAAATTGCTCAATATCTGTTCTATTCTAATTTCTTTTTCCATGCAAAGCATGTTGCAGGTCTATATTGAGGAAAAAGTGTGATGATGTGGCATGCATAATTCATGCTTCTGGCCTTCCACGCACATTTATTTTTTCCATCAGAATTCCACATGTTTAGATAAGGTCAAGAATTCTTCTTTCCTGCTATCAGCAGAACTTATTTTTAAGGAATAGGACATAAATATTTGGGCGTTCTGTTTTTTCAGAAGAATGTTTGGGGATAATCCCACAACACGAGATTTTTTTTTTTTTCTGTGGATACTTAAGATTTTGTTTGTTCTGTGAGTGGTTTTGTTTTGCTAGATGTCAGGATCTCATTTATTTAAGTGGATGGAATCCTTGTTTGTAAAGATGCCTAGAATGAAAGCTTGCTTATTTGTTGGGAATTAAGGCAATATCGTGCCACTCAAAGAGTGTTCTGAAGGAATTCACCCTTCTGTGGAACTTCCTTTATTGTTCTTGTCAAATGGTATTGTTACTCTAAGTACTTCAAGCCTTCCTGTACGTAAAGTCCATTTCCCAGTCATCTTTCCCAGCTCTGTTCTCTTCCTCTTATTATCCTGTTTTTATACCCCCTAGGGATAGACGGTCTTCTCCACCTGGAGAGCCACAGGCATTTCCCACTCAGTGGGTTTATAGCTAAATCCATTGCTTCCTCTACAAGCCTGTTTCCCCCCAGGTAGTGAGTTGCTCAAGCCAGGAGCCTGGGTGCCATCTTTGCTTCCTCACTCTTGATACATCCAGACAACAGCCAAGACCTGTTCATTCTACCTTCTCAGTATCCCTCGAATCTGTCCTCTCCTGTATGTTTACTCCTCACTGCCATTTCCTGGTCCAAGAAACCATCATTTCTTCCCCAGATTACTTTGTCACTCCACACTCACACATGGTGAGCTCCTGCCTACAAACACATAACACAAATCTAAACCGGATTGTCAAAGTGGCTCGAGGGGCTGTGGGGAACTCCCTGTCTGGCATGTTCCCCTGTCCAGTCTTTTTCATCCATCACATTTATTGAGTGTCCACAATGTAAAAGGGCCATTCTATTAGGAGCTATTAAGAATCTAAGACAAGGTTGTGATGTCTGTCCATAGTCAGTCTAGACAATCCAGTAGATTTTTGTGGAGGATGCTTGGGAGTTGGAATGCAGTGAAAATCACTGATGATATCTTAACCACTGTGGCACTATTTCTGCATTAATGCTCTGGAAAAAAAAAAATCGGAAGGAGCTCATGGCCTTTAAAATGTTCCTAATTAGCCACTTCCTACATAGTAATACATATCCTCAAGCATAAATTTTAATTTTTGAGATTAGGACTTCGACAGTGAGGGTTGCATATAATTTCAAGGAACGCCCAGAGGTCAAGACAAGCTAACATTGTTTCCTCTCCCTACTGGTGATCTGGCGGGTATAACTTCCTACTCATTCCTCTTCCTCTTCAAGGTCCCTTGAAGTCCCTAAGTATAGCCACATCAGGGGAGGAGAATTGGGGGGTCGCTGTGAAATTCACTCTTCCCTACGATATCTACCCAATAACAATGGATGCTCCTAACAATCTTGGACACATAACACATGCCATCATATTTTACATAACATTTCTTCCAGAGGTTTCTGAGTTGCCAGGGGAAGTTTTGTACCTACAGAGTTGTCAGTTTACCCATCTCCTCCCCTTCACCCTGACACTCCTTGGCTCCCCTCCCTGTCCATTCTGTCCTCAGGGTTCCAGGAGGGGAGCAGCAGCATTCCCATTAAACAAGAGAGCATAACTCAGATCAAATCTCCGTGGTAAATCGGCTTCTCAGCATCTGGTGCCGTCCCTTTAATGAAGCCTTTTTCTCTCCATGATATGAATCCATTAGACACCGAGAAGCTGGAGTATGTAAAATATTTTGTTTATCTGGCCCTTCTCAAAGGTACTGTCTGTCATCATAGATGTCTGCAGTAAATATAGCAGCAGCATCAGTGGATGTGTGAGGCGATTAGATTTATGAGGCACATAAACTGCAAAGCTTCTAATAACCATAATTCCTAACTTCAATCATAATACCAGTATTAGTGTCATGTTTTCCGGAGGATTTTATGTTTCTAAAAATATCTTAATTGTGGTTACCATGTTTCCCCTATAATTCCTTTAATTTGAAAGTGGACGGGCTCTGCCAGAGATGAAGCTGGAGCCCACAGCCCACCCTTCTGCATTGTTTATATGGGCAGCGGGGCAAGATGGATTGCCCGTCTCGCGTGTTTTGCAATTAAATTAGATAAATTTCCTTGGAAAAAAAAGAGAGCCCACACTAATAAAGAACAACTGATGACAAAATCAAAAGTGGGGGGTGGGGACTGGAGGGTAGGATCTTTGTCCTCACTCCCACCCTCCCACCCCCACCTTCTCTCCCCAGGGAGGTTGTGTCTGAGTGCCTTTAACAGGATCTCTTTCTAATTATTTGGCATCATTTGAAAAGCCCTTGAAAGGATGCCAACCATCAGTCGGTTTTCCTTTTGACCCGGGCCTGAGATGTTAGTTCAGGTGCATGATACAAGATTCCTGGCTTGTGAAGTCTATCTTTGACTTTTAAGGATAAATGAAAGACCCTCCTAGGGCCACTTCGAATACACATGCGTGCACACACACACAGGCATGCTGTTTTTAACAATTCCTGAACGAAGTGGGGAAAAAAAAGTATTGGCATTATCCCACGTGATACTTGGTCATTTGGTCTTGCTATTTGCAGCGCAACTCTTTCAACTCCACTAGAAGGATCATTTATTTGAATGGTTATTTTTGCATCTTTGTGGAATTTGGCAGATTTGAAGGACAATCCAGATTTAGCCATTGAAAGATGATTCCACACATATATCACTGGATTTAAGATCCTGACAGGTGCCATGGTAGACTCTGGCCAGAGGCAGGGGCACTGGTCCAGTGGATATTTAAAAGTTTTTTTTTTTTCTGAATAGAGATGGAATATAAGCTTGTCATGTAACGTTTGAATAATAGAGATGGATAAAGTAAATACATAATTTCACCCTCTAAAGATAACCACTCTTAACAGCTTGAAGTATATCATTTCAGGCTTTTTGCTAGTAATACTCAAATACATTATTATTTCACATAAGTGGAATAATACTATACATGCTGTTTTATGGCTATCTTTTTAATTTAATAATATATCATGGATACTTTTCTGTGGAAGTGAGTACTCCTTTGTTTCAATCTTTTTAACTCTTCTAGGGCATTCCATGGCATAGTTGACCATACTTTACTTGCTGTTCCCCTACCAGTGAGCAGTAAAATGGCCTTGAGTTTCTTCTTCTTATAAATAATGTTTCCAAGAACATCTTGGTCCATCCATGTATCTTTAGATGCTAATGAGAGTATTCCTGCAGGATAAATTCCTAAAAGTGGGATTGAAATGTTTACAATTATCAGTTTGAAAAATTGATATGTGGTAGAAAATTGCCTTAAACTTGTATCCTTTCCAGTTTTACCAATAATCCCAGAGAGTGCTGTTTCTCTGCATCCCAACATGGGGACTCATCATTTCAGTTGTTTCAGCTCATCCTTTCCTCTTTCATGGGCGCTCCCATAAAAATGACAAGCTGGTTTCATTTGCTATTCTTGGATTAGTCATAATGTGGGGAATCTTTTCATCTGATATATGTGTTTTTTCTTTTCACTAGTCTTTCTTCATATCCATGTCCTATTTTCTATCAGAGTTTTCATCTTTATTAATTCAAAACTACTTTTTATTTATTATGTTCATGATAGAAGCTGGGAATAAATTCCTAAGTGTTTTATTTATTTTCAACCCCATGGTATGTATGCTCTATCCTACACAGATTTTATATTTGGAACATAAAGTCTATCAATCTTGTCTTTTATGATTTTCTACCTTTGTGCCCTGATAAGAAAGATGTCTCCCACCTAAGACGATAAGCATATCTCCTATATTTACTTCCAGTTATTATCTGTTTTTTTAAATGTTGAAACCTTTAATAAATCAGTACCTTACATGAATGAAATGTATAAGAGTCTTATTTTTCCAAATGATTATTAATGGCCTCCACATTACTTAATGTCAATCCTCTTTTCCTTACTAAATTTAAAGGCTATAGTTAAGTCAGTAAACACCCATGCATTCATGGATCTGTTTCTGTGTTCTCTGTTCCATTAATATATCCCTACCAACACCATGTTGTTTTAGCCACAGTTCCTTTAAAATATATTTGATTCTGATAGTCTGGATCCTCCTCTCATTATATTTCATTTTCAAAAATGTATCGGTGGGATGCCTGGGTGGCTCAGCAATTGAGTGTCTGCTTTTGGCTCAGGGCGTGATCCCAGTCCAGGGATCGAGTCCCACATCAGGCTCCTTATGAGGAACCTGCTTTTCCCTCTGTCTATGTCTCTGCTTCTCTCTGTGTCTCTCGGGAATAAATAAATAAAATCTTTTTAAAAATGTATTGGGTATCTTATGCACTTATCTTTCAAATTAATTTTATTACCAATTTGTAAAGGTTGACTAAAATTGGAATCTTTGAAATTTTTATTAACATAGTTTATTTTGAAAATTATTTTCTTCTAAGGGCATTTCTCTGTCTTCCCTTGTTGAGTATGTTGTGAACACTAATTGCTCTCCCCAAATGTATTTGTAGAAAGATGTTATGACGGGCTAGAGAGTCAAGGCAATAGTGATATGAGAAAATGGCAAAGGGGAGAGATGGAGGTAGGTAGAGAATGAAGTGAGTACAGAGAGAGGAAAGTGAAAAAGAAGACCCCGAGGAGAAGGACTGATTGAAGAACAAGATGAAAATAATGACCTCAGGCTGGCGGGGCAGGAAGAGGCTGATGGGGCTGGCGTCTCATAGTCCCACTCCTGTTGGCTGGGGCTGCAGAGAATGCACCGAGCAATGGCCCAGCGGCTCTGGTGATACAAAGCCAGTGGTGGAAGGTAGGCCTGGGAAGGCAGAGATGAATATGAAGTCCTTTTGTCTGTGGTCTGAGTGCTTGGTCAGAGAGAATGTGGAGTTCAGCTAGTACTGGGAGAAATAGACTAATGGGGCATGGAGGGGCAGGTGATATGGACACGCAAGAGGCTCCAGCCCAGCAACTGAAGTAGGGATTTGGATGGGGCTTTGCTCAGGGATACCGGCCTGATATAGGAGCAGCCTGAGCACGAAGGTCAGGGGTTTTGTCAGGAATGTTTCCCACCTGGGATCCCTGGGTGGCGCAGCGGTTTGGCGCCTGCCTTTGGCCCAGGGCGTGATCCTGGAGACCCGGGATCGAATCCCACGTCGGGCTCCCAGTGCATGGAGCCTGCTTCTCCCTCTGCCTGTGTCTCTGCCTCTCTCTCTGTGTTTGTGTGACTATCATAAATAATAAATAAAAATTTAAAAACAATGTTAAAAAAAAAAGGAATGTTTCCCACCCACCGTGAGGATCTTGTCAGTTCCCCTCCCCCACTTCCACCTCTTCCTGGTTCCTGTTTTCTGGGGCCTGCTACAGGGTTATATGTGTGCAACATGACTTGCTCAGTCAAGCTGTACCGGAGTTGTGCAGTGGTGGACACGTGACCAAAGCTGGGCCACGTTCTCACTTCCCAGAGAGAGAATTGGTGTTAGGACAGAAGGAAAAGTGGACTTTCTTGAAGCAACTGCATTTCAAAACCTAAATCCCTGGAGGTCTTGGGGATCATGCCTTAGCATAAGGACTGAGAGGCAGTGAAAGACCATGGACTTTAGGGAAGAATAAAACATGTACACAGAAAGGGCAGAGACCAGTTCTTCCTTCCAGCTTTTTTCTGAGATCCAGCTACATTCTATACTTTGAGCTCAGTGAGATACTTCAAAACGGCCCCTTTCGTAAAAGAGCTAGCTCAAACTGGGTTTTTGTTACATAGAGTCCTAGAGGTCTTAATATAGAGACTAAGGAAGAGAACAGTGGCAAAGTCATGAATTTCCTTATTAATAAAAAGCCCAAATCCAAATTAAGGGATGAAAACATCAGCCGTGGAATTCCAGAAAGCAGGGATTTAACAGGCTTGATCTAAAAATAGAAGTCAGGGTTCTGCGTTCAACTAGACCCAACTTGGCAGCTGGGGGTTATGGAAAGAGAACTCGACAGGCCCAAGGCCATGGAACTCTATTTGAATGAGGATTGCCGGAGCTGGAGCTCTCTGGATAGAAGGTGGATAAAGTTGTGCCTACTTTATGGTCCCTGCCACTCGGGGATTTTTTGAGATGTGTGCAGCAGCCAGGTGCACCTGGTAGGCTATAAAATGCCATCTCCACGGAAGTCAGTGTTACAGCTGCCTTGTAGGACTCGAATCATGATGCTGTGCTCTCTGGGGCAAAGTGCTTATGAGCTCAGCAGCTGACTGGTGTGTGATTGTGTAATGGTAAGAGGTGGGATGAGAGGTGTAGGGTAAGGCTGGGGTCCCCTGGCGGGGGACCCATTCCCACCCTCTGAAACACGACAGAGAACACCATGTGAGTGAGGCCCCCGGGGTGGTGTGATGTGGCCGTCCTGGTCCCAGGATCACAACTAAAGAGCAAGCCCTCTCACACTTGGAATGCTAGCGGTGGCCGGGGCCAGTGGTTAAATATAAAAACAACCCTCAAGCAGAGGAATTCCCCTGGCAGCTTCATCACAGCTGTGTTGTCCAAACCTCTGGGAAAAGGCTAAAAACATTAGGAAAAGCATGGATCTGGCTGGTACTCGAAGGCATGCACCCCGTAAACTGTGTCAGCACCCCATAAACATGCCACTTTTAATGACGAGTCCACGTCCCTATTCACCACCATCATTTATTCTATCACAAAAACTCCCGGAACTCTGTTTCCAGAATTCCTTTTATCTCCATCATTAAGGCAGCCGTGGGGAGATATTGAGGTCAGTAGCCCTGGCCCTGAGTCGTGTCTCCCCTGACCTCACCTGAGCAGCAATCCCAACGGCGGACCGCTGGCCACGGCGTGCAAGGCTCCCTGGCCGCCCGGCCCAGAGCTGGCCCGTCAGTCGTCCCGTAACAGTTTCTGCATGTTCCCCCCCGCCGCCCCCCCGAGATCAGGATACCTTAAAACATGTGCTTTGGTGATAGTTGTGTGTAGGAGGCTGGAGGTTAGAGGGAACATTAGACAGATATGCACACCCCGTGGAAAGAGGGTTGCACGGCCCACGCTGCAATGCCCGGGGCGGCAGCGGAGCTGGGGCTGCAGAAGCAGCACAAGGCAAAGGACGCCCCAGGGAAGTCAGAGACCCCCCCCCCCAACCTTGTAAGGTGAAAGAAGCGAGAAGGCACGCTGGAAAGGAGGTCTTGGTCCATGGGGAGCAAAATGAAAGGGGCACCTGCTGAGTGGGGCACCTGTTGCAGGGCAGCCGGGCCTGTCCTAGGACCTCCGGAGTGGCCCTGGGAGAGTGTGCTGCACACAGCAAGGCCCCGAAATGACAGGGGGGGATGGGAGGGTGCTATCCTGGTGTGTAGGTGTGTAGTATCCTGGACCAATACTACACACCACCCATCCCTCGGGAGAGGGCCGTGGAGCGCCCTAGGAAATGTCTGCAGGAGCTCCAGGAACGCTCGTCCTCAATCTGCCAACCTTCGGTGTTGAAATCCTTGACAAAAAAGGCATCCATGACCTGGACAACATTTCCTTCCCCAAACAGGGCTCCCCACCATATGCTGTCCCTCCCACTTGCCAGGGAACTTTTTTTTGATTGGCTCCTTCATCTTTTTCTACCCTTTTGACATGTATCCTTGATAGATGATTAATTCAGAATAAAGCTGAACCTGGATTAAAAAACAAAAACAAAAACAAAAAAAACCTGCCCTGAGAGGTGTGGCTCCTGGAGACTTTTCTTTTTCTTTTCTTTTTTTTTTCTTTTTCTTTTTCTTATTTATTTATTTATTTGCCACAGATAAAAGCAGACACAACATTTCCAAAGGGTGTGTCTCTAGAAGTGTGGAATTTCTGATGATGTAGGAAAATACCAGCCAAGCCATGAAATACAGAGAATCATATTCTTGCTTGGGGGCTATGGATGCCAACTGTTGGGCGCTTCTGGTGGTTATTTCTTGCCTGCGCACATGGGTGTATGTGTCTGTGTGTGTGTATGTGAGTTTATTTGGGGGGAAGGAATAAAAAATAGGATAAGAATGGGGGGTCCCGGGAGGCCAGCAGGCTGGCTCAGGGAGTCAGCACAGACCCAGGTGTTCGGGCCCCGCTGGTGGCACCAGAGCACCAATGGGCGATAATTCGCCAAGGCGGTGGGGGTGATACACCTGCTCTGGCGTTCTTGAGAAATCGTGCAGGATGGCAGAGGTGGCAAAGATTGGAGGACAGGGCCGTCCTGATTTCAAAAAAGGGAATTCTGACAAATACAGAACTGCTGATGGCCTCTCTAATTTTGGAACACAGTCTGAAATGCTGTGTGAGCCTTTAGAAGTAGGAAAAGGCTTGTTTATTAGGCAACTATATGGATTCATGAGAATAATTCAGTGCAACCAACCTTCTCACCTCCCTCCCTCTGGCCATTCTTCTTTCTTTCCTCCTTCTTTCTCTTCTCTTTTTTTAAACTTAGAAATTGGACAGAGGGGACACCTGGGTGGCTCAGCGGTTGAGCGTCTGCCTTCAGCCCAGGGTGTGATCCTGGGGCCTGGGATCAAGTCCCGCATCAGGCTCCCTGGAGGGCGCCTGCTTCTCCCTCTGCCTGTGTCTCTGCCTCTCTCCCTGTGTCTCTCATCAATAAATAAATAAAATCGTAAATAAAAAAATGAAGAAAAGAAATTGGACAGAGAAGGGAATTACACAGATAAAATATGCCTACTTTCCTAAAGGGCATTTAATTTCCTTCATATTTTTTATGAAAAAGATAGACAAATATGGGAAATAGGTTTATATATAATAATTATATCATTAAATTAAAACATTATTAGTCGGCATTTTACATATTATATAATATATGATTATTGCCATGGACTGAATATCCTTTCCTACCCCGCCCCCCAAATTCATATGTTGAAACCTAACCCCTAGTATGATGGTAATTGGAACTGAGGCCTTTGGGAGGTGATTAGGTCATGAGGGCAGGGCCCTCACGAATGGGATTGGTGTCCCAGAGAGCTCCCTGTGTCTTCTGTGTGAGGACAACGAGAAGACAGCTGTTTATGAACCAGGAAGCAGGTCCTCTCCAGGCACTCAATCTGCCCACACCTTGATCTTGGACTTCCAGCCTCTAGAACTGCAAGAAATAAACGTTTGTTGTTTAAGCTACCCAACTTACGATATTTCGTTATAGCAGTCTGAACAGACTGAGAGAAATATCATATAATAAATATAATGTTACATTAGAATATATTATTGGTAATGATATATAATAACATTAACATAAAATGACTTAATATTGCATTTTTAATGTAAAAGGAATGAAAATATCTGAATAAGATGGAAAAATATAAAGTTAAGTAGCTAACGAGTTGCTTAATGGATTACTGTCAACCAGCGGAAGTAGAAGGGTAGAGTGTGGGATTTTCCAGAACCATCTGGGGAGCTAATTAGAGGTGCAAATTCCATCCACCCTGGACCTAGGGAATCACTGATGGGAGGAGCTTGGGAATCACCATTTTAAACAGATCTCCAGGTGATTCCCAAGTCCCCCACATGTCTGTATCTTTAGACCTGTCTTCTGATTCTGGACTTGTATACCCAACATTTTTCTGGACATCTCCACTTGATGTCTAACAAGAATCTCAAACATAATTTGCCAAAAACAGAATATTTTATCCCCTCCAAATCTCCTCTTCCTTCAGTAAATAAGACCCTTATCTATCTAGATGCTCACCAAAATTTAAGAGTCATTCCTCTAGCCCTCAAATCCTACATTGGTTCTGTCTCTGAAGGAAACTATGATTCTACTCCTTCTCACCACTGCTACCCCACCCATCCTAGTCTAAATCAATGCCACTGTCCTCTGGGCTACTGCATTCATGACCCCTGGTCTCCCCGCCTCCACTCCTACCCTACTCCTTCTTAGATCAGCCAATCTCATCTTAGGGTCACGGGGACAATTGATCCCAAATTTCTTATGTTGGCCTGCAAGCCCTCAATCTGGCTCCTGCTACCTTGGCTCATGGCTCCTTCTCTGACTCTCCATGAGCAAGCTGCCCCAGCTTTCTCTTCTAGCCTTTGACCACAGCAGGCTTGTTTCTGTCTCAGGGCCTTTGTGCTTGCTGAACTCCTTTGACATGACAGCCTGTGTTTCATCATTCAGGCATCTCCTTAAGGATCATCTTCTCAGAGAAGCCTTTCTGCCAATTCCAGTTCACTCACTACCTTGTTTCTGTTTCATTTTACAACCTGAAATTCTTAATTATGTATTTTTATGAATATTATCTGATTTCTTGACAGCACAGAAACTCCACATGAACAGGAAATTTATGCATTGCTTAGCAGAGATACTCAATAAAGAGTTGTTAATGAGTTGAACCACTGGCATAGCAGAAAAAGGCTGGACTTTGCCATCAGACTGGGTTTAAATCTCTACCCCATTTTGGTGCATACTTCTGGCCCTCAGCTTGAGCCCCGTTAAAAACCTGGCTTCTTTGAGGCCCCTGAGGTCCTTTTCCCTCCCCGATTTCTATCATCTCGTCACCTCCCCTCCCCACCCATGCAGCACATTTCCTGAAGACTACGTGCCTCATAATCTTCTTCCTCTCCACAAGGACTAGCATGACCTGGGGACCCTTCATGTCCACATGGCTGAAACAGCCAGCATTGGACCATCATCGTTCTCAATGGTGGCTACATATCGAAATCATCAAGGAAGCTTTAAAACAAAACCAGTGCTGAGGGGCCTAGAATGGGGTCCATTCTAGGCCATCCTAGGAAAGTCCATTCATAGACAGAAAGTGGAATGGTGGTTGCCAGGGGCAGGGGGGAAGGGGAATGGCAAGTGAGCATTTCATGGCACAGAGTTTCAGTTGAGGGGAATGAGAAAGTTCTGGAGCTGATGGTGGTGATGGTCACACAACACTGTGGCTGCACTTAATGCCACTGAACTGTACATTTAAAAATGGCCAAAATGGAATTTTTATGCTACATATATATTACAGTTAAAAAAAAAAACCAGAAACATGAAACACCAGAGCCCAGATTTCTGGCAATAGGGTTTGGGTGTCAGGATTGTTCTTTTTAACTCCCCAGGTGATGCAGTCAAGCCTCACAGCCACTGGCTGCCCGACTTGTTCCTTACCTTCCTGACTCCAGCTGCCGACACCTGTCTTGCTTCTCAGCTGCTCTCCTCCCCACCCCGGTCATGGGGGCGAGGGGCATTGAAAGTCAGTTCTGTCCTATGGCCACCTGTTTCGTTTCTATCTTTCAGTTGGCTCCTCTCAGACCCTCACAGCTGCTGTCCTTCTGTCCATCCGTTCTCCCAGGAAGCATTTCCTGAGTGCCCAGCCCTGGCAGATGCAATGCAGACAATGTGAGCACAAAGGAAAAATTCATGTGGCTCTTCAGTCCCACCTCCTTCATAGCTCTGGGTAGTTTTTCTAAATCCAACTCCAGGGGTGCCTGGGTGACTCAATGATTGAGCAGTCCGCCTTCGGTTCAGGTTGTGATCCCGGGGTCCTGGGATCAAGTCTCGCATTGGGCTCCTTGTGGGGAGTCTGCTTCTCCCTCTGCCTATGTCTCTGCCTCTCTCTGTGTGTCTCTCATGAATAAATAAATAAAATAATTTTAAAAAATAAATCCAACTCCATTTTCATTGCTGTGGCCTTGGTATAGCTCTCCCTCCCAATTACTATTCTTAGCAACCAGTAGATAAGGGATTCGCCTGTTCTGTAGTGAAGCGGTGGGAAGACAACAGTAGAAACTCACTACAGTTTCATTTACACAATACCTGTGGCTGGTGCTACATGAATTTGTGGTTGTTTACCCCAGGAATGGTCTCACAGCACACTGGCTAGACTGATGGATCAAGTCCCCTATGAGTGCTCAGTTCTTCTCCATCTTTCTTTTGTGGTCTTCTAAAACTTCTGATCAAAAACCACGTTGGCTGCTGTTAAGAAGTATGGGAGCTGAGTGGCACCAGTGGGCACTGGTGGTGTTTCTAATGAGCAGAGAAGACCAGAGCTGACTTTTTCCAGAGAGACTATGTGTCCCCGCCGCCCCGCACCACCCCCATCCTTCAGAGGCAGCTGCTCTTCCCAGCATGCAACAGAGCCAAGATACATTTGTGGGATGAATAAAACCCTAGGGACTTTGGGCCACTTGTGGTCTAGCAGCCGGGTTAGAGGAGAATAGAATCGTGGTGACCTCTTTGTGTTGGTCATATTGCACATGGGCTATTAGTTCTTTTCTGGAAAAAACCGTCTCAGTGGGTATTTACAACATGAAACATTCTCAAAGGGGGCAAATTTACCCCAGAAGGGTAAGGAGTCTGGAAGTCTTATTATAGAACAGTTGAAGGGACAAGTGGTATTTGGCTTGGAGAGGAAAACGGTGTGATGAGGAGGCAAGGAATGAGCTGTAAGGAATGCCTTCAGGGGACCATGACGTGCAAGCAAATATATTCATGATGTGTTATTCCAGAAGGCAATATTGGAACAAATGACTGCACATTACAGAAAAATATTCTGACTCTGTTTAATGAAGATCCTTGCAGAGCCAAGAACAAGAGGAGAGAGAGCTGTCTTTGGAGGTTTCTGTCCCTAGAACTACTGAAGGTGAGCCTGACTGCCTTGAGGGCAGGAAAGGGAGAGACAGTCCCAAGACCACAAGAACCTTCGACAATCCTCCCCAACCCAGACTGAAGGGGAAGTGGTTAAACGGTGGCATCCTTAACTCCGGGAGCTGAGGAAGCAGGTGTGTGCAGCGGGGTGGCACCCTGTCTACATGCTGAAAGGAACCCATTCATATCTTTTATTGCAAACAAGATGTGACCCGTCTCACAAAAGGAACCCAAGACCTATGGTTTATCATCATAGCAGACAGAGAACATTGAGGCTAGAGCCAGAGATCGCTGTCCGTAGGGAAGAACCAGCTAGGAGACCCCAGCCCTGTAGCAATCGGGCTGGAAGGCCTGGTTGCTGCCTCCACTAGAACCTTCCCTGGGAATGATCTGAGAAGACCCCAATACCAAAAGGTTTGTATTTCACAGGGGTGCACAGATGTACAGGAAGACTTAGCAACAAGGCCCACATTGCCGAGGGGGTGGGGAGGAGCATGTGGGAGGCAGAGAAGGACCACGTGAGACAGTCCTGGGAACACTTAGAGCCTCTGTCTGTGGAGGATCCAGACACTGGGGACATCTCCTCCTGTTTATGGCAGGAACATTAATGCCAAAGCTTGCATTAAATAAAAGAACATAGGCCTGTTGGTTTGTTTGTTTTTAAGGTCTTTGCAGGGTGTGGAAAGTACTGGGGCCGGGGTGGATCTCAAACACAGGTGTTAATTTCCCCCTATAACCCAGAAAGGGACCTCAGGTTAGTAACCCTCCTTTTTACTCTTCACCAATTCTGGGGTTTATTAGGCTCAGTTCAGGCTGGGGAATGGCCCACGCAGTCTACCTTTCTTCTGTCCTTTCTCACCAGGGTTGGTCCTAAAACTTTGGAGCGCCTTGTCGGGAGATGATCGCCTTGTCGGGAGATGATCGCCTTGTCGGGAGATGATCGCCTTGTCGGGAGATGATCGCCTTGTCGGGAGATGATCGCCTTGTCGGGAGATGATCGCCTTGTCGGGAGATGAATCCGCCTTGGAAGCGGGGCTGTATGAATGACCCTTGGGTCCGCCTAGGTGAGCTGCGGCCCTTCCCTCCTATTTTTCTCCCCCCTCTTCCTTGGTGCCAAAAATCACTAACGAAACAGTAAAAGGAAATATGACATGCCAATGACTCCTTTTTCAATGGTGTGTGGAAAGAGAAAACAGGCGACCAAACAAAAAAGCAACCAAACAAAACCTTTTGTTGTCCTGAGCTCTTATGGATATCTTGTCGCTGCTGATGGTGAATTACTGTCAGATAACACTTTGGGTGATTAATTGACCTTCCTCAACCCAAACAATAAAGGCCATTTAACGAATACAGCAGAAAGCGAAGAGCGGTTTTGCGGCGCCCCCCGTTTCCATCACTGGGTGGTTCCCCACCTCATCCCCCTTCCCCTTTTCCACCTGCCTCCTGGGAAAACCATTGCACATGCTGCCTCCACTTGATCGTGGGACCTGCCCTGAAGGCTCCAACCCAATTGCAAATTCTGTTTTTGGAGTCCTTAGGACAGATGCTTGTACCGCGAAGCCTCAGGTATTGGGGAGGGAAAGCAGTCAGGGGACAGTGCGCACGCAGGAGACTGCATTCTCGCCCTCGTTCCTGGAGATCTTTCTGGACACAGTTCTGCGGCACTTTAAGGTGGGGGTGGACTTCAGGTCAGAGCCCGAGCCGGTTTTCCGGGTGCAGGCCATATGTTATAGAGAGTAATTTCTATATGCAAAATGCTGCAGGCGATGCAACACTGAACCGTGTTGATCTGACCCTTCAGGAGCTCACTGTGTAGCCCTGAAGACAGGTGTGGACCCAGCGCTCACGGGGCTGCGGGCTCCTGGCTCGGGCAGCTCGCACTCTGACACTGCACCTGCCACATCCTTCTCCCTTCCAGCTCCGTGGACCTGCTGGACACCTTTCTCACATAGAGTCACTCTAAGTCTAGTCTCCTCTCTGTATTTTCTGAGCCCCCATGTAGAGGGGGCCTCTCATTTGCTCCTGCTCCACCCCAGACTCGCCTTGGGCACAGCACCCTAACATCGCATGAATCGTACTCGCTTAAAGGTCCGACTTGCTCACTGTCCCTAAAGTCTGCGGTGACAGGGGTCTGGTGCAGCTTTATCCCCCGCACCCAGCTCATGACCTGCCTGCCCCTAGTGTGTGCAGTTCGCTACCACAAAGAAAATGAACGGCTTAATAACATCTTATGGGTGCCAGCCTCGAGGATATTCTTAAATCATAATTCTAAAAAAATTTTTTAAAGACTTTATTTGAGAGAGAGGGAGAATGAGAGAGACAGAGAGAGGAAGAGAGGGAGGGAGAGTGAGAGGAAGAAGCAGACTCCCCGCTGAGCAGAGAGCCAGATGTGGGACTCGATCCCAGGACCCTGAGATCACAACCTGAGCTGAAGGCAGATACTTAACCAACAAAGACACCCAGACACCTCTTAAATCACAATTTTTTTTTTTTGTTTTTCTTTTTTGCCTGGTCTTCCAAGCCTAGGTATTTAATGCTTTTTTTTTTTGCTGTTGCATATTATGTCTCCATTCCCTGATCCATCTGCTGTGATAATAGCTGGAAAACAAATTAAAAAAAAAAAAACACCCTTCAACTTTATAAAAATAGGTATTAAATAATTGAACTGTTTTATTTTAAAAGATACTGTGGATATGGTCTCATAATTCAAAGGTGTTATGGACTGAATGTTGGAGATCCTCCCCTCAAATTCATATCTTGAAGTTCTAATTCACAGTATGATGGTATTTGAAACCTTTGGAAGAAAACTAGGGTTCGATGAGGTCATGAGAGTGGGGCCCTTATCATGGGATTAGTGCCCTTATAAGAGACCCCAGAGAGCTCCCCGCCACCCACCGCAGACATACCCTGAGCATGTGAGTACTCAGTGAGATTCCTGCCACCTGCTAGTCACAAGAAGAAGCCTCAGAATGAAGTCTACGTTGCCGGCACCCTGATGTTAGACTTCCCAGTCTCCAGAAGTGTGAGAAATACGTTTCTGTTGTTTAAGCCACCCATCTGTGGTATCTTATTATGCGGCCTGAGCCGACTAAGGCCAAAGGGAATATTTTAATGGTTGAACTTCGTGTATTAGGGTAGATAGATGAGGAAACATATTTGCAATAGTTCACCCCCTGTTCCCTTCCCCAATCAACTCATTGAAGGAGTTACCTTGAATTACTACAAAAATCTAACATCATCTGATATAATATCTACTAGATTATTAAATATGGCCCAATCCAAGAAAAAACTTAGGTTCATTCTTATAATTCTGAGCACATTCCTGGGATGAAATTTTTCATGCCAGTATAAGACCTGATCAGCGAACCATTTTCTTTTGTACAGGTTCTAGATCCATAAAGATGTATCCAAATGCCAGAAATATCCATGAAGCCATCTGATTTTGTAACTGCTTTTCCTAAGCTTGTGACTCTTGATTTTATTGCATCGGATAGACATGTTTTCTCTGGTTGCACCAAGAGATGATGAGGACTGCATGGGAAATCGGTGGGGGGGTGGGAGGGGGAAGAGAGAGAGAGAAAGTTTGCAAATCACAGGAAATAACCCTTCAATGCAGGTGATCACAAGGGAGGACTGAGACGTTCTTTAGGAAATGCTGCTCAGCTTTTCCTACTTCTTATTCAGCCACAGTGATGACAGTAACTTTATTTGCCCTTTACACTGACCACCCCACCTTTCTCCTGCCAACAAAATGGCTTGGTAACAGGTGTTGGGAAGGGAAGACAAGCAGGGGCAAGATCTGAGATGTCCTCTTAGGTTTTACGGTGAGCCAAGATGGCATTCCAGAGCCAGCCAGAGGCCACAGGGGATGAGTGCAGCTTCCAAAGAGCCATGATGAAGAAACATTCAGTGCCAAATAAACAATCACATTCTCAACTTCTAGCTCGAAAGGGCAGATGTTTCTGTTATTTTAATGGCAGAGTCCAAATGGCATCAATTGCTATTATCATCTTATTAGGTCTTCCTTAGAGTTGGAAAAGAATTCACCTCTCTGTAGTGTATTTGTTGGGCTGGAGGGTGTTTCATATTTTTAGTTTTGCTAGGTAATGAGTAGACCAGTAATGACAATACATTTCATACCAACACGTATACCCACTTATTACAACTTATTTAAAGCAAATCTCTAAGCTAAAAATTATTAGTAATTATATAATATAGCACTCTTGAGTATCACTTCAAGTGATTCATTTTCACTTCTAGTTCTTATTCTTTAGATCAGTGTTTATCAATTTGTGGTGAAGGACCATTAAAAAAATTCCAATATTTTGTAGATCCATGCTTTTGTAAAACACAGTAAAAATGAATCACTAGAAAAAGAAAAGATACACAAAATGCAAATGGTGATTTGTTATTATATTCAGCAGTCTCTGTCAAACTGCTATAAAAATTTTTCAATATTTGCTCTCTATTTATGTTCTTACCTGTCTTTGACCTATAACACAGGGTAAATGAACACACTCAGTTATTGAGCAAAGAAACAAACACAAAGGACTTCTCAGTAGAGGGACCATTGGGTTAAAATTGCC
Source organism: Canis lupus dingo (assembly GCF_003254725.2). Taxonomy (NCBI): domain Eukaryota; kingdom Metazoa; phylum Chordata; class Mammalia; order Carnivora; family Canidae; genus Canis; species Canis lupus. The sequence goes on along the minus strand of NC_064278.1, from coordinate 19,780,872 downwards.
CATAAGGTTCTTGTCTATCAGAACCTGGGGGTTTTCCTCTGAGTTCACAATCTCTAGGATCCCTTTTGCCATAGGAGGGTAGCACTTTGAGACATTGCTCTGGTTGAATTGATTTTCAAGTCTCCTTCATGCTAGAACTCGTTTAACTGGAAAAGCAACCTTGTAATGTCTGTAAGCAGCACCAGAGGGAAATGTGGCATAGGTGGTGTGATGTCAACTGCCTTTAGTTCCAAATGATCTCTTTTCTATATTGAAGGCTTTTCAGAGTGAAAATCAAAATACACAGAAACAGTAAAATAGCAAGTTAATAGGTAAAGGCTCTGGGGATTGAATGAAAGTGAGGTCTGATGGGAACAGGACAAAGATCACAAGTAGCAAGAGATCAGGATACCAGGAGCAAACAGCAGAGATGAAGGGTCCCTTGATTTCGACTCAGATCATGATCTCATGGTCATGAGATGGAGGTCTGCATCAGGCTCCATGTTGAATGTGAAGCTTACTCAAGATTCACTCCCTCTGCCCCTACCCCCTATTTCTCTCTCAAACAAAACAAAAGAGGAGGAGGAGGAGAAAAAGAAAAAAAAGAAGAAAGAAAGGTCCCTAAGGAACACTTTCATCTAGGGTTAGTTTTATTAATATGGATTTTAACACTTTTTAATGGCTTACCTCAGGCGTATGAGGAAAACAGAGAGTGCAAGAACCAGGTTCTCACCCACTGCCCCAGGGCTTAAGACAACAGAAGTCATTCTCCTGATTTTGGAAAATAAGAGCAAGATCTATACTGGTGTGACCCCTTTAAAACAAAAACAAAATGGTATTTGTAAGATTCATGGTATTCTTTACCATCATCATTTTGTTTAAAAAGTACTCTTTAATACCCTTGCCTTCAATTTACTTAGCACATTTTCTTAAGAATTCCAAATATTTTCACTAACATCCCATTTTATCCACACATCGTTGTTGAGTTACTATTATTCATTTAACATATTCAGTCAACAATTCTTTCCGGAGGCTTCCTGTTTAGTGGCTAGCGATCTACAAAGTGGGTAAGAGCCTTAACAATTTCTTCTACAATTGTGAGAATAGACTTCAAGTCAAAATACCCTTGATGTTTTATATATATTTAAGATTTAGAAAACCATTATGGGCTTTTGTCAAAAAAGGGTCAAAAGTGAAACCAGTGAGACAATCTGTGCTCCTTCCTTATGTTAAAAAGTGCTTGCTACCTTCATCATAAGGATGCCTATGAAGAGTATTTTTGGAGCAATTTGTTAAGTATGTGTTCATGATTGCTTAGTATTTATTATTAACGCAGATTCTAGCAATGTGGGACCTGTCAGAATTAAGGAGACTTTGGCTGAAAGTTGTTTTCCTATTTGAGAATTCACCTATTCCCTGTGTATGAACTCACCCCGATTCAGTGCTTTTCTTCTGAGTTCTGTGAGGTCCTCAGTCTCCATAAAATGCTGTATGTGGTGGGTTCTTGCCTGAGGTTGGGGAGTCAAGAGCATTTATATTTAACACAGAACCTCCCACTGAAGAGTTTAGATGAAATTGAAATAAATGACCTTGATTTTCTATTCTATACACACTAAATTGTTTCTTGTGCACAACTGGCATCCAGTGGTAGTGGTGCAAGGAGCAGGAGCAGTGGTGAAATCATTTTAGGGCAAGTGCTGGTGATGCTGGGGAAGGCGGGGCCGGACGTCCAGTGTTCAACAGCTAGGGCAGAGGTGTCTTTGCTGGACTGGTTCAGCGTGTCATTTTGGTTCTTACTGGACACACATCTTTCCTACCTGTTTTCTGAGTGTGGCTTTCTAGTCTTTCAGATGATTTTGTGAGCTACTCAATAAATTCAAGACAGATTAAAAATGAATTAAATATCTCACTGCAGTTTTGATTTGTATTTCCCTGATGGCAAATGATGTGGAGCATTTTTTTCATGTGCTCGTTGGCCACATGTATGTCTTCTTTGGAGAAATTTCTGTTTGTGTCTTCTGCCCATTTCATGACTGGATTGTTTGTTTCTTGGGTGGAATATAAGAAATAGTGAAAGGGATTATAAGGGAAAGGAGGGGTATCAAGTGGGAAAAATTAGAGGGAGATAAACCATGAGAGACTTCTAACTCTGGGAAATAAGCAAAGAGTTGCAGAATGGGAGGTGGGTGGAGGGATGGGGTAACTGGGTGACGGGCACTGAGGAGGGCACTTGATAGGATGAGCACTGGGTGTTATACTATATGTTGGCAAATTGAATTTAAAGAAAAATAAATGAATAATTAAAAACGAATTAAATACAGGTCTTTTGGTGGGATTATACCCTGATAAATCCACTGTAAATTGAAAACATTTTAAGTTGAAAGTATGTTTGATACATGTAAGCTACCAAATGTCACAGTTGAGCTTAGCCTACTTTAAGCCTCCTCAGAACACTTACACTAGTCTATAATTGGGTAGCGTAATCTAACACTAAGCCTATTTTATAATAAGGTGTTAAGTATCTCATGTAATCTATTGAATACTGTACTGAAAGTGGAAAATCAAATGGTCATATGGGTACAGAATAGTTGCAAATGTGTTGGTTGTTTCCCCCTTGTGATGGTGTGGCTGCCTGGGAGTTGTGGCTGCCGCTGTACAGCATCAGGAGAGAGCGTCACTCCACGTATTGCTAGCCCCAGAAATGATAAAAAAAAAAATTCAAAACTCAAAGTATAGATGCTGCTACTGTGTATTGCTTTTGCACCATCATTAAGTCAAAAAGTGAGGTCAAAAGTCCTAAGTCCGGGACCATCTGTATTGAAATTATGGGGACTTGATCCTTGGTATGACGTATATTGTCCTTATCCCAAGTCAGCTGAAGGAACACTCGCCTGTAGAATATTTCATGAAAATTTTATGCCAATTCCTGAGACTTAGCTCTGGCCTTTGTAAGGTAGAGTTAGGTGAGTCCTGTGTAATGTTGGGCAGAGCAATCTATTTTTTTTATATTAATACCCTTTATTATTTTTTCCTTTTAATAAAATAATTTTTATTGGTGTTCAATTTGCCAACATACAGAATAACATCCAGTGCTCATCCCGTCAAGTGTCCCCTCAGTGCCCGTCACCCATTCACCCCCACCCCCCGCCCTCCTCCCCTTCCACCACCCCCAGTTCGTTTCCCAGAGTTAGGAGTCTTTATGTTCTGTCTCCCTTTCTGATATTTCCCACACATTTCTTCTCCCTTCCCCTATATTCCCTTTCACTATTATTTATATTCCCCAAATGAATGAGAGCATACACTGTTTGTCCTTCCCCGATTGACTTACTTCTCTCAGCATAATACCCTCCAGTTCCATCCACGTCGAAGCAAATGGTGGGTATTTGTCGTTTCTAATGGCCGAGTAATATTCCATTGTGTACATAGACCACATCTTCTTTATCCACTCATCTTTCGATGGACACCAAGGCTCCTTCCACAGTGTGGCTATTGTGGACATTGCTGCTAGAAACATCGGGGAGCAGGTGTCCCAGCGTTTCATTGCATCTGAATCTTTGGGGTAAATCCCCAACAGTGCAATTGCTGGGTCGTAGGGCAGGTCTATTTTTAACTCTTTGAGGAACCTCCACACAGTTTTCCAGAGTGGCTGCACCAGTTCACATTCCCACCAACAGTGCAGAGGGTTCCCTTTTCTCCGCATCCTCTCCAACATTTGTGGTTTCCTGCCTTGTTAATTTTCCCCATTCTCACTGGTGTGAGGTGGTATCTCATTGTGGTTTTGATTTGTTTTTCCCTGATGGCAAGTGATGCAGAGCATTTTCTCATGTGCATGTTGGCCATATCTATGTCTTCCTCTGTGAGATTTCTCTTCATGTCTTTTGCCCATTTCATGATTGGATTGTTTGTTTCTTTGGTGTTGAGTTTAATAAGTTCTTTATAGATCTTGGAAACTAGCCCTTTATCTGATACGTCATTTGCAAATATCTTCTTCCATTCTGTAGGTTGTCTTTGAGTTTTGTTGACTGTATCCTTTGCTGTGCAAAAGCTTCTTATCTTGATGAAGTCCCAATAGATCATTTTTGCTTTTGTTTCTTTTGCCTTCGTGGATGTATCTTGCAAGAAGTTACTGTGGCTGAGTTAAAAAAGGGTGTTGCCTTTTTGATGGAGGATTTTGATGGAGTCTAGGATTTTGATGGAGTCTTGTCTCACATTTAGATCTTTCATCCATTTTGAGTTTATCTTTGTGTATGGTGAAAGAGAGCGGTCTAGTTTCATTCTTCTGCATGTGGATGTCCAATTTTCCCAGCACCATTTATTGAAGAGACTGTCTTTCTTCCAGTGGATAGTCTTTCCTCCTTTATCGAATATTAGTTGACCATAAAGTTCAGGGTCCACTTCTGGGTTCTCTATTCTGTTCCATTGATCTATGTGTCTGTTTTTGTGCCAGTACCACACCGTCTTGATGACCACAGCTTTGTAGTACAACCTGAAATCTGGCATTGTGATGCCCCCAGATATGGTTTTCTTCTTTAAAATTCCCCTGGCTATTCGGGTCTTTTCTGATTCCACACAAATCTTAAAATAATTTGTTATAACTCTCTGAAGAAAGTCCATGGTATTTTGATAGGGACTGCATTAAACGTGTAAATTGCTCTGGGTAACATTGACATTTTCACAATATTAATTCTGCCAGGATAGCGGGTGCCTGGTCTTGTCCGTACTCCTTGCCTCTCACTCATGTTCTCTCCCTGGAATGAACCCTCTCCTGTCCTCCCAAATTCCCTTTCAATATCCATCTTTATCAAGTAACTCTCCATTACCACCCTGTTTTACTATAAACATTTCCTCTTCTGAACATGAATATAATTATTTTTGGTGCAAGTTATTTGAAAATAGTGACCGATGAACTCTTTCATCCTGAACTATTATTGTAATGTTTTGTCTTTGCCTTTTTTTTTTAAACATCTCTCATGTTCCTTTCATCTCTCCCACTGGGTTATAAAATAGGAGACCATGTTTTCTAGTGCCTTAGTATCCTTTGTGAATGCTTTCAAAATAAGCATGGAGTGTTTGCTGCTTACACTCAGTCTTAGCTGGTAATAATGTAAAGAAGGGACACCTTACCCCTTGTCACAGTGGCAGGTATAGAGATCTGGCATTGAGACACCTCTCCAAACCAGCAGGGACTGCTTGGGAAGCATCTTTTCCTAAAGAGAAAGACAACCTTCTCAGGTGGTCATAAAGTGATTCCTAATTTAAATTTTCTGCAAGAGAGAGGAATAAATGAAAGGGGGCATCTAGCAGAGCATGTTCTCAGCAAAGCCTAACTGAAATTCACTCTGAATCCTTTTTAGAAGCACAAGTTCTTAATTGCAAGAAGTGTATAAAGGGGCTTTTGAGAAAAAGTATTGAGCAGAATGAAGGAAAGAAAGCACATTCTCCTCCTCCTTTTTCACGTACAAGCCAACCACCAAGTTATCTGACACCTTTATAATTTCACCTAGAGATCACCAATGATAACTCATTTCCTAATGCTGGACACTTAAGTAGAAGCAGATTACTGTGCAAGAGTAGAGTAAATAGCATTAGTAATAAAGCCCAACATCAATTTTTCATTTCCGGTCCTATCACTAAACTTTTAACTGAAACTGCATGTGATACATTGTAGGTGTCCTTATATATCAATAAAATTGATTTGAACAAGTTGAATCAAGCCCACAATTAGAGTGAAATTGGCAACACTAATATGTGTTAATGATAGGTGGGCCACCTAATTTTGAGAAATAGTAACGATTAGAATGCAGCCTTGAGGCTTCTATTGGACTTATTAGTAAGCTTAACCTTACTGCTGGTCTTGGCTAAATAACACGTTTGGTAAAAGGAGCTCTTTCTTTGGGCTATAAACTGAATATCCTGTTACTGCTGCAAACCAAACCACTCACTAGATCATCTCCCCACTAAGACAAGGAAGAAGAGCCAGCTTTAATTTGGTTAGCTAAATTTTCTCTTCTGCCTGCATTTCATTGGCCAGAGCAAGTCATGTGACTGCTTAGGCACCCGGAGGTGAAGGAGGAGCATCAGAAGTTCAGGGCCAAGCCTAACATTTGTGGACCCAGGGATGTAGAATCCTTTCACAGAGAGGGCAAGAACACATTTGTAATATTTTGAAATCTACCATAAAACATGATTCCATCTTTCCCATCCACCCTCCAAAAGCTCTTCACAAGAAGACTTCTTTCAAGGCTAAAAATCCTCCATTCCTTTTAGTTCTCTAAGACATAATTTTAAGTTCTGTTCCATTCTCTAAGTGTACTTCACCCTGCCTGCATTTGCTGGACCATTAAGCTTCATGGCCTCAGGATTGTGTCCGTTTTGTTCCCCACCACATCCCCGAGGCCTACCACAGTATCTAGTACCTAGAAGGGATCCAATAAATATATATTGAATGAATAAAATGTCTTTTAAGGCTCTAACCTGGTCAATGCACATTGCGATGAAGATATCACCACCCTTATTGGAGATCTTGCACATTTATTAATATAATCATAGGTATATAACCACGTGACCCTATACACTTGTTCTGACTCCATTGTTGACTAAAACATGTTCTGTAGTGGTTATTTTTAAACTTTGCCTCTCTTGTATATTATTGTGCAATTGGTTTTTAAAAAAATATTTAGGGATCCCTGGGTGGCGCAGCGGTTTGGCGCTTGCCTTTGGCCCAGGGCACGATCCTGGAGACCCGGGATCGAATCCCACATCAGGCTCCCGGTGCATGGAGCCTGCTTCTCCCTCTGCCTGTGTCTCTGCCTCTCTCTCTCTCTGTGACTATCATGAATAAATAATAAATAAAATCTTTAAAAAAAAAAAATTTAATTTCAACTTTTAAATTTTAATTAAAGTATAGCTGACATGTATCAGTTTCAGGTGTACAACATAGTGATTCAGCAATTTTATACATTATTAAATGCTCACCAGCATAAATGTAGTTACCATCTGTCACTACACAAAGTTATTCCAATAGTATTGACTATATTCTCTATGCTGTATTTTTCAGTCACGTGACTTACTTTATAACTGGAAGTTTGTGTCTTTTAATCCTCTTCACCTATTTTCCCCATCCCCTCACTGCTCCCTTGAGCAAATGCCAGTTTGTTCTCTCTATTCATGAGTATATTTTTATTGTAGGTTGTTTGTCCATTTGTTTTGGTTTTTTTAGATTCCACATATAAGTGAAATTATATGGTATTTATCTTTCTCGGTCTGGCTTATCTCATTTAGCATAATACCTTCTAGGTCTGTCTATGTTGCCACAAATGACAAGATCTCATTCTTTTTTTTAAATGTCTGAATAATATTCCATTATGTATATCTATATATATATTATGTCATATATATGTAATCACCTTTTTAGTTGTTATATGTAACTGGTTTTTTGAACCTCTATATAGCCATTATATTTCCCTCCACAAAGTCACATCTTATTTCATTCAAGTCATTACTCCAGTCTGTGAGTATTTTCTGTAATCTTGATTTAGTCATCTAGTAATTTAGTACCTTTCTCAAAGATATCATATACAAGCATATGGAAATTAGGCGAATTTACCTTTGATCAAGAAATTGAAAAAAATGGAGCAGGAAACATCTTCCAAGAAATCTTTGGTAGCACACTGTCTGAAATATCCTTGCAATCTGCCATTAATCTGTTACTGGAAACCTAGTGTTCATGGGGTCACCCAACTAGGCCAATCTGCATGACTCCATGGTGCCACTGGAGCGTGACTTGAGGGTCCATCACTAACGGGCTGTTCAATATGTGCGAGCCCTAGTTTTCTCTCTGTGTAATGGAGGAATCCAGGATCAGAGAGGGCAAGTTGGATTTATTACAACCATGTATATGAAATGCTTCGCTCCATGTCTGGTTCCTGGTAGGTGCTAGAAACGTATTTCCTTCCTTTTTCTGCTGCCTCAAGTGTCCTATTTGTAGCTCTTCTTGGATCTCTTTTTGTTGGGTTCAGATTAGAGGGCAAATTTGCTGAGCCCTTTGATTCAGGTAGATGTTGGAACTTCAATATAACCCCCATTCTCTGAAGTGTCCATTTTCAGGTAGCCAGAAATCTTGGGAGAGATTTCAAATCCACCATGATACAAAAGCACAGAAATATATATATAAATATATAAATATATATATATATATATATATCTGTAATGCTAGGACCCTCTTCAGAAACAGCCTTGGATATTTAGCTAGGAAAGTGAGACTTTTAGAGATAAATATGCAAACTAACTTTAATGATACCCTTGGGCTATAGCTTTTCTTTCTTTCTTTCTCTTTCTCTCCGCCCACCCCCCCCCCCCCTGCCCTTTTTTTTTTTTTTTAGCAGATTCATCTGTGTAATTGTATTTTGCTCAGGCACATCCAAATTAGTTTGAGCTGGGTAACAGAGGGGAAACACAAGGGGAATTTGTCTCTGAAAATCCACAATCTGGAAAATCCACTTGTAGCTAATGAAGAGGAGCTTAGATGAGAAAAGAGAGGGCTCTAGGGATTTCCGGATGTTTCCCTTCTCTTGGTCTCAAATGTCAAGTTCATTTTAACCTGAACTTCTGACACATTTTTACTAACGAAATACCTACATATGTGCTCAGGACTGAATTGCAGCAGTAAATTTATGGTCTAACCATTACTCTCACTTTAGCCGAATGTGGAAGCATGCCCAAGTTTTAGTGCATCAAGGACATTGTACTTCACTTTAAGTACCATTTTTATTTGTGCTGGGTTATACAGCCATTAGCCTAGTTAAGGTCCTTCTTCTGCTTGGGTGCAAACCCCACAGCTGGGTCCAAGGACTCAGACCCACCCTGGGTTCCAGTGATAAAGGTGCTTTAAAACACTTTGGCAGAAGGCCCAATGTACAGCCTGAGACAAAGGTCGAAGCACTTCTGGCTGAAGGGAAAGTGCAGGAAATAAAATGGCCAGGCCCAGGATTACCCAGCATGAGAGCAGTCAGCTCCCAGGGAGTCATGTGGACAGGAAGGAAAGCAGACTGTGACTGGCTCCTGGCATCTGAGATGAGGGCTGGTCGGATTGAGGGCAGTGGGCCGCCCGGCCAGGCCAAACCAGCTGACCCGGGGGTGTGTAGCCCAACTGCTTGCACAACGCCAGGCCTCAAATCAGTGCTGTTCAGCAAGCATTTCCTATCATTTGCTCTGTGCCTCATTTTAGTGGACTCAGAATTTTTCTTTTCTACATCTTGCAGTGAAGCCACCTGAGGTAATGGTGGGATCTTCTGCGGATATAGGAAGCAGTAGGAATAGCTACAGATCACATTAAGAAGTCTAAGTCATGTTATGATTGCTCAAAAACATCACTTTATTACATCATAGTTGGACTTTATGAATTTGGACTTTGAGATTTCCAAATTTATGAAGATGGAGGTAGAGATCTTCCTGGTTTATCTTACATTTAAAGAACAAGAAAGGATATGTGAAACATAAATAATGGAAGCACGCTTACATAACAACCTCATTAAGAAGGCATGCTGTTCCCAGTATTTTTGAAGCAAAAATTTATGCAACAAGTTATTAGTTATGCTAATTAAAAGACATTATTGTCTATTCATCAGAATAAGTCTATAAGCATTCCTACTTCCAATAACTTGTAAGCCTCTGTCCTTTAGTGGCTGCAGTAGTTTTTATTTTACAGGATATTTCTTTTTAAATATTCCATAATTCAGACTAGGCTATCCCTCATTACTCCAAATCATTAAATATTTTATCTTACACTAAAATGTCTGTTGAGGGGTTTATAAACAGATGAATTTTAAAGATATCGGGGATGAGGCCTTTCCTATTTAAGAGAATGAATTTCCTTGCATGGAAATGGACTATGTTTGGTACAAAAATTATCCCAGAGAATTTAAGAGATTATATTAAAGAACAGGCAGCAAAAGTAAGAAAAATAAAACAGGAAGGGAAGTAACCCATGTCGAGTGGTGAAATAAACCTGCTAGAAAGTTGGTAAGAAACCATATATTATACAGCATTTTGTAATTTAAGAATGTACTCGTGACAAGGAAATAAACTACCAGACGAGAATGAGAAGAACAGCGTCCTAAGAGGACTGTCAGTTGAAGTGAGTTTTAGGGGAAAGTATTTAGTCACATACCCCGTCACTCCCTGAGATATCACGTTGCAGATTCCATTTTCATCCCGAGTAATGGAGTGCAGAGGAATGTTTTGGATGGTGGTGAGGGATGGAGAGGATTATATAAAGTGGGGCTATTGAAAATCTCAGTGCAGAGGAGACGTACTCCAGTGGTCCAGCTCCCATTCTGGAGATCAGAAAAAAGCAAGGATGACTTCATACCCAAATGTTCAAATCCGTGCAAAGTGTTGGATAGGCTGACAGACGTCAAAGCCCTCTCTTCCTCCCTGGGTGATAGTGAACCACATGTGATAAAATCAGGACCAGATGGCTCTAAAACAAATGCCTCCGTTCCTCTGGAATATGGATGTGTGTGTGTACATACATTCATATATTGTGCATATACATTCGTATCTATACACACACGTGGCGGTGGCATGGACCAGAGGGAAGAACCATTATTTTAATTTTGTATCATGAAAAATTTTAGACATACACATTGTAAATAGAATAGTAAAAGGAACGCTCGTGTGCCAATTACTCAGCTTCGACCACTCTTATTATTCTGCCCTCCTTGCTTCATACCTGCCATCTCATCTGCTATCGTCTACTCAAAAACTTTTAAGTTTTTTGAGATGAAATTTTTGCATACATCAAAATGTCCTAGCTGTATCATTTTGGCAGATGGATGTACTTGTGTAACCCACACTATCATTTCATTCTGAGCCTCTGGGTTTTCTACAGGGGTCGAAAGTAACACTGAACTACTTGAGTCCTATTTTAATGTCAGAATGGCCAACCCAATGCCAATGGCATAGGTTACATGATCACTTTAGTACTGGATATGTTGACGGGATGGCAGGGTAAAGAGGGAATCTATCTATCTAGGCACCTCTTTTGTATATTTTTTTTTATTGGAGTTCGATTTGCCAACATACAGTATAACACCAGTGTCTAGGCATCTTTTTTTTTTTTTTAAAGATTTACTTATTTGAGAGAGCGTGTGCATGCACATGTATGAGGGGATGGAGGAGTAGAGGGAGAGGGAGAGAGAGAGAGAATCTTAAGCAGATTCCCTGCTGAGCAGGGAGCCACTTCAGGCTCTATCCCATGACCCAGAAGATCATGACCTGAGCTGAAACCAGAAGTCGGACTCTTAACCAACCGAGCCTCCCAGGCACCCCTCTATCTAGATATCTTAAAGTGATCTGAGGAACAGAAAAGAAGGCAAGCACACCCTCAAGTAAAGATGTTGGACTTGGAATGGTCTATGGAAGAAGACAGGCGAGTCACAAGAGACAGACTCGTCACTTCATAGACTCCATGAGAAAAAGAGAGATTCCCTACCTCTCAGCTTTTAAATGACAGTTAAAAGAATCCCAAAACAGGGCCTAAGAAACCACCTGGACCAGCAGTGTTTTTGTTTTGTTTTTTTTTTTTTAATTGAAGTTCTATTTCCCAACATTGAGTATGACATCCAGCGCTCATCCTGTCAAGCACCCCCCTCAGAGCTTGTCACCCAATCTCCCCATTTCCCCGCCTACCTCCCCTTCCACTACCCCTTTTAGTGTTTTTAAAGTTCCTCCACAGACTTTTGAGAAGGCTGAGAATGAAGATTGGCTCATGATGACACAGAGCCCTCGGTGCCTGCCTCCCCCTCCATCCTATACTCCCAGCTCCTTCATCATGGGAACTCGGCTTATTCCCAGTGTGGCTTCATGACCTGGTCATGTTGTTGATTGTTACCGATATCTTTATTACCTCTCGAACCTCAGTTTGGGGGGAGGTAGCCACTCACAAAGACACAATCCAGCAGGCCACATGCCCACTCCCAGGGTTCCTTCCTCTGTGCTGCTTATCAGGGTTTCTTCCCACCCCAATGCCATTTGAGGGCAGTCATCTAACCCACAAGACCCACTGCTCTTGACCTGCACCACTCAGCCCAGAGCAAACTCCCAGAGGGAACGCCTCAATATTCCACATCATTTCCTGGTGAATTCACCACCTCAGTTTCTTTCTCCGGATCCCACCTACATTTGCCAGGTGGTTTCTTCGTCTTTGCTCCAAGTCTGTTCTGGTGATTGGACCTCAATGCTGAGGCTTGGAACTTTACCCAGAAATCTATTCCAGATGGCCCCTCATCTGCTAAAGTCTAGCTCTACCCACTCCCATTTGGTTCTGGATTGGTGGTATGGACCAAAACCCAGGTTCGGTGATAGCTTCTTACCTGATGGTGGGCCGAGGCAAGAAGGTGTGAGCCAATGACTGAGTTAGGATAGCAGGTTTCAGGGCAGGAGACAAGATCATTTTTATGTTGGTAGAAAAATTTTAGAGCTTTTTTTTTAAAAAAGGCATCTGGTTCACATGTCTGTTGGTCTCCGAAAAAAGAACATGGTGTGGGAAAGCTTTAATATATTTCCCTGTATTTTCTTTTTTTTTTCTCCACTAAATGTGAATTATGTCAAGTTCAAAGACTCTATGTTCTATTTTCCTCAAGGTGGTGCCTTGCTTTGTAGCTAAGGGAAAGTGGACTTTAATATATTTTTGCAGGGTGAAGAACCAATATTGATCAATGAGGTGTTATTTATTCTTTCATTCTTTTTTATAAGCTCACACGTTTAGTTAAGAACATTGGTTTTGCCCCATAGATCTAATCATAGCACCTAAGCAGCATTTTGGAGGCTAGCCACAACCAGTAGGAGTGTATGTAGAACAACTTTGTTTTCCTTCAATAAACTCTTATTTTAACAACTTAAAATTTAAAAATTTGCTCAGAGACTGTGTGTATACACACACTACATGCAATACACAAGTGCACAATTATTCTTAGAAAAACGAATTTCTTTATTTTTGTATTCTTTCATAAAGTTCCAAAAGTTGCTAGGATTTGGTTAGGTCAGTGTTTACCCATGCATTTTTTTGCATCCTGGTCTTTGGTTCATTTCTTCTCCTGATCCCCATCGCAGTCCTTGCTTTTCTAGATGAGAAAACCCAACATTTTTTGGACCGTAGCCACATGGAAACTCCTCTAGTCCCTTGTCCATTTTAAAGAAAAATCTGGCATGTCTTTGTTCCTCTCACTGAGCCATCCTCAGCTTTTGGTTTTCCTTGGTCTCCCTTTCCTCCTCCTGCTACTTGAAAAGAATAATCAGATTTTTGCTGAACTTAAAATGTCTTTTTTTTTTAACTGCTCAAGTGATAGTTATCATCTTTCTATTTTTAAACTGCTTACCTGTTCCTCTTTTTCTCCCTCATAAGGATTGATTTTCATGGTTCTTAAACTTTTTTAGTCTTTATATCTCTCTGTCTCCTCCTTTAAAAAAGTCTGGTGCCCTCTGACTGTGGGTGGTTTGATTTCTGATGGTTTTACCTTCAGTACTGTGTACTGAAGTACTTTTGACTCGTGTATGAAATCCATGTCCAGTTTTTTTTTAAATAATGAATTTATCACCATATGCTGTTAAGGGCCTGCTTTTCTTATTCCTTCTTGCAGCTGAGGACCATTGCTGGTTTAGTCTGGGATCCCCGGGAGTGAATGAGACTCAGAGTGTAAAATTGTCCGCCATTTGGAACTGAGCTGCTTTTATACACTTCAGGTGCAAAAATGCAAAATGATGAAAGCCTGACATTGGTATAATTGCCAGAGGTAGGATTGCTGAGCTAGCTGAAGGCTGACTCCAAATACCCCGTGACTAAACTAATCCCCTCATTTATTGCTACCTAGATGTCTTTTTTCCTCCTGGTCATAAAGCCATTTTCATAATGTGCAGTGACATTTGTAACCTGTATGTTCATATGCTAAAGCTGAATCTATCCAGGTCATTGTTAGCAGCAGACTAAAGTAAACATATAGGTAGGTAGTGTTAAAATAAGTTTCAGGATTCAAATCTTTGCCCAACTTCAACAGTAGCCAAAAGTGTAATTGTTGTGTTTCTAGTTTAGCAATATCTATGCAGGTGTGTGCACAGTCATGATCAAAGTCTTGAATCCCTCCTTCGGAGGAATTTTCTTGAATACCCTCTGTAGATCTGTTTAGCAAGGAGCATCTCAAAATCCGGTCACGTTATATTCAGACAAAGCTGCTTTCCTCCTTCAAGACTCCTTGCTGTTTCTGGAAGAAAATGTTTAAGGGGATCTTGGGAGGACGTTGATGTCGTTGCACCAAGAATAGGTCTTCCTGTGCTCCAGAGCGCCTTGCTGTGCAGGATGCTCTTTGAGGCTGGGATGATACAAGGAAAAGTCCAGTTTCTCTCCCACCTGGATCGTGAAGACAGCCCTTGTGAGAGACATGCAGTTACTGAAGAGTTGACCACTGCTGCATCTAATGCTCAAAAATCCATCCCTTTAAAGGAAATGAGGTACGCTTTACTTAACACCATGCCCGTCGTTGTTTTTCTTCTGAATAAAGAAGCTGGAGGACATCGTGGAAAGAGTGCCTCTCTGTTTTCCTCTTCTTTCAATATTGTACCATATGGAAATCGTTCAAGAACAATTTACCCTTGACCCCTCACCCTCAGATGCTGCCACCTTGGAGGTCAGGTTGGGCTGAATTCATCAGCTCAGAAAGGTGATGCAGGGGGTCGCCGGCAGCAGCCTCACCCACTGTGCTCTCTCGGCCTCTGGATTTGGCAGGTGCTGGCAGCTGGCACCTCCCTTCATTCAGCCCCATTTCCCACTAGAAGGATGGGCCCCGCATGGAACCGCTTTACGGTGCATGGGGCGTTTGTTTACTTTCATTCATGTTTCATTAACCTCTCTGAGTGGTGTCCAGCCTCTTTTCCTGTGTTTTGTGTTGTTTGTTACTACTGCCAGAGGTATAAACTTGATACGGGCTTTGGATGTTTATGGGCCCGAGCCGCCCAGGACTACAGTATTCCAAACTCCCTGGCCTGCTTCCAGGCGTCTGCTTTATAACCCTCACAACGATAGGCAATGAGCTCCTCGAACACCGAGCCCTTCGTGTCACACAACGGGACCAGGTCTCTTGCTGGCTTTTGCTTTGCCTTTACAGTGGAAGCCAGTGGATGGTGGGCTTCTCAGGTGGGGCGGGGGGCTGAAAATCCCATGTGATGGACCGAGGCCCACGTGGGGTCACTCAGGTCAGACCTGACATACGATCAGGTGAAAATTCAACTCCAGAAACTTGGAGAAGACCTCAACTCCGGAAACCATTTTTAAAGAAAATTAAACTTTCTAAATGGTTTAAACACATGTTTTTAATACTTGTTAAATGTCTTTTTCTTTCTGGAAAAGACATGCTTCAAGAAAATGAAGAAAAAGATAAATATTTGGCAAAACAATCTTTTCTACAAATACCCCCGGGTAAAAGCAAATGAAAATTGGACTTACTACCAGCTTGGGCTCTGCTCTACACCTGCATTTTGTTTTTCTTTCTTCTCTCTTTATTGTGTACATAACGGTTTGCTTCATAGGACTTCTTAATTAAATATTTAACAGCACATAACAGTGGGGGTTGGGTGATGTTATGCTATGTTTTATTGCAGTAGCTTAATGTGTATATTTGTACTTTGTGGTGGTGTTTTAACCCACATGCGGGGCTCCCTTCCATACAGAGCCCCAAGTGCATCTCATGAAGACAAATTCAAATCTCTTAGTTCAGAGAGCTGAGCTATGGCAGTGCTGACGCGTAGACCCTAATGTGAGCCAATCAAGTGTTACCCTTAGGCAGAGCTCCCTTTGGCTTACTGGGTAAAGGTTGCCCGTTGCCTTGTCATTCCTTTTAGAAAGTTTGATTTGTCTGTATATAGAGTGCAAGAGGGGGATGGAGTTGGAGGAAGAGTCTACAGCAGGCTGAGCAAAAAAAAAAACAAAAACAAAAACAGCCGATTATTGGCAACCAGGAAATTCTCACTGACTTAGCAAGAGTCACAGAGTGGCCAGCTGGGCTTGAGAAGGACTTTGCAGCTTTCTGTGTGTGTGGTGATACATGTCGGGGTTGTGAGGGTGTCAGAGGGGTGAAACGTCAAGGCCCTCTAACTGGCCTAGGGAATCGAAAGGCGGGTCACTAGGGAGATGGTGCATTCAAAGGTGCGTTGGCCTTTGGACAGGGATTCTTCATTCTGCAAGCTGAGTGACTGCAGTGGTAGAGCCAGAGATGTGTGTGGAGAAGTGGGGAGCCTCACCCTAGTGCAGGTGGAAGAGCCAGATATGTAGTGACGGTACCAAGCAGGATTCTCTGCAACCTTTTACCAAAGTCTAGAGCTGTCGTTCCTTAATCTATTTAGGTTGTGGACTCATTGGGATTCTTTTGAATGCTTCCTCTGGACCCTCACTCCAGAACAGGGTTTCTCAACCTTGAACTAGTGACATTTTGGACCAGATAATTCTTTGTTATGGAGGTGTTCCTGTGTACTGTAGGATGTTTAGTAGCATGGCTGGCTTATGCCCACTAGAAGCCAGTAACCACTCCTTTGTCCCCTGACCAGTTGTGGCACCACTACCTCCAGACATTGCCAAGCATCCCCTGGGGAGGGGGGGGAGCAAAATCAACTCTGGTCTGAGAACCGCAAAACTTCCAAAGGGTGGGGGGAGTTTGTGCTGATTCTTCACGCCTATTCATGGTCCTCCCTAGGGTTAATAAAATATTAAAATATCTCTATTCTGTTCTGACTTCTCAGAGAAGCTCTACCACATATTATTTATATGATCTCGATCTCATTATTGTCATAGAATCATGGATCTAAGAGCCACAATAGGCCCGCTTACTCTACCAACTTTGTGGAAGGTATGGAGAATGTTTATCCATTAAAAAAAAGGGGGCAGTTAAGGTTCATAAAATATAAATTACTTATGTCTGATCACACTGAAATTATTTGCCTATGGTGTCATGAGGTACAAGAACCCAGATTCCCTATACTCTGGGACAGAGACATTTTTGTCCAGTGGTCCTAGGCTACCAGCCTGTGCAGTCTGAGTGAAGTCATTGTGGCTCATCCATACATTACTCTGAACTGCCCCTTTCTTCCATCTTTCTCTTACCTTGGACAATCCTGAGAAGCGTTCGTCTTGTCCCCATTTGGGAAGCTTATTTAGTCTTCAGGCATATCAGGCATATTTCATAGTGCCTTCTTGCCATTCCACTCTCTCAGAGAATTGGCCCTTGCCCATGGACTCTGCCGAGTGATCAGTGGGCCAGACTTCCCTGCTTTTCACTCTCTCCACAGTGTGAACACGGACCTGAGAAGAAAGGGCCTTTCTCAATGGAAATAGATGGCCACAACTTGCAGCCTGAATCAAAAGGATAGCCAGACCGAACACTTCTCCCTGGGAATTTGAACCTAGTGATACAGAGGAGAGTGACCTGTTGATAGCAACTAAGATAGAGGAGTTGAGGACCGCCTGCCATGGAGGTCTCCAGGGCTTTCTGGAATCCAAAACCAGCCTCAGGGAGGATCAGTATGGTTAGAGCTCCTATACTTGGTGTAGCTAGAGAGACCCCTTATTAAGTCCTGTAATAAACACCCATTACACTCAATCTAGTGGGCCATCCGATGTGGCTGCCTTTCTACCAGATACTCTACACATACAGGTAATAGGATTCTGAATGAATTATAAGGACTGTCCTGTCTGAAGTATTTTAAGGCAGCATTTCTCACAGGAAAGCAGGCATTATTGCCAGTACGTCATCTGTAGGACTTATATGTGAACAAGGATGTCCAGGTCTGTTAATGAGGAGTAGGGTGGATGCCAGCTATGAGTTTATGACATGCTGCCAAGACAGCCTTGCTATAGGAAGTCAGATGTGGCCAAAGAACAGATGTGTGTATGTCTCTTCAGATGTGGATGTTCTAGGGTCAGTTAGCGTCTTTCGGGCCGAGTCTACATAACTTGTTGCCCTGGGGGAAACAGAATTGGCCACTAGACTGAATGCATATGCTCATGTTTTGTGCTATGGGGGTATTTCCTGAAAATAGTGTTTTATTCACCTGGACTATTGCTGTCTCCCCTTCAAAAATATGGATACTATACTATAAAGCAGTGAACTTTAACAGTGGCCATACTGCTTCTAAGTGGGGAGGCATTTTGAAGATGGGGGGGCAATTTTGATTGAAATGTGATTGAAGAATAGTACTGGCATTTATGATCAGGGGCCAGGGATGTTAGATATTGAAGATTTGTGCCATGATCCACATGAATTTTGAATGTCTCGTGAACTCTATTTATAATGATCTGAACTTCAAACCCGATTCAATTTAACATAAAAGCACAAAGTAGTTTGGCTCAGTTTTAATGGTTACTGAAACTTCTAGGAATACAACTACCATTTAATTAAGAGAAGATTGTCCCTTTTGTTTGGAAATTTACCAAGGATTTTTCATTTCAGCAAATCATGTTAACTGATGTTACTGGTTAAGCAACTGCCAATTTGAGTTGCCATGATGCAGTTTGTGTTAGTCTGCTCTGAAGTAGTGACATTCATGATAATTCTGCATATATGTATATGTATATCTGTGGCTATAGTGAAGGACCATGGTGTAGTGTAGGTCTCCAACTCTCATAACTATCTTGAATTATGAAGAAGCACTAAGGTTTTCATCAAAGAGTAGTATTTTGTAGTGGGATATTATCACCTTTACCTATGTGGTCCACTGTGCATTTACATTTCTCCTTAGGGAACGTGAACATATGTACACTCCTTTATGTGGATCCAGACCTTCATTTCAACCAAATCAGAGAGGAAAACAGGACGCTCTGCTATTGAAGGAGGAGAACAAGAGTCTCTCCAACTCAGTAAGAGAAAGCTTCTTTTCTCTTGGCTCTCTCTCCTTCAATCCATGCTGGGCATGTTCACACATTTCCCTATTTTCCAATAGCTCTATTTTCCATCTCCAAAGAGATCATCTCTGCCCACGAAGTATCAAGATTATGAGGATCAGGTCTCCACAGGTGTCCCCAAGGTTATTTCCCATTTAAAGTTGCTTAAATTTATGATTATAATACCCATTAGTCCCAGAGGAGTAAAGTTCCTAGACTCCAGAGGATGAAGACCTCTGCATTTTCCATTGATGCCATTAACCCTTTCTTTATATGATATTTCTTCTGACTTCTTTCTTGGCAACATTAATGTTGGATCTAGTATTAGCTGCAGTTATCAAGAAGAAGTGTCCAAATAAGATTATCGTAAAATGACCTTTTATATCTTAGTTATTTCTCCAGCAAGAACACAAACAGCCCCACTTTATTGAGTACTTAACTGTGGGCCAGGTACAATTCTAAGTTCTTTATGTATATTGTTTCATGTAACTGTCATGAGTAACTGTGTGACGTAGATGCTATTATCATCCCCATTTCATAGATAAGAAATCTTGAAAAGGTTAAATAACTTGCCCAAGATTTCACAATTAATAAGTTTCCTTCTCTGCCCATCAAATACAAGTCATTTAATACCCTAAATAGAAAAGCATACCAGAGCAAAATAAATTGAGAAAATATGAAAGTATAAGACTAAATCCATCACCAAGACATTCCATCAGAGTTGTGGTCGTGGTAGGCCTAGCTTTTCCCTAAATATTGGCTCACAATCACTTTCTCATTACTCATATCTAAACTATATATAGCAACAATATGTCTTGGAGAGAAGAATGACTCTAACAGTTGATGCTAACAGATTTCAGTGTATGTCTCCTTTTCCTTTGGCTGCTGTCCTACTTAATTGGCAAATTATTCCTAATCAGAGAACTGAAAAAAATAAAATTTAAAAGCAAGCTACTTGGTCTCTCTGAGCCTGGATATCTGTTTCAAAACACATGACCCTTATTTTCCTCATATATATGGCCTGGAGCATAGACGTGTGGATAACTATGGTTTGTATGAACAAGGCCAGTGCCATGGATTTAAATTCTTTCATGTAAGTTGTTTTTTCTCTATGCTTTTACCACATATGATGCCCTGAATCTTGGTCTTGAACTGTTGATTTTTGGAAGAACCAGGGAAGATGATGAATCCATCCTTTCTACTGAAAAACATCTAAATGATAGATGTTGGGTAGATAAGCCACATGTTGTCATTTGGTACTCAGCTCTTCATGAACTTTCTATGACCTCATATTTTTGGGATTAGAAATCTATTTCCTGGATTTCTTCCTTTGCCAGCTGGGGTCCATTGGGTTCTACCAATGAGAAGCACTCAGGTGAGGTTAGAAGGTAGGAGGGTTCTGTGTTAGGCAGCGATGTCGGTGGAAAAATGGGCACATGGTTTCTGCCCAGCATTTGTGGCATGTGTGATTCATGGCTCTGAGCAATTTAACTTTTCCCTTTCCCTTCTTTGGCCCTGGCATTTTCCTAGTTATTTATCTTTACAAAACTGTCTGCCTTTTCTTATTTGTACCTCTAGTCCTTCCAATATGTTTGTAATCAATTTTCTATATTAAATCGCCACTTCCCCTCCCATTTGAAATGAAGTGGTTTCTATTTTCTGGTATAGACACCAACTTAAAAATAGGTAGGGGGAAATTTATAAGAGCCAATAGCATCAGTGTCACAGGTAAAAGATAAATTTGATCTCTTGGATTATTTTATTTACTGTAACATGAAAAGAAATTAAAGAGAGTTTGTATAGAGTAAATGGTATGTAGGGAAACATAAAGAACCTATTTAGCTCTAGTGGATTACGTCCTAAGAACAAAAAGGATTGCAGGACGCCTGGGTGGCTCAATGGTTGAGTGTCTGCCTTTGGCTCAGGGTATAATCCCGGGGTCTTGGGATCGAGTCCCACATCAGGCTCTCTGCATGGAGCTTGCTTCTCCCTCTGCTTGTGTCTCTGCCTCTTTCTGTGTCTCTTATAAAAAAATAAATAAAATCCTAAAAAAAAGAACAAAAGGATTTCAATAAAGGAAGCAAACAAAACAAAAAGGAAAAAAAGCATCTTAAACTGTTTTTACTTATGTAGGTAAAAGTGTTGTTGTTATTTTCTCAGATTCTTCTAGAGCAGTATGTGATAAATAATTATGTTGTTGTCACTGCGTATGAAGTTTTTCAGAGTGGAAAAAAAAGAGATACAGATGTAAGATTCATGAGGTTACATTGAAAGCTCTGTGGTCTTTAAAAAAAAAAAACTATCGCCTTGAATTGCAATTGGAATTAGCATTTTAAACTCATGAAATATCTTATCTTTAATAATATATTTCCTATCCACCCAAAAGGACTAAAAATGACCAATCCATTAGCAATGAGCACCTTCCATGCCCAGATTGCCATTCCTAAATATCATTTCCCAATTTAAAGAATCAGGGCTTTTTGGAGAAATGGGTGATTCTAGGCTTGGGGCAGGAATTGTACAAGATGATTCTAGAACATCTTGCCATGTCAGAAAGCAAGAAAGCTATCAGACCTGGGGCGTTGTGTCAAAAAAGCTCAGGTGCCAAGTTGGAGAAGTTCCCATTGGCTAAATATGGGTCAATTTGAACATCAGTAAGAGTAGTAACTATAATGGATTAAAGCATATAAAATATGCTTAAATACATGAGGAAATATCATTGGCCAGCTCATACAGTGGATAAATGATTCTTTTTTTCTGCCTTTTTTTTTATTTTTATTTTTTAGATTTTATTTATTTATTCAAGAGAGACACAGAATGAGAGGCAGAGACACAGAGGGAGAAGCAGGCTCCTCACAGGGAGCCTGATGTGGGACTTGATCCCTGGATCCAGGATCACTCTCTGAGCCAAAGGCAGACACTCAACTACTGAGCCACCCAGGTGCCCCGGGAAGGGGAAATTATAAAGATACATACAAATCAAAATTGGCCATGAGTTGGTAATTGCTGAAGTTTGATGCTAGGTATATGGAAGCTTATGATATTACTCTCTCCAGTTTTTTTATAATTTTAGAAATTTTCTATAATGAAAAAGTGGGAAAAACCTGAAGAGATGTAAGTGGATCTTCATTTTCTGATTTCTGGAAATTCAATGCATTCAGCTGTCAGTGATTGCTGCCTACCATGAGTTCCTTGGCTATTTCCAGGTACAGAGACTACATCAGAACTTAAATACATTTTGGAACCAACTCTGTGCCCTTCAACTTGAAAGGTATGGACAGCTAGTAGCCACAAAAAGAACATGTTTCCAATTGCTGCTGTAACAAATTACAACAAACTAGGTGGCTTAAAGCAACACAAATTTATTTTATCTTATAGTTCTTGAGGTCAGAAGTCCAAAATGAGCTTCAGTAAGCTCAAATCAGGTGTCGCCAAGGTTATGTTCCTTCTGGAGGCTCTGGTGGGGGGGTGGGATTTGTTTTTCACTTTTTCCATCTCCTAGAGGCTGCCACCATTTCTTAGGCTCATGTCTGCATCCACTCCGATCTCTGCTTCTGTTCTCACATTTTTTCTCTGGCTCTGCTGCTTTTCTCTTTCACTTACAAGAATCCTTGTGATGACATTGGTCTCAAGTGGATAAATCATCTCAATATCTTTAACTTAATCATATCCACAAAGTCTTTTTTTGTCATGTAAAGTAACATATTCAAAAGTTCTGGGGATTAGGGTGTGGATATCTTTGGAAGCCATTATTCTGCCTACCACAAAGAGATAAGTTAGAAAACAAGATTAGTTAGGGAAGGTATATAAGTCAGGATTCATCCAGGATGTAGGAACCCTTCTAATATTTTAGACAGAGGACATTTAATACAGAGAATTTGTTACACAAGAGATGGAAGATCTGACAAGTCAAAGGATGGTGAAGTGCCCCAGAGTTTAGCAGTAGCAGAAGCCACTATCATTTATAAGATGGGAGACAGTACAGGAAGGAGGTGGCATTTACCAGGATCCAGGTGCTGGGGTGATTTTGTAAGAATCATGGTGGAGACTCCCCAGTGTAAGTTGAGAGCAAGGAGGCATGGGCTATCTGGTGGGAAGCTGGACTCCCAGGGGAAACACGGGCATCACTAGGAAATACAGTAGATTCTTGTTATCTGTGGTAGTTGTGTTCTATAACATCACCACAAATTAGCCAGATCACCACTGAATTAGCAAATACTGAACCATTGCTCCTAGAGAAAATATAGGGTTAGGTTCCTATGAGTCTCTGGTCACAGCATTTTCCTCATTCCTTCAATTTTCAACCTTGTTTCATGTATTTCTATTTAAACCACCTTACTTAAACTATATTATTGCTTTGTTCACACTGAACTCATCACCAACAGCACTGTAAGTCGTGACTAAATGAAGCTTACCTAACGCCTGTATTTTTTCCCTAAGATTCATCACAGTCACCTTGTGCTCAGGGACACTAGATGGCACTTCCAGACTATGTGTGGGGCCCATTTTAAACAGTGAAATTACTAACAAAGAGCACACAAATGAGAAAAATAGGACATTCTACTGTCAGAAGGACCCTAATTTATGGCCTAAGAACTGAAATAAGGCAGTGTTGCCTTGTCTGACCTCAGTTGGACACAAGGGTCAGTTCCAATTTTTCACTGTTCTGTGCATGTCTGCAAATGACCATGGAAGCGTCACAAATATTGATTTGGGGATTAAAATACATTTTAGTAAGTAGGCAAATTTGCAAATATTGAATTCATGAATAATGAGGCTTGATTGCACTTGCCAGGACAAAGAGATGGAATGATACCTTGGATTCTTCCTATTTCCTGTCTTCTAGCCTTCTCCCAGGGTTCTCTTTGCCTAAATCAGTTGCAAGAGAGTCTGGGAAACAGAGTTAGCAGGAGGATGGACAGGAGATATGATTACAAAGAGGTGATGCACATCATAAAAAGCTTAAAGAACTAAGATTTGGTGGTGAAAGAATGAATGGGAAACATTTGGGAACTTAGTGATTGTCCTTAGATTTATAGGCCTTACATGGAAGATGATGACAGGCTGTTTTTAATTTTCAAAGAACTAGTATAAGTTGATTTAAATGAAAATAGAAGCTTTGGATGGAAGACTCTTTTTTTTTTTTTTTTTTAGCATTTTTAAGTTTTTAAATTTTAATTCCAGTATAATTAACATACAGTGTTATATTCATTTCCGATGTACAATATAGTGATTTAACAATTCTATATATTACTCGGTGCTCATTACAAGTGTACTCTTTAAAAAAAAAAAAAAAAAAAAAACAAGTGTACTCTTTAATCCCCATCATCTATTTCACCCATCCCCCCACCCACCTCCCATCTGGTAACCCAACAGTTTGTTCTCTATAGTTAAGAGTCTGTTTCTTGTTCTCTCTCTCTCACTCCCCCCTTTGCCCATTTGTGTTGTTTCTCAAATTCCACATTTGAATGAAATCATATGGTATTTGTCTTTCTTTGACTGACTTATTTTGCTTAGCATTATACTGTTTAGCTCCATCCAATGTCATTGCAAATGGCAAGATTTCATTCTTTATGTCCAAATAATATGTCATACATAGGTATTTGTATGCTGCTGCTGCTTTATTCATTCATCTATTGATGGATGATACTTAGGCTGCTTCAATTATTTGACTAGTTCAGATAATGCTGCAACAAACATGGGGGTGCCTGTATCCCTTTGAATTAGTGTTTTATATTTGGGGGGTTAAATACCCAGTAGTGCATTTACTAGATTGTGGGGTAGGTCTATTTTAGTTTTTGAGGAACCTCCACACTGTTTTCCACAGTGGTTGCACCAATTTACATTGGGTTCCCTTTTCTCCACATCCTCACCAACACCTGTTATTTCTTGCATTTTTGATACTAGCCATTTTGACTGGTGAGGTGATATCTCATTGTGGTTTTGATGTGCATTTCCCTGATGATGAGTGATGTGGAGCATCTTCTCATGTATCTGTTGGCCATTTGGATGTCTTCTTTGGAGAAATGTCTGTTTGTGTCTTCTGCCCATTTTTAAATTGGGTTATTTGTTTTTTTAACGTGTTAGATGGAAGATTCATGAAAACTCTTCTACCTGTAAAAATTGAGAGATCTAAAAATACCTTAGAAAGGAAGAATGAGGAATTCCCTTCCTTAGAAATGTTACAGGCCAGGCACCAATTTATTTGCAGTTATTCGGTGACCGGCCTCGCCAGAGATCGGTGTGTGCTCAGTGAAGTCTGAGCTGGCCCTCGCTATAATTCTGTCCATGGCTTAATATCACCTTGAACTCTGGAGAGTAGCAAATGCCACTGCAGCTGCCTCGCTGTTTTGGATCTGAGAAAGGAAAAAAAAAAAAAAAAAAAAAACCAACATTTTGTAGCAGAAGGGTGGTGAATAGGAAGCAAATCAACCAAAAGATCATTTCAGCACAGGGGTTGGTGGTTTACTTGAGTAAGAGATTTATGGCACAATGTTTTTATTTGATCTGGCATTACAGGGATAAATTATTGAGTGCTAATTGTATGTTGATAAGCTGTTCCTGCTTAAATTTATTCCTTCCTCAGTTTGTGTTAATTGGGGCATATTGGAACAGAAGGGGAATTGCCCACTTACTGCCTGGTTTGGTTTATGCTGTTGTAATTGTGTCTTCACTGTTATTCGTGCTAAATGAATAGGGAGCTCCTACCAGTGGACTCTTGTCTGTCTTCCCATTAATGTGTGTTTCTTTTTCTCATAAATGAAATGTTAAAGAATAATATCACTCCTATTTACTTGTTGGAGTTCACTCAAGTGGTAGCAGAAGGTGGGGTCAGAGGTGGACTAGCAGAAAGCTGGAGAATTTTAAATGCATATTTTATCATTTGAAATGTAAATCTTTTTAGATAAAGCCGTCAAGGGGGGAGGCCTTGGGGAGGGGGAGGTAAGAGGATGAGATACCGAATGTTCTCTGCTTAGGTGGCTTTCTCTACCCTCACCTCCCCTTGCTCCCCATCTCTCTGTGTCTTCCTCCAGTTGAAAGGCTTGGAGTGACAATGGGGTGTGAGAGACCAGCAACTGAGAATCGGTGTGTGCCGCGTAGAGGTGTGGGTGTGGTTGTGTCAGGGTGGTAATGAGCAGATATTTGTGCCTTGGCTCTCAAGGGTCTCTAATAAGTACTCTAACTCCAGGTAAGTTGAGTGAAGAACTCAATACAGAACACAAAGGGCCAGCAGGATCAGAAGTAGAAAGCTGGGTTGCGAGGCAAGACAAGCAGCAAGTGCAGAGGAAATAGTAGTAGGTCAGGTAGGCCCACCAGACCATGGGGGGCCCGAGTGTCTGAATGACTTACTTTACATGACCCAAGGGCAGGCTTGTAAACACCAATCCTACACACAAATGGTGCTCTCTGCCTTGGTTTTATGAATTCTGCTGGATGTGGACAGGTGTGTACCTGGCTGTAGACCAGGGAGAGGTGGGCCTTGCAGGTGGCAGGAGCTCCTGGCTATGGCGGGGATGATGGCACAGCTCTCCAGCCCTGTGCCTGAGACTCAGATACCCTTCCACTTCTCCACACTCAGTTGTGACTCTCCTCAGTCTCTCATCTTGTTCTTAGGTGGCACATACAATCTCCTTCTTCTGGCTTGTCTCCCTCAAATTAAAATAGAAAAGAGTTCCGCTTAAGTCACCATTGATGTAGCTTTCCTGGTCATAGTAGAAAAAAGCTCACTGGGCTCTGCGTAGAGAACATTGAGGATTAGGTGAGTGTAGTTACCCAAAGACACCTCACCCTGGAAGTGCTGAAAGAGCCTTGTCATTGGGTAATTTACCTACTGCATTGCCCGAGAGGTGGGGACTGTGAAGGCAGAGTCATGCTGAAATCCCAGGAAATAACTCTAGTTCATGTATATATCTATTTTAAAAGATTGATTGATTGATTGATTGATTTAAGAAAGAGTGTGACCATGTGCAAGTGGGGGAAAGGACAGAGGGAAAGAGAAAGTCGAGTGGACTCCCTGCTGAATGGGGAGCCTGATGCCAAAACCGAGAGTTGGACACTCAACTGACTGAACCACCCATGCTATTTATAAAGTCTAGTTCATTTATAAAGTCATTTGGCTATTGGCTAGTTAATTAAAACAGGGCTCATAATTACAGGAGGATTAGCTAAACTGTCACTGTTACTATGATTACACTGTTACTTCACCTTCCTGGTGAAGAAACAGCTAAGCTGTGGCAGCCCCCATCTCACTGTTCAACTGAAATATGTTCTACTCAAGTATGCCATGGCCTAGTGGTCCTTCTTAGAGGTCACAGGAAGTAATGGAAAGAAGGCAAGAGAGAAAACAGAGCTCTGGGTTCTAGCTTCGGTTTCACTATTGATAAGACTCCTTCCACCCCTTTCCCAGGATTCTGGAGACTTCCTAGGGGAAGATTCTGGAACCCAGGGAGCTGGAGCCAGGAGCCAGGAGCCTCTTGGCAATAGTACTGCCTGGAGTGCTGAGACGTGGAGGGGAAGCCATGCCAGCATTCAGAGGGAAAAGCAAGGGTTCAACTCTCAGAGGTGGGGGACCAAGCTGGAATCGCAGAGCTGGATGGGAGACACAGGAGTCAGCTCAGTGTCCATGGTCAGTAGGGGCCATCTCATGTTGGTCTCCAGGTCCCAGCCACCAAGATTAACCCATGGCTTTAGATTGCAAGTAGGAAGCTAGAGCAAGAAGGGAACTGACAGCCCATCCAGTGTCACCCAGAAAGGTGAAATGACTTGTCCAGGGTCACCCAGGTGGCAGGTGGCAGTTAGATCCAGTTCTCCCTGCAAACAGGGAGTCAGGAAACTAAAATGAGATTCCAGAATTATTCAAACTCCATTTAAACTCTTTTCCTATTTTTTAACTTAGGTGAAAGTTATAGGTTATGGGGACAAAAGTCTTGAAGAAAATTGGGTAGTGATAACTCTAGTAAACAAGGTTGTAGATAGTTCCTGCTCTGTGGAACTGAAGGTTGACATCAAGACAAACCCCCTTTGGTTTTCTTGGGAAGTCTAATCTTGATTTGATTTTCTATCTCCTGGGCTGTTGCGGTTGAAATCTAGGCAGGTGGAAGTTTGCTCTAGACCTTGTTTTTCAGAGTGTGGTCTGCAGAGTGTCAGCCTCATCTGGGAACTTATAAGAACTGCAAAGCTGTGGGCCCCACCTCTGAACCTAAGGAATCAGAATCTCTAAGGATAGGCCCAGAGATCTGTGTCTTAACAAGGCCTCAAGATGATTCTAATGTACTCTAAGGTATGAGAAACCTTGAACTAGAATAAAAGGGCAGGATCAAGTAAAATAATATGAAAAGAACTACAGATAATATTTCAAACTCTGATGATTGCCAGCTAGGAGACCTCGGACAAATGCCTATCTCTCTGCACCTTGGTTTCCTTGATTATAAAATGGTTGGGTCTGCCTCACAAGGTAATTGGGAAACTCAAAGGAGATAATGCAGGCAAAGCCTTGCCCATTTTATCGGTACTATTTTATTGGGTACTCAGTACATCTTACTTAGTAGTCTAATGATTACTGCAATCCCAGATGTCCCTAGCTCTAGCAGCTCATGGTGTGAGTTCCAGATCTTTCTTTTTTATTTTTATTTTATTTTTTATTTTTTTTATTTTTTATTTATGATAGTCACAGAGAGAGAGAGAGGCAGAGACACAGGCAGAGGGAGAAGCAGGCTCCATGCACCGGGAGCCTGATGTGGGATTCGATCCCGGGTCTCCAGGATCGCGCCCTGGGCCAAAGGCAGGCGCCAAACCGCTGCGCCACCCAGGGATCCCCCAGATCTTTCCTCATATTCTTTCTCGTTCACTCAGAGCTTCTGCAGCTCCATCTAAACCTTATACCTGCTTTGAGGTGAGCTCTGCAGGACTGGGCAGAGGGCCTCATGAGCATCTCCAGCAGCTCCCTGGTTTGAGTCTTCCCATGAAATCCAGATGAATTAAACCATACTTGGTCCTACGTCATGCTTTAGGAAATAGGTTGTAGGAACTTTATAATTCTGAGCCAAAAGTCCAGACCCATTCATTAGCCGTAAGCATGAGTCTCCTTAAGCAAAGGAGGTCAAAGCTTGACCCTGGGACTGCCCTCAGAAATTCAGAGTGTCTAGCCTTGCTGGGTTAGAGAGTCCCACTCTGACCATTCTTCGTAGCAACTGCCACCAGCATCCACACAGCCACTTCCAGAGCAAGAGGCCAGCCCTCTCCCGAGTAGGCCGCAGCCAGCCTCTGCCTCACGGAATACAGAATACAGACACAGGAGTGGCAGGCTGGAGCAGCAGCTGCCGTTGCCTCCCTCGGGGCCACCGTAATGTCTCCCAGGGGGCCAGCCCAAGCTTGGATGAGCCTTGGAAAATTAGTGAGCAATTCTGACTGGTTTAATTTTTCTCTCTGAAGAACTTGAGAGACCATATCCTCTTAATCATCTTTTGAGAAGAAAGACAAGAGAAGAGAGAGACATTCAAGAGAACGCAGAGCAGTTAATCTGTTCATTCATGTTCAGTAAATGACTCTGTGCTCTGAGTACATTCATTCTTTTACTCTACGCTTATTGGACACCTGCTCTGCATGGAGTGCTGGTGACACCAGTGAGCTGGGGACATTTTGCCTATGGGAAGTCCGCAAGCAAGCAAGGAGGAGGCGGCCAAAGGGCCTGTCATTTGATGAGCATTCATCGTGTGCCAGGGACTGGGCCAAGTTGCTTCACCCTCATGAGAACCCCATGAGGTCAGTATTCCTCCTCTCGTTTGACAGATAAGGATACTGAGGCAAAGGGAGAGGAAGTGACTGACTTGGAGTCACCCGTTTGGAAAGTGACAGTACTCTGAGCCATGAAGCCTTCTCTCCTTTACTCTAGCCTGCTCCCTCTGTGGGAGCATGCTCATTCATCTCTTGGGCAACAGACAGGATTGCTAAGTGCCACGAGATGGTGCATGTTCCGAGGACCCCTGGCAGTGGGTGGGGGCGCTGCTCCTCATGCCACATAGGCCTTGAAGCATAGTCTGAGGGAGGGCATGAGCCTGGGGAAGCAGGTGGGAGGAAGTCCCTGAGCAGTGCTGCCAGGATGGCTGGGTGAGGGGGTGGGATGGGCCAGGTGGGCCCAGTGGGGGCTGCAGGAGTCCTTGATGAGGAAGAGAAAGGACCACACAGGTATTATCCCAGGTCAGTTCTTGTCCTCGGTGTGACCCTGGCCAGTACCAGTTATCAAGCAGGATTGGTAACAAGGACAGACTCGAAACGTATCTTGCCCTCCTGATTAAGATGCAATAGAACCTCGTGTTGCATTTGCTTTCACTTTTATCATCACCTCCCTACCCCCATATTTCCTCAGGGCCCACAGGTGCACAAAGCACTTGGTATTAGGCTCCAAACGGGTGCAAGGATACCTGTCTTCACCCAGCCCCTTTCTCTTGTCCAGGCTGGGTAATAGCAGCCACCTCCTGCCAACATCACATGAGACTATAAGGCAGAAACTGGCACCTGCAGAGAAGTGAGGAGGCTCCAGGTACTCTGACCTCCTGGGATGAGCTCACAAGGCAGTGACATGATTCCCAGTTCCTGGGTGTGGTCACTGAGGCTCAGGGAGTCCAAGCTGTGAAGGACCCAGCTGGTGAAAGTGAGACACTCTCTCTCCAAAGTTAGTGCCTGAGGAGTTAAGGGGGGAGGGCAGTAGACAGGTTTCTGCAGACAAATAATAATCTGTGATAAATTGAGTTGATTAAAATTAATTAAAAGCTAACCAACTTGAATTGCCAAAATTGAAGCAGTGTGATAAAGGGGCAAAACAGACTGAATTTTGTAGTCAGACAGTCCTGGCTTCAAATCCTGACCCCAATGAGCCTTACTGGGCTAATCCCTATCTCCCCTGAGCCTTTCTTTGTTCATTTGTAAAATCAAAATAATAGTACATACTCTACGGGGTCACCAGGGTGAAGGAGTGCAACTTAGGTACACTATGTAGCTCTGTGCTTGACAAAAGATATGTCCTCTCCTGCCCCATCTTCTTCTCCCACAGATGCTTGTTTCCAGATTGACTAGGTTTGGACACATGAACATTGGCCATTTTGATCTGCTCAACTCGAGTGTCATTTTATTTACCTGAGATGGCAGGGATACCCACATACTTTATTTTTAGGGCCAGGCACAAGGGAGCTGGGACCATCAGCACGATGGCACAATTCTCCTCCAGGAATGCCGAATGACCTAAGTCTACACGGTTGGCCTTTTGAAACTGCCACGGTTTCATGGTTTCAGGGCTCATGGTTGTTCCCTGTGGCAGATATTGGCCAGTGGTTCATCAACCTCTTTCCTTTCCCTCTCAGACTATACTCTACCCAGTCTCCCTTGGACTTAGGTGATCATGTGACTGAGTTCCAGCCAGTAGAACATGGATGCAAATGATGGGAATGTGGAACGTGGGTGAAAAGCCCCGCCTCTTAAGAATCTCCCACAAATCCTCCTCTCTTTCCTCATCTGCTGCCAGATGGAAGATCAGGGAAGGACTCCAAGGCCGTTGAGGATGGGGAACCACTAGATGGATCTCTGCATGACCGGATCCCTGCATGAGTATGTGGAGCAGAGTAACCATCCCACATCCCAACCTGCATTGGACTGTGAGTGAAACAAACTTTTACTATGTTAAGGTACTGAGATTTGAGGTTCCTTGTAATAGCAATTAGCCCGTCCTAAATAATACAGCCTGCTTATGACTTACAGCAGGACATTTCCAGCCATCACTAATACTCCCTCTAACTGACTGTATAAAACCAAATACCCTGGGCGAGGTAATATATTTCTTTACATAAGCATAAATTAATGTATCAGCTTAGCCCGCCAGGCCCACGCAGGGCCCTCCAGATATATGGCACTATGTTTGGCTGTAGGTACAGCTGAGGTGGGGAGACAGCCAGCACGGTGGTTCTCAAAGCTTCGGTATCACTCGCAACTTGTTAGAAATGCAAACTCTTGGACCCCATCTTGGGTCTACTGGATTAGAAACCCTGGGAGTGGGGCCCAGCAATCTGCTTTCCCAAGCCCTCCAGTAACTTCGGGGCGTCGGGGAGATATCTGAGAGCCTCTGTGGGAGGACTGCTGGACACCTGCTCCCAAGTAGACCAAGGGCTCTAGGTGCAGGGGACAAGCGGAGGGGGCCCAAAGATGAAGACTTGGCAATGATTCCTTTATGATTATACTGTTGATATGGCACAGAGTTTAAGAATGTGATTTGTCACATCATAGAGGATTAATTGCCACACTTGAATTCTTGGTGTTAGTCCGCTAGGGCTGCCAGAACGAAATACTACAGACTGGGTGGCTTGAACCACAGACATTTATTGTCTCACACTTCTGGAGGCTGGAAGTGCAAGATCTAGTCGCTGAAAGGTTTAGTTTCCTCTGAGGCCTCTCTCCTTGGTTTGTGGATGGCTGCCGGCTTGCTACCTCTTCACACGGCTGTCCCTCTGTGTGTGCGCCCCCCTGGTGTCTCTCCGTGGGTCCTCATGCCTCCTTCTAAGGAGAGCACACAGATTGGATGAGGGCCCTACCCCAGAGGCCTCATTTTAACCTGATCACCTCTTTAAAAGCCTTATCTCCAAGTAGTTACATTCTGAGGTACCCAGAGTTGGGTCTTCCACATATGAATTCTGGGGAGAACACAGTTTAGTCCATAACAGCTATGTAATCTGGATTATTCCGACCTTCTAATTTTCTTATCCCTCCTGAAACTCTCTTAAGTAATCATGGAGCCAAAGACAGTTACTTGCTACATTTGTTTTAACACATTGCTCAGAGTGAAAAGGCTTGCTCAATTTTATTCTAACAGGTGAAGTTAGAACTGAGTTAATATTTTTGGCAGTAAGTTGGCTGATTGAAACTAGACCCAGATAAAAGTAATGCAAAAGTAAATGGGGCCTGCTTCAAAGAGTTTCCCGGATAAATGTAGAGGTCTTGGCAAACGGGGGGCTGGCAAGCAACCTTATGATCTGCTGGACACAATGTTTGGTCCTGAGTGGAGGATTGGTTAATGCCACGCTAAATGGAAAAATACGTCTTTGAAGTTTTGGAAATAAATAGAAAGATGCTTCCATTAGGATAGAAAAATGAGTTCCTCTGAGATGCTCTGGCTTGTTAGTAAGCTGTGGCCATAACCTTAAACAGTCATAATGACTGAGGAACGCAGAAGAAATTGTATATGTGGAAAAGAGAATGGGTGAAGAACAGACCGACAATTCTTCTTAAAACTCATGTTTCACAAGCTTGTATGTTTTTCCCAAGAGAACTCTCCAGCATGTCAGAGCCCTGCTCTCTCTTTCATTCCGTGTTCTCTGTTCATGTGTGTCTCATCTTCCCTCGGCTCCCTCCCCTTCATATTAACTAGCAGGGGTCACGGATTCGGTGCCCTCGCTGCCAGGGCGAGCTTTGCCATACCAGCTTCAGGTAGTCTAAACGTGGTGCAATTTAGCTGCCTTTAAAATCCCGTTGAATGAACTTTCTTATCATTTGTTAACTGCGAGGCCAAAGTTCACTGGAAAACATCCTCACAGCTAGTCTGTGAAGAGGTGGCTGTTGAAATCCTGTGCACACGGGCACGTTAGCCTATGCTCAAAATATGCTTATGGGGCAAATTCTGATATGATTAATGTTGGCATCATTGAGCATACATTAGTGGAATTTGCATATATATAAATTTGAATAATGTTCAAGGACATTAAATGATTTCAGATTTAATAATGATCATAATAGCTAACATTAAGTGAAGCGCTGTATGCCAGACACTGCTCTAAACATTTTATATAATCCCTCGGTCCTCACTACAGCTCTAGGAGATAGGTCCTATTATCAGACCCATTTTACAGATAAGGAAACTGAGGCACACTAAAGTTCAGTAACTTGTCTAAGATCGCATAGCTAGCCCATAAGCAGCAAAACTGTGAGCCCAGACAGGCTTGACTCTAAGCCATGCCTTACATGGCTGCAGTTGTTAGGTACGGTGAGGCAGAAAAATGGCTTTGCCTTACTGGGGCAGGTCATACAAGAGCTGCGTGGAGGTTTCTCTCTTAACACAGGGCTTCAGCAAACCGATATCTACCCAAAAGTGTTTTTGGGAGGAGTTTGCAAACAAAGTGTGGGTCTGTAGGACTGGGATCCTCGGACCTCCCCTCTGTCGCTTTGGAGAAACTCTGAGGCCTGCATGCATCTCACAAATGTCTGTTGAGGGCCATCTGCTGGGTCCCTACTGAGCCACAGTCTTGATTGAGACAGTCCCTGCTCTCCAGGAACATGGTAGTGTTGGGAGAGCCCGACCCAAAGATGTGATAACAACACGATCTGATGGCCCTGAGAGTAGAGGTCAGAGTCAGGAGCCGGGCGAGGGCCTGGGGAGAATTGGCAGAGGAGGTATTGACTGAGCACCGAGCTGATATGAAAGATGAGCAGAAGTCCACCACTGATGAGTGGCGGAGGGGGGTGCCGGGCACAGAGTAGGGGAGACACCAGGTGCTCCTCAATAGGTGCCCAAGTGGGGACCATGACGAGGCTCAAGGGCTGGGGCTTGGACTTTGTCCTGAGGGGGGGGTGCAGAGTCAGCCAAGGTGTGTGAGCCAGAAAGCGCCATCCTCAACACCGAATTTGCTTTTTTAGCAAGATGAGTATGGATTTGTCTAACTGGAATGTGGATGATTCCTGGGAGAGTATTCATTACCCTGGCAAGGGCCTCATGATGGTGGCCGTCTCGATGCTCCAGATCCCTCCAGATCCCCACCCCACTTACATCCCTCCTACTCGTTTGCTGATGGTTGGTGTCCCACAGTTAGAGATGTGCTCCTTTGTTGAAATGCGGCTCCTTCCCTGTACAGGATGTTCTCTGAAGTCACTTAGAGCTAGCCCTGCTAGCATGCCCACGCAGCTCTCCCGAGAGTGGGTTTTGGGGAGACACAAGGGAAGTGGGAAAGGAGGAGAGCGTGGACACGTGGAGAAATGGGACAGAAATCCAGAGGCGCCTCGTGACTCAGTTACTCTACAAGATTATGTAATATCAGGGTCAAATTGGAGATGATGCGGAGCTCTGATTAGTTTTCAAATGATGAATTGAAATCTTCAGCTTATTAAATACTTTAAAGCCACAAAGATTTACTGTAGTAATTTTGAGGGGCCATGAAAGGTTGTCTTTGTTGCAGGCAGCAGAATCCAGTCCTGGTTAATTTAAGCAGAAAAGGAGTTCATTCAAGAATGTTTGGCAGCACATAGGATGTGAAGGCATGTGAACCAGGCCTGGGGGCTCCGTCTATAGCCAGGAATGGCGACTGAAATCACAGCAAAAGTGGTCTAGTGGAGACCCTTCTGCTTCCTCTTTGGGCACAGATACTACCCCAGGAACTGCCAACACCACTGATTTTGGTTCTAAATGATTCCACCAGAACTGCCAAGGTGCCTCTGAAAACTGCATCTACCTTCACCAGAATGGATTCTAGTAAATGCCTCTTTTTTTTTTTTTTTTTTTTTTAATAAATGCCTCCTTCTTGTTTCACGAGCTTCCATGGTGAAGTGTACGTGGTGGATCCGCTGGCTGAGTCCAGATGCTCCCCGGGGCCAGGGACTAGAAAGGCAACTATCTGACACCTTGGGGGATACTAAACTTTCTCTGACCAAGACTCCTAAAGGGCAGGGGAGCCCCCAAACCTGAGGCCCAGGGGCTTTGAAAGGAGCAAGGAAGCCAAACAGAATGACAAAGACCCCCCACAAACAGTAGCTTTTTGCACCTGCTTGTGCTGCCTGAGTGCTAAGGACAGAGGGAACCTTGAGCGTGCTAGTAGCAGTGCTGCTAAGTATTTGAAAAGTAGAGCCTTCAGGTTCTTCGGCATCCACTAGTTAAAGGCCAGTGCTGTTATGTCAAAATAAGGAAAACAAATTGCTCAGTTTTAGAATAAGGTTTATGCTTTCGCTTTGGACTTAGGACTTTTTCCCTTCTGTCTTTGTCTTTCTTAAAGTGCTGTTTCTGCCATATTCTCCAAACCTAGTTAGAAATAATGCAAATAAATCTTTAAAGAATTTATTATGTAGCAAACAGTTCTACAAATATGTCTTCGTCTATTTCTAAAAATGAAGTCATAGTTATGACAATAAATTTTGACTCGATTGCAGAGTGGCTCACTCAGAAGGGGCGTGTCATGTGACCATGATGACAGGCATTCATTCATAATTTGATGACTTCTCCACCTAGAATCTGGCAGCCTGACAGCCCAGCACCTGCTCAACCCCAGCAGTGAGCAAGGAGTCCCTCAGCAGCAAACGAAGGGATGTGGGTATAGAGAGATGTTTTATCATTCAATATATTTTTTGGTCTCCTTGTCCAAGTATGTAAAATTTAGCCTAAAACCTTCAGGTTGACCATAAAAGATATCTGAGGACCTCATCATTCTGCACAAAGCTCAAGGAGTTGCCTGGAAAAACCATTTATTTCCTGCAACTTTGCAGAGTTATAAAAGTGAATGGGTTGTAAAGAACATTAAGAATTTAGTGTTACAGTATCTCTAAAATTTTCAAGGTACATACCCACTTTGGGGGAACCCGTGTTATCAAAGTGAAAGCATCAGTATATAAGGATAGATTCACAAAGATGCATTTATTTTGGTATTGTTTGTAGTGGGGGGAAAAGCCCTCGAATGTCTACTAGTAGAGAAATAGTTGAATAATTTCTGCACACTCTTACTCTTCACTGTGACGTGTATGCTTAAAGAATGATTTAGGTCAGTGTGCATTGACCCGGAAAGGTGTCCATGTATATTGTTTTGTTTTGTTTTTGAACATAACCTCAAGATTTTATTGACTTTATTATATAACAAAATATGAAGCTTAGATCTGGATCACTTGGCCCTTCCTCTCCTCATCTCCTCCAGTTCAGACTGCTCGCATCTCTTCATGGCCAGAGTTCTCTTGGATCTGCAGTTGGGCTCAACACATTTAAGCCTCAACAACAGTCTTCTTTGTGGTTTTAGTCTTTTTCCAGAAAATCAGCTTAGTCTGTCCACCATAGCCACTCTGCTTGCTGGCATGACGCCGCTTTCCCTGGGCATTAG
This sequence comes from Canis lupus dingo, assembly GCF_003254725.2. Lineage (NCBI taxonomy): Eukaryota > Metazoa > Chordata > Mammalia > Carnivora > Canidae > Canis > Canis lupus. Next base: position 19,743,864 of record NC_064278.1, on the reverse strand, counting down.
GAGACCTTTACGGTTCTTGTACTGTGTCACTTTGTGGGGTTGGTACCTGTTGCACTTCTTGCGGAAAGTCCAGTGGGTTTGAGGAACATTCACCACATTGGTAAGACCACTACCAGCACAGAAAACATGCCATATTGTTATCTTAAAAAAGCCATTGCCAAAAGAATATAAGAGTGTAAATCCATCTTCATACAAATACCTATGTGTTATATATTTGTAGTTGCTGGGTGAGCACTGAAACGTATTGAAAGAATGAATACAAGCCAAATTGTCACTTTTGCCAAGGGTTAGGGTTTCAAGATTGTTTAATGGGTCATGGCCAGCATATATTAGTTTTGTAATTAAGACATAGCAGAGAGGAGAAAACTTCAGAAATTTGCTGAGGATTCAATGCAACAATATTTATAAAATGCTTAATATAATCCCTGGTATCTGGTAAGCATCCAAGAAATGCTGGATGTTATTGTTTGATTTTTTTCCTCCCAGTTTGATAGGGCATACGGCAGCCTGGCCCTTGCCTTTGTCCACACTACCATTTATTGCATCTGCGTTCCAGATGGCTTGGGGTCTCTGAGTACACTGTGCGCTTTCTCTGCCCCCTTCAGCCTTTGCATGTACAATTCCCTGTTCTAGAACCTCAGACTCCACTCCTTTGCCTGGTGAGCTGCTTTGCATCTCTCAGGTCTCAATTTAAGTGCCTTTGTGACCCGCAAGAGATCTGTCCTTCTGGGCGGCCTGTCCCACGCTATAATCCTCGTTACCCTCATCGGAATAGTGTGTCTGTCTGCAGGGCTGTGTCCGTCCCTCTTTGCATTCTTCAGGCCATGGAATGGGTCCTCAATAAACACAGAGTAGCTGAGTGAAGAAGACTAACCGGCTGTATGACGGAACCAGAAGAGAAAGAGGCAGACTGGGTTTCTCAGGCCAAGCTTGGGAAGCGGGATCGGTCCTGTGTTGCCGTGTTTCTGTTCCAGGTGCCTGCTTCTGTTACCTAAGTGTAGTTTTTTCATTTCTCAGGTTTTTGCAAATTGGAAAAGGACAAAGGTGCTGCTGCTTTTTAAATGATTAATTTGTTCAGATTATCATATAATGTCCCTCCAATTTAGAAGTTATTAACTTGCCAGAGCAGTTAATAAGTACTCTTTATTAACTCTCCACATATGTACAAAACCCTCAGATTAACCAGTGTCAGATAAAAGCCGTGGAGGAAATACATTGCAGAACAGAAATGCCAAAAAGGGTTGTGCAGGTGGTGGTTGCAGCTACAACATATGCAAGTTGCGTTGTCCTTACTGGCAGAGGAGTCCTTTCTGGGGCCCATTTAAAATACAATCCTCAAAAAGAAAAAAAAAAAAAAAAAAAAAAGGTAAAATTGGGATTCTCTCATGATTATAAAATAAATGCATGTTAAAGATTTTCCTTAACTCGTGAATCAAGGAGAGAGCATGGATGTTATAACTGACTGAAAACAGAATCCAGAGAAGAGACACTTTAGGTATGGTCCTCATTAAAATGAATAAGAAAGTGGGAGCTAAAATGAAGCCATAGTTACAGCAGTAAATATTGACGCAATTGCAGAGTGGCTCAATCAGAAGGGGCGCATCTGGTGTGATGGCTAGCTTGAGCAACAGGGCCTCTCAATGTCCGGTTATACTCGAATGTACTGGAAGTTCTTGGGAAAATTGATTTGACTCCCTGGCTTATGTTGTATAGCTTGGTGGGTGGGGGTGGGAAATGGCATCACAAGGGCCCAAATAGCTCCTGGAAATAAATACCTTATATCCTCATAAAACAATAGATAACATGGTGGGGAAGAGCTTTCCCTCTTTGATGGAAAGAAAGGCAAACATGTGACACATGGAGGAAGATTCGATGGTGAGAGATCCTAGTCAGCAGCAATAGTGAAGTAAGAGCCCAGTAGGCCTGGGACAGCAGATGAGTCATTCAGCATTGAGCCACATATGGGACAGTAGAGCCAATGGTATTGAACTGGGGTGTAGAGTGATGATGGAGGAATGATCCATCAGCAGAAGGAAGGCAGAGCACAAACCAGTCACAGAAATGATAGGAAACCAGCTCCATTTGGGGAAAAATTTGAGTTCTTCCCCTTTTGTGGGGGAGGGGGAGGTAAGTTCCTGATCTAGTGCTTACTGAGAGAAGCTGTTATGATGACACTCAAACAAGTGTAGGGTTGTCAGGTCTGGAGGGGGAAAAAGGCTAAACGGGATTATTAGTAAAATTTTATGTTCAGGTAAACAATATTGTTTTTTTCTAGCACAAGTATGTCCTGTGCAATATTTGGAGCATACTTAAACTTATTTTTGTTGTTTCTCTGAAATTTACATGTAACTGGACATTCTGTATTTCGTCTGGCAATCCTAGATTGGGGGTTGGGACACTTCTAGATCACAGCTGTACAAATTGTTATGTTCTTTGTCAGGCCTACTACCTGGTCAATGTGCCGTAGGTGGTATGTGTCATCCTGATAGGGTGATCCTACCCACCCTTGTCCAAGGTCATGCTTTTTCTCTTTAGAGCCAACTCATTGGCAAGGACTGTGGATTTGGCCTAGGAAATATTCTCACATGCATGCCATGGTCTTCATTGCTGCTGCCTGAGCTTTGGGTCAGGCTCTCACCCTCCCTGGCCTAGAGATTTAGAAATTTCCTCAATTACGCTTCCAGTTTTCATCTTCTCCAGTCTCTCCTACATGTTGTCGACCAGTTGTATTTCTGGATTGAATGTTCCCCAGCTTACTTCCAGCAGGAGTCGATTGAAACCCGCTCTAGCATGGCCCTTCACAATCTGATCTTGTTCTACTTCCCTGGTCATAACTGCCCCCACCCTCACTGCCCCACCCTCCTTCTGCTCTGGACACGGAAGTTGTTCACCACCTTGAGTCTTTGCCTATCCTGTCTGCTATGGCCTGCAATGCTTTCTTCTTCACCACACTACCAGGTCTTGCTTCAAAGGCCTGCTTAAATATTACCGTCTTTCTCAAGACCTTTCTCAAGATTGAATGGATTAGGGGAGGAAAGCTTGGGGTTTCCATTCAACCTTCTTCTTGTACTTCCATTATACCACCATATTATTAAAGCACTTGTCAAATGCTATTGTCAGTAATTGTTATGTTTTGGTCTTGCTCACTAGACTGTGAGCTTCTCGAGGACAAGGACTATGTCTTACTCATTGTTTTAAATACACAGAACCGAGCATAGTGCGTGATACCGAGTATGTATACCTTATCAGGATAAGAAGTAGGTATCTATAACTCTCAGATCTCCATCAGTGAAGGAAATTGTCACAGAGCACTTGACGATGAGGCTGCAACAACTGGAAGTGCTAGGAAGCTAGCTGGTTAAAGATGGAATACACACAGATGTCTATTTTTCTGGTTCATTGGATTGCACACAAATGATCATGCTCACACATATTTTAGCATGAGCATATGCATGTTTATTGAGCATTAGGCATATAGGTACAGATGTCTAGTACAGAATGAAGACAGCGGGGAATAAATACTCCTAGAACTGAAAGTTACTAGATGAGCCTTCATTGCAGACTTGAGGATACTTCAAATCTAGGAAGTTGGGAGTTAGGGAATGTGCCGGACTTGCCGTCCTTTATATCCCTTCCAAGTGTGTAAGACACAGATGAAACTTATCATCGTAACAAGATACACCTGATCACCTTTAACATAGCCTACTTTTCAACTTTTCCAGAATACTCCTGAATACATCCAACTTTTATACTTGTGAGCTGTTTCCCCTGTAGAGTTCATTGTCTGGCCATGTCCTATGCATGAACCCTCAGCTAAGCCCCCAACAATATCTGAGAAGTCAAGAAAAGAGAAACTCCTTGTAAGCATTACAGTATTAAGGGCTTTTGCTTATTTTATTTCTTCCCTAGGGACTGTAACTCATGGATTTCTCATAGTAGAGTTAAAAACTGTGGATCATGGGTTACAGGTGAAAGGAAGAGAGATAATGCAGTTTTAAAAATGTAGTCCAAGGATCACCTGCACCAGAACGCTTCGGTATGCTTGTTAAAAAGCAGGTTCCTGAGCCCCAATCTTCATTTACCAAATCAGAATTTGTTGGAGAGGGGTTCTGAAAACTGCATTTCAAATAAACTCCGTACCATATTAGTTACTGTAGAGATTGAGAGCTGGTAGAAAGACACACACAACAGAACAGACTCCACTCACAGGCAACTGAGGTGCTCCATATACCATGAGATGCGTGACAAAAGCTCACTTTCAAAAGGCCAAGCTCTTCAAGGCCATCACTACTGCCACATTCTGGGTAATTGCTGTCATGGCTTTGCAGGTGTCCAAACTATCACCTGTGGTCAGTGAGGTTCAGAGCCGCTGCTCCTCGCTGGCTGCTGTGAGAATCATTTGAGTCGGCAAGAGAAGCCAGGTGACTCTCCGCTGCATTAAGGTTAGACATCTCAAAGAGGACAAGACTCTAGGATAATACCTAGGATATTGGATAATGAAGCAAAGAGTATATTTCTGAGTAGGGGATAAAGTGTACTATGATATTCCTGGAGGCTTTTAGACACTCTGCTGGAAACCAAATAAAACTCAAATTTTTATACTTGAATACAGTAGTATCCCTTTATTCATGGTTTTGCTTTCCGTGATTTCAGTTACTCCCAGTCAGTGGTAGCCTGGAAACAGATGATCTCCTTCTGATGTATCGTCAGAAGGCCAATAGTGGCCTAACACCACGTCACAATGCCTACGTCATCCATCTCACTCCATCTCATCACACAAGCATCTTGTCATCTCACATCAGCACAAGAAGGGCGAGTGCAGTACAGTACACTATTTTGAGAGGGAAAGAAACTACATTCACATGACTTTTATTATAGCATTTTTTATAATTGTTCCATTTTATTGTTGTTATTAATTTCTCTGCCTAATTTGCAAATTAAATTTTATCATAATTATGTATGTATGTATTAGAAAAAAAACATACCACATATAGGGATTGACACTATCCATGGTTTCAGGCAGCCACTGGGGATTTTGCAACATATTCCCCTGTGGATAAGGGGGGAGTTCTGTATTGAGTTTTAAAATTTTATTACTACAATATAAATAATTAATTAAACACTTATTACCCACCCTTGTATTTTAGATATAAAAATGTTGGCATTTGATATGTGATGTAAGGAAATGTGACATGTGGCACAAAATTGGAGTCTTCTCTTGAGCTTCAGGCTAAAACTTGTATCTGTAGCTTTTGTCCTTGTTTATATGAATCAAAAATAGAAAAGATGGGCAGCCCGGGTGGTTCAGTGGTTTAGCGCTGCCTTTGGCCCAGGGCGTGATCCTGGGGACCCTGGATCGAGTCCCACATCGGGCTCCCTGCGTGGAGCCTGCTTCTCCCTCTGCCTGTGTCTCTGCCTCAATCTGTGTCTCTCATGAATAAAATCTTTAAAAAAAAAAATAGAAAAGATGATTGTGAGATCATGCTTCTTCATCTCTTCCTGCTTACCTAAACCTCCTGGCCTATCTTTCCCAGCTGGCTCCAGCTGCTGCAGGAGCATGGAACTCACTGGGAGTACCTGGTCCCTCTGCTCTTTGGTGAAACATTCTCTTACTTCTCACTTCCTTTCTAATGGATAACTTTAACTCACCCTGAAGTATGTTTCAACCCTAGCCCTGGAGCTCTCAGCATTTTGCATACTTCTTAAGAGGCTAAAACTTTTCCTCTTCTTTGTGAGTAAACAAACAAATAGCTGAAGCACCTCTAATGGAAAGGTATCCCAAGTTTGGGGGAGGCTTAGCTAGATTATGATTTTGGTGGGGCTGCATAATTAAAACAGTAACTCCTGTAGGTTTAATGCTATTTCTTTTAATACTTTCAACATGAGTGCTGTTATTACCATTTTGCTAATAGATCCAGGCTTAGGAAGGTTAACTGACTTTCCTGAGGCCACACAGCTAGAGAATGGTGAACTCAGGATTTCATTTCCAGGTCTGTATGGCTCCAGCTGCCATGTCCCCTACATCAGCCAGGACATTTGGTAAGAATGACTGGCAAACAGCTGTCTGTAAATTTGTAAATAGTAAATTCATCATAACCAATCTTCTTTTGCCCTTTTGGTAGGCCTGGTAAAATCAGGGCAGATCTTGTAGCTATTTCAGGTTTAGTTTTATTGAGTATAGAAGAAATAGAAGCATCCAGTGTGCCAGCAAGAGGAGCAGTGAGGAATCCAGAGAGAAGTCTAAGACAAAGGAAGTAGTAGAGGCTCTAACAGGGAAGTGCTGTATATGAGCAGAATCAAAGATTTATGCTGCAGCCATGGATAATTCCAGCTGATGGAGTACAGATCTACCTTAGAGTCCTTTGCTAATATCTGAAAAAACTAAAAAACTGTATTTTTTGCATTGATTTTCAATTTTTACCTACAAGGGACCAAATGAAATAAGTCAGTGGCTTTCAAACAACAACAAAAAAACAGTAGAATTTTTGGATAAGAAGCTTTTGCACAGCAAAGGATACAGTCAACAAAACTCAAAGACAACCTACAGAATGGGAGAAGATATTTGCAAATGACATATCAGATAAAGGGCTAGTTTCCAAGATCTACAAAGAACTTCTTAAACTCAACACCAAAGAAACAACAATCCAATCATGAAATGGACAAAAGACATGAACAGAAATCTCACAGAGGAAGACATAGACATGGCCAACATGCACATGAGAAAATGCTCTGCATCACTTGCCATCAGGGAAATACAAATCAAAACCACAATGAGATACCACCTCACACCGGTGAGAATGGGGCAAATTAACAAGGCAGGAAACAACAAATGTTGGAGGGGATGCGGAGAAAAGGGAACCCTCTTACACTGTTGGTGGGAATGTGAACTGGTGCAGCCACTCTGGAAAACTGTGTGGAGGTTCCTCAAACAGTTAAAAATATACCTGCCCTACAACCCAGCAATTGCACTGTTGGGGATTTACCCCAAAGATACAAATGCAATGAAACGCCAGGACACCTGCACCCCGATGTTTATAGCAGCAATGGCCACTATAGCCAAACTGTGGAAGGAGCCTCGGTGTCCAACGAAAGATGAATGGATAAAGAAGATGTGGTTTATGTATACAATGGAATATTACTCAGCTATTAGAAATGACAAATACCCACCATTTGCTTCAACGTGGATGGAACTGGAGGGTATTATGCTGAGTGAAGTAAGTCAGTCGGAGAAGGACAAACATTATATGTTCTCATTCATTTGGGGAATATAAATAATAGTGAAAGGGAATATAAGGGAAGGGAGAAGAAATGTGTGGGAAATATCAAAAAGGGAGACAGAACGTAAAGACTGCTAACTCTGGGAAACGAACTAGGGGTGGTAGAAGGGGAGGAGGGCGGGGGGTGGGAGTGAATGGGTGATGGGCACTGGGGGTTATTCTGTATGTTAGTAAATTGAACACCAATAAAAAATAAATTTAAAAAATAAAATAAAATAAAATAAAATGTTTATAATAAAGCTGACATTGAAAACTAAAAAAAAAAAAAAAAGATTTTTTGTCTTGATACTAATTCTAGCCAGCTTAATGACAATGACCTTGGGAAGTCTGCATGTCAACCCCTGACTCTGAAAGATGATGGAGGTAATGATGATACATGGTCTTCCAACTTCATAGGGTTATAAAGAACTAGGAAATCAAAGATCCTATATAAATATTTAGTGGTGTTATTTTGCAATCATTCATAGTAGTACTCTAAATCTTTGAATATTTTATTTCTTTTGGAAAAGTTTATGTCTAATAAGTGCTTTCTGATACCAAAGAATTTTGTACTGATGGGTTAGGATATTCTCATTTCTCTTATTTTTCTGTTAGCCATTTAGACTTCCAATAAGAGCATAGTGGGTCCCTGAGACCACCTCTAGGTGTGGTAACTCACTAGGAGCACTCAAACACACTCACAGGACTCAACACATGATTACAGTGAAAAGGTACGAAGCAAAATAAGCACAAGGAAGAGGAGCATGGGGCAAAGTCTAGAGGAAACCAGGCACAAGCTTCCAAGGTTCCTCTCTCTATGGAGTCGCACAGGCTATGCATAATTCCTCCAAAATCAAATGGTAACACCATGCGTGAAATGTTATCTATCAAGGAAGCTTTGTAGAGACTCATTGTCCCAGGTTGTTGTTGTTGTTCTTCTTCTTCTTGTTCTTCTTGTTCTTCTTGTTCTTCTTTTTTAAAGATTTTATTTATTCATGAGAGACACACAGAGAGAGGCAGAGACATAGGCAGAGGGAGAAGCAGGCTCCCTGCAAGGAATCTGACGTGGGACTCAATCCCAAGACCCCGGGATCACGACCTGAGCTGAAGACAGATGCTCAACCACTGAGCCACCCAGGTGCCCCCAACTCAGGTTCTTACCTGGTTTCATAGGCTCCCTCTGCCTAGAGGAGTCCAGGGCTGCTATGTTAATTCTTTTCTGCTCAGTAAGTTTCAATCTTTTTTCCCCCTAGTAACCTGTTTAAGCAATGTGGGTATAAAAATACCTCAGGAAAAATTGGTAGTGTTATTTTCATGTTGATGCCAGCATTTCTGAGATGAGAGTTCTTGCTCAAACTCCAAACTCAGATAATTTATTCCGCTCCTATAAAAGCTCACCATTGTATGATGAAGTGAAATGAAACTAAAATCTAAAATGAAGAATCTAACACTTAGAGATACTACAGCAAAACATTGTTTTATGTTTTTTTGTACAGGAAGTTTCAATAAAATATTTAAATCTAAGTCTATCCCTAAAGCCCCACATTTTTGAGTGCAAGAGGACAATGAAAATACCTCTGAAAGCTCATGTATTAAGTAGATAAAATGTTAAGCAGCTACAACAAGAGATGCAATAACAGGCAGCTTGCAAAACAAAGATGCTTATTGTCCTCTACATAACATTTCCAAGATGAGCGGTTCAGATGGATAAGGCTGCTGTGTCAACTCCATCAGAGGCTCAGCTGATGGCAGCCCTGCTATTTGCATCAAGTGGTTCTCCATATAGTTTTCCAAGTTCCGGCTGTTAGAGCTGAAGGCAGGGGTTATGAGTGGAAGTCCAGAGCTTGAAATTTCCTCTTAAGCAGTGAAAATTGCTCCCATAAGTTCTGTTTATAGCGCATTGCTGAGAGCTTGGTCACATGACCATATCTAGCTGCAAGAGAAGCTGAGAAATGGAACTGAGCTATGAGCCTAGGGAGGAGGGAAGAACAACTTTTGGTGGACTGTGAGCCATCTCCCCATGGCCATAGGAGTTTTCCATTACAGATGTAAACTAGGATATTCAGCACTTTAGAGATTCGTAACTTTCCATGAAATTGCAGGACAAATCAAGACATTTTCTAGAATGATATTCAAGCTCTCATTTTAAAAAAGTACTATGATAGGGGTGTCTGGTTGGCTCAGTCCATAAAGCGCGTGACTTTCAATCTCAAGGTTGTGAGTTCAAGCCCCGAGTTGGGGATAGAGCTTACTAAAAAAAGGGGGGTGCTGTAATAATTTGCAGCATGAGAAATTTCAAGATGGAAAACTCATGCTGACAATTTACCTAAAGCTTTCAATGTATTTTATTATTCTTGATAGTTTTACCCCAACTCTAGTTGGTATATTATTTCTCCTAAGTTTGCTCTTTTGAGTGACATGTAATATTTCCTACCCCAAACCATTCCTTACACAAAGGGCTTTAGTTCTGCTGAATACCTTTTAACCTCTATATTATAATTATGATTTCAAGGTTCAACTGCACTTCCTTAATGTAAATCTAGGGAAATTGAAAATAACCCACCTCATTTCCAGTTTCTACATTTATACCACATCTGTTATCTTACTTATGGGTATAACATAATATCCAGCTCCTTGAGGGTATTACATTTATAATTAACTTGCTTATATTTTCATTCTTGACACACAAACAGTAGAATTTGATCTATTATGCAATTAAAATTGCATTATAAAACTGTTCACAGGATTCTTTTGTTGTTTTATTGTATAATCTCCTATGATTTCAGTGGCTTCATTTTAAAGTTGGTGTGAGAAAAAATAGGTAGATGCTATGGATGACCAGTAGTAAGGCTTCATATGCTTCATTGGTTGGGACTACATAAAAACTGGGTCATTGACTTGGCCATTTATTTTTTTTCAGCTCCACCTTCTGAGATTTTTGTATCACACGCACAAACACACACATACTGCACATGTGCATACATAGGTATGTAGATATTTTCCATTTTAGCTGTCTTTTGTCTAAATGCAAAAAAAAAAAATCCCCTTATCTTGCAGATAAGTATCCCATTTCTGAAAGTGTGGTCCCTTATTTACTGAGATGATACCGCTGTGCACCATGATAAAAAAAATTCATTTTGAGTTATCTTTTGGTGGTGGAGGAGCTTTGTCCTGAGGTCTTCTCACTCTCTCCCATAGTCTCTGGTATGATCAAGAGTAGCCATTCGCCAGATGCCAGATTTGACTTAGGCACAGAGCATAGGGTCAGAGGACAGGATGTAATTAGCCAGTTCATAGCAAACCTATGACCTAGGATTGACATAGGACACTGAGTCAAACTGCTACAGACAAATAATCCTTCAATGCTTTGAATTTACAGAGTGCTTTAAATATATATATATATAGTTCTCTCCTCCCAAACTATTGCTAATCTATCATCTCCTGCTGGTTTCACAAAAGTCTAGAAAGGTATGAAGAGAGAAACATGACTAAATATGTTTTTCTTAATTTTTAAAATTTTCCCCTTCCTCTCTCTCTCCTTTCCTTTCTTCTTTATTATTCACAGAAAGAAACTAAAGGGTCAGAGATATTTAAGTAAAATGTTTGGAATTCAAATCTATTAGCTGCAAATCCAGTGTCATTGCTATCATCTAAGAATATAGACAGAGGAAAGTGTGTGCGTGTGTGTGTGTGTGTGTGTGTGTGTGTGTGTATTGAGTGAGGAGATTGCTCCAGCAGTTCACAAGTGTTTCTACTTCAGTTTTTTCCCTGATTATCCAAACCTTTTTATCTTGGAAGCCACCCTAGGAGCCATCTAAATCAACTTACCACCACTGCATGGCACCACTCCTCGATCTGGCTTCTTTTTGATCATTTCACAGATGAGATACTCATATATCACAAGGCAGCATATCCTAGTTTGGATCGTTTGTGCTGTAAGAACATATATAGGGTTGAAATTTGCCTCCCTGTGACTTCTATCTCGTATGGGAATACATAAACAAGTGTAACCTTCCCCTGACAATCTCTAGTCTAGACATGCGATAACACCTATCACGACTTCACCAAGATTTTTTTCCCCTCCAGCAATTTCTCTCTTCTATTTCCTACAGCTTTACCTCTCTATGTTTTTGTAGTATTTTATCCCTGTCCCTCTTAATATGTATAGAGAACCGAGCGCCAGACTCCAGCCCAGAGAACAATGGGAAGTTACTTTCCCAGAGTTGAAAGCCATGTGTAAGTGGAAATTCAAAGAATCTCCAGAGGCTGTTGCTGGTATCGTTATCCTGAGTCTGCCCCAAGATAAGTTACCTACTCTTTGTCTACCTCTGCTTTTCCACCTATAAACTGACAATTTTAGGAATAAATGAAATAATGCTTGTGAGTAGTTTGGAACAGTGCCTAACACATAAGTCTATGTGTGAGCTGTCATTACTTACGTGTTTTTGGCAGTCATGCCACATTGTTAGTGCGTTCTGAACTTTCAGTTAACTAAAGACCATGGCCATTTATGTACAAACCACTAAAAATCAATATCCCTTCTTTCCTATGTATGTACGTGAGTGTACAATTTGTATCTGTGTGTATTCAGACCTACATGAAGGACTCCATCCCTGTTAAAATTAATCTGATTTATTTTAATACATCTTCTAGCTTATTAAGTTTTTTCAATCTTGGTGGTGTCATCAACATAGCAAGTCTCCCTTCCCATCTTTTTTGTTATTGTTGTTCTCTGGGGGTTTGATAGATATGCCTTTTGTGACTTCTACCTTATTATTGAAAAAAGAAGCCAAATAAGACTGGAACAATTACAACATCCTCCAGCCTACACTTATTTATCTAGTCCCTGATAGTATAAGCTATTTAATTTCATGTTTGTCCAAAATCAAGTATCCACCTTGTAAGGATTCTGTATTGACTTACTATTAGGTATTCATATGTTAGCACAAGGAAAGGAGATTAGTTTGGCATGACTTATTCATAAAGCACATTTTTGGTTTGCTCCTTCCTCAATTCTCCCAGCTATTAATAAATCACGTTAAATACATGTGGCATTGGCTATAATATGCACAGCTACCACCATAATTTGGCTTATGGACTTGGCCAGAACATATAATTTCACTAGCTGAGGGCCAAATGAAAGTGTGTATTTCTGGTTTAGTAGAAACTAATTATTATTAATCCAACCATGGGCTGTACTTTACAATCATAACCTGTGAAAATACTCTTTTTTCCTCAAAAGTCTTCCAGTTCTTCACAGAAAATAATTTACTTCTCTTCGTAAATAAATAACCCCCAACAAAGAAAGAAGGCCAAATAGAAAAGCATGTCCAGAGACTCCTACTTATTTCTTTGCAATGATCCAGGTGGTGAGTAACAGAAGGAGTAAAAGTCAGATTTCCTCTCTCCTCACCCAATATTTTCTTCCCAGAGCAACCTTGGATTGCATTGGCCCTTGTACCTCTCACCAGGCCACCTTATCTCGTAGGATTTCGATTCCAGCCTTCAGATAGGCTGGTTCGCAAGAGGCTTCATATGTTTGAACTAACTCACCTCTGAGTCTTTTGAGGTTTGTCTGTCACTAATTTGCAGTAATTGTTTTCACATTGTTGATCTCTCAAAACATAAAACATATTTGCTAATAATAAAGGAGCTGTGATTTCATTAAGGGTGTGTTACATTTCAAGGGGGAATACAATATTTTATGAAAAACAAAAGGAACCTTGTCATATTCTATTAAAGCAATCTCCTAACCTCCACTGAAATTGCCTGAGGACTCACATGGCTCCTAATTATACACAGTCTACCTTAGATTTTCCCGTAATTTAAATGAATGGGTCTTGTACTGAACGTCTCATTTTTAAATTACTCAATGTCTCTTATTTAAATTGCTCAAACTCAGTATTTTGACCTCCTTCCTCAAAGAGTCACCTAAGAGAATAGAAGATTCTGGAAAAAAAAACCCTATCTCTCAGAAAGTTATCAAATTAGTCATTATTTTTTTAGACTTGACTATTAGTTCTACTTTACTAAAATATGGAAGAGGGCTTGCCTTAGAAAAAAAAAGGAATGGATGGATAGGTTGAAGTGAAGGGTTTTAGTTCCCTAAACATATCCCAGCAAGATTAGAAAATGCTTATTACTGCTGCCTTCAAATCTGATCTATAGGGCTTGCCCACTGCTATCTGCATTAAAAGGAAGTAAACTGCCAGATTGTAAACACAGCTTGAGTTGCCTCCTTTCTGACGTTTGAACTAAACTTAGGTCCTCTTGGGATCAGAATTTAGTTTTGACAAAATGCAGCTCTCTGTTTCAACAAGGGATAAAAAGGAAATCACCTTTTAACGTCTCCTTCTTAAGCTAATTGTCGTTAAAGTGGTCATTTTAATGAACTCAGGTATAGATGTGAGGAAAAAATTCTAAATCGGCGGGATTTCACTCTTTGGTTTGAGGTGGGCTTTGAATGTCTGGAAAATATTTTCAGAGCTCATTGGACTGGGACGTGAAGAAGCACAGAGTAGGAGTGCAGGAGGTAGGGAGTGTTCATTATTTCCTGGCTGTACCTAACACCCTGGGGGGGGGGGGGGAGAGAGAGAAATATCAAGTTTTTAGTCAACTTAAAACATATCCCTTTTCATGTCATACTTCATAGGTTCTATTGTGCAAACTTTTCCTTACGTCACCACGTTAATTTACTGAAGTGGTAATTCTCATTGAAATGCACAGATAGGGGTAACAAAAATTGTTTTGTAAAGTGTTATGTATGAGCATGGGCCAGTGGTAAATAATAATAGTATTAATAACAAATACAATTAAAAAATGCCCTAATAGTAACTGATACTTATTGAGGACACTCTGTCCCCGACAAGAGTGAGTTTCTTTACATGCACCAACTAGTTTTGTTCTTATAACAATCCTCCCTATACAGGAGACACCATTACTATCCTCACATTTCAGGCAAGGAAACTGAGGCACAAACAGGTAATTAATCAAGTTGCCTCAGCTTTAGGCCAATGCTACTTACATAGTTTGCTTTTTCAGTAGCATAAGTTTTAGAAGCACTTGTGGCCAGTAACTCATAGGAGAGGCCTCATCCACACTCCAAATTGACTGAACTGGAGTCCCGTTCTGCTGTGTTGTCACCGTGATTCCATATCAATTCCCAGTAACACTAATTAACAGTTATGTTTGGGGGAGGGACACTGGCAGGGAGTGAGAAGTAGCTTTGTCACTGTCTGTGAAGAATTGAGACAAAATCAAAAACTTCTAGGATAGAGCTCTGAGGAATGAATAAGACTTGGATTTTGGTCACTCATTGACTCATTCAGCAAATAATCATTGAGCACTCACCATGTGCCTGGCACCCCATTCTCAACTGTGGGGACACCACAGTGAACCCAACAGATAAGGTTTGTCCTCTCATGGAGATGGCATAGCCTCTTGTGCAAAGTTACTTTTCACTCACATTGTTTAGATTTTCAGTTGTTCACAGTACTCTGCTTTCGAGGATCTTCCTTCTGTGTTTTAGCTACTTGTCTGGAACCTTCTCTGTATAAACAAGTTTATTTTCTGAGGCACTGAAAGGGCTTATGCATACCCAGTCCATAATATCGGGGGAAGGAAAAGCTCCTGCAGGTTATTTAAAATCTGTATGAAGATACACAAGCATGACTTATATAGTCCTGGGCTCCAGCCCAAGAATGTGCTGATCATGTCTACAGTTACAAAACTGCATAAAGACCCACATTAAAATAGTAATAACAGAGAAATGAAAAAAAAAAAAAAGTCATGGAGACAGAGCAGAAAGGGTTCTTGAATTAAATTACTTTTATCTGGGCTCATTCACTTAAGGATGCAATCAACTCACTATTTCAGCAGCTTGGGACCCTAGAAATATATTTCAAGATTAATTATAAAATGAATTCTTTAAAATGGAAAAATATACTACTTTCCTATTACTCTTAACAACAGATTCCGTTAATGAAGTCTTGAAGCAGTTTAGTGGTTTGACTGCCACCTACTGTTCATTTTTTGACACAACTCACATACGTAGCTTGGCAGGAGTTAAGAAAAACGCCTTAGGCAAACGATTTTTTTTAAAGTATTTAACATATGTGCTGTAACATAATTAGTTTAAAAACTTAGATTGAAAAAAATGTGATTGATTTCATTTCAAATTACTACAATTGTCTTAGTAGTTTATGACAGTTACATTGGTTAAAAACGCAAGTTCTGTGGCATTCTAAAAACATAAATATATATAAATATGTATGTATATAGATACACACACGTGCCTATATGCAGGATATTTCATTTAGTCCTGACAAATCTTTACACTGACAATCTATAAAAATATACCACAAATACGAATTCATCAACCTGAAAATATCTTATGAAGCTGGCATCTGATCTTTAAAACAGAAAAGAGATCTCTATCATCATACTTTTATGCTTACACGGCTGGTGCAGACTTCAAAAATACAAGCGCTTCTTCTCCCTAAATAAGGAGATCAAGTTCTGTATATTTCCAGTTATTTTGGAACGACCCAAGCTTTTGAGAGAAATCTGTTCACTTAACACTGCCTTCCTGGGATTCTGTTAAATGCTTAGGACTCAGAAGCCAGGATGGGTCAGTGCATTTTTCTCTCTCCTATTTAAATTACTCACTGTAGAGTGAAAACTCATCTTCTGGATATGGCAATGCTGTTTACTGTCTAAATGTAGAATCTTGGTGGAAACTTTATAGACACACGATCCTCAGACACAGTCCGTGTGAGTCATTTTATTTTTAAAGTTACGTCTTTTCAAGTCTTTGTACTAAATTATACATGTAAAGAACAACTGCAAACTGTTTATGTGTCTTTCTTGAGGTGTTACGTATCTGTATGTGCTTTTGTGTTTTTAAGCGTGTTTGTAGATTGCCTCATTCACACTTAAATCCAGTTATATTTGTTATGTTTTTCATAGCACAAGGGGAAAATCACCCAGAATATGTTGGCCTTATTAAAATGCACTTCCTGCTAAAGCTATGGTGCAGCTCTCCATATAAAATGGGTGTCAACAGATTCTAACATTCAAGAAATCTTTTCCGCTAACATATCTTTTCTCTACCAGGGGCAGCTATGGAATAGTGGTAGTTTCATTTGTTAAGATGGTACTGGGGAAAGGCGACATGAATATCCTATTTTATTCTTTGCCACGACAGTATTTTTTCTGATACATGCATTAGCCATCTTAGATTCAAAAATCACTATGAGGTCTGTGATTAGGCCTCTCTGTCTAGAGTTTTACACATAAATGCACACTGTCTGAAAATGTGTCCTTATAATCTAGATATAAAACAAAAGCTTTTCGTGTGGCTTTATTTACAGTGACACTGATGGAATTTATAAAACTGGCATAAGATGATATTAAGCAACATGAGCGACTTTGATCAAGTGTTAGTTTTTCTCGCTCTTCCCCCCCAAGCGAGTCCCCCCAATACCAATGACACTAATCCAAAGCCAAAGAAAACCAGTTTTACCTAAAATATTGGCGAAGAACCCAAAACAAATAAAATTAGGCTGACCTTTTAATAAATGTCTGTTCATTGATTTGAATTCACGTTTTTCTTTTTCTGAGCAATGCTGACGCGTCCTGTTAGAATACAAGCATGTATAATAAGTTGGACACAACCATTTTTATTTCTTTTGTGTGTCATTACTGAAAGATTGAAGCAAGCTTCACCTAAGTGTAGTGATGCAAAAATAATAGTACCCCAGTCTGGCTCCGCAAGAGCGCAGGCGAACAAGGGCTGCGCATTAAAGTGCCTTCTAGGTAGCTGACATGACGCATCTAGTCAGACGTAAATAATGACAGACGGAAACTATCATGAGGTCTGTGAAGCATCAACATACTGCTATCATTTTCTCTCTAACCTTGCCTTGCTAGCAGCTCCCAGCCTTACAGGCTGAGAGATCATTTAAAAAGCAAATCCTAATGACTCTGCCCACTGTAACAACAGTCAGCCAGATTGGCATCAATTTAGCTCAGTTTAGAAACTCAGGATAGCAGCCGTTGTTGACTTGTGACACCCTAAACTTCAGTTGTCCTCCACACACACACACACACACACACACACACACACACACACACACACCACAGTGCCACCCCTTCCCCTTGGCATTTCCACGCCTTGCAAAAAAGAGTCTCCTCTCTGGTAGGACAATGGTTCATCTGGGGTGTTTGCTTGGCACTCTGTGCCTAATTTCTTAGGCTGCATCTCTTTTTCCAGACTAGCTCATTTGGTACAAAATGCTTTAAGCACCCCCTCCCTTTCTCCAACGGGCCACGCATTATTTTGTGTGCATTATGTATGCACAGTGTAGCAGTGGGTAAATAACATCCCAGTGTCCCTGTAGCTTAAGACTAACATGGTTATGGTTCAGATAAACACGTCTGTACATGGCTGCCATAATCAATGTGGAATGGCAGGACAATTTTGCAGATGCAGTCCCAGGAAGATAAAAAAAAAAAAAAAAAAAGAAAAGAAAAAAAAAAAGCTGTCTTGTCCAGATTCAATAGAATCTATTCACCAAGAAATCTGCGATAAAGCAGTTGCCCGTTTTATTTGTTAAGACAGTGATAACTTGGCAAGCCGGTGGGACTGAGGCTGATGTACACTAGGATAATAGCATTATCACTTTGCAAATCAGCATGTGGCTTTGCTTGGGTGCCGGCACAAGGGCGCGGGGTTCTGAGAGCTCTGGCTGGCAACCTGAGAAAGGCAAGATCAGCCCGCCTGGCTGTGAGTGCAAATGTATGAGGATAAATTGCCATGAATCTTCTCCCGCTTGGTTAAAAACACATTGTGTCTGTGTGTTTTTGCTGTTTGGTAAGAGGCTAGGAGATGAATGCAAGGACCTGAGTAGGTGTGCGAGGATGTGAGTGTGTGTGAGTGGCGGGGGGGTGGGGGGGGGAGGGTGGGGGGGGTGGAAGCAGAAAAGAATGAGGGACTCTCACAATAGCCCATCTTAATGGAGAGCTATTGATCTCACTTCATAACACTTTAATCTCCAACTAAACATCTCACTTACCTCGTGTAAAGGAGATGCCAAGTTGAAATAAATAATAAACACACAATATTTTAAAGACTTTTGAATTTTGCATGGTAATAAATATTAATGCAGCCTGTGACTCCCCAAGAAAATAGAAGGCACTTAATTCTGTTGTTGATATCAGGTACCGTGCAGGTTGATTTCCCGAGGCGAAAGTGAAAAATGCACTATTTGGACTTAAATTTAGATTTAATAAATAACTAATTTAGGATCTTGTTCTATATGCAAGGATATAATCACAAGGCATTCGTTTTTAAAAGGTTTCATTTATTCTTGTGAGCTTAATTATTGCAAGGAAACTGTGAGCAATTTGTTTTTTACCAGTGTCTGATTTCTGAGAATGGTTATTAAATATTAAATGGATGCATAATTCAGGCAATTAAGAAAGTAATCACACAAAGTAATGTAATGGAAGTTAATTATTACTGCATAAGCAAATAGTTCATTAATGCTAGTAGTTGCTATGGCTGCATTCTTAATACATGCAGAACCGAAGCATGAATCCTCTGTGTATTCAAGGAGCTGGTAGGAAGTGCGGTGCCACGGAGAGAGCGCCACTAATGAAAACCAGAAGCAAATAAGGCCATATCGACCCCTGACCTGTCTAAATAAGGTGGGATCATCATTACTTAAGAGAGTTTTATCGAAACCACGACTACACTAGCTGCTTATAATTTTTTTTTTTTTTAGGTTTGTAACACAAACCATGACTTAAATCAAGGGGAAACCAAAAGGAATCCAGCTTGTTAAAACAAAAATCACCAATCGTGCGTCCCCTGTTGTTGTTGTTGTTGTTTTAAATCAATTCTTGTTAAACAGCCAAAGTCATCATTTTGTGACTTAAAAAGACTCCATAGATTAGTTTTCTTTTCATAAAATCATTACAGCTGGTAACCGACCTTATTTTGTCCTGCCGCTCCACCCCAGTTGAACATTCTGACGGTTCCTCGCTAACACTATCTCCCTAAAGCACCATGCTTTATAAAGGCTATTTTATATTAATTCAACACATATGGGATCCGGTGCTCTCCAGACCTTATACTGCTGTGAGGGACCGAGGTGGCCAGGGCAGGCCAGGCCGGGCAGAAAGGGAGGAGAGTGAACAATGGTGAGGCTCCCACCGGAGCCCCCAGGACCAGGCCAGGCCTGCCTCCAGAGGAGACCAGCTCTTTACTGGTTTACTTTTTAACTACCCAGAACTGCCCAGGGCTTACTGCCTTGCTGCAGCAATGACACTGCCTGCCCCGTCTCATCATAGAATTTCACACAGAGAAGGCAATGCCTTCAGGCCAGATGCTCCTCTACTATTCTGATTTTGCCATTAACTGGCCATAATAATCCTTATATCATCTGCTTGTCTACATGCAATGCCTCCACTAAACTCTATGCACCGCCCCTCAGGCTGGGGGCTGGGCTAGGAAGGCGTGATGGAAGTCAAGACACAATGGTCCTGTCAAGGGGATACTTCTAGCCACTCAAGGGCAGTGTCTTCTCTGTTCCTAGCACTTGGCTAGCCACGGAGGGAATAGAAAAGATGTACAAGGCACATGGCATCGCTATTTTAGCAAAAGAAGCTGCAGCCCCATTAGAACAGTGGTTCTTTCCATATTTTGGCGGGGGGCGGGGGGGGGGTCATGGAGCTCTTGGGCCATTGGAACAGTGGTTCTCTTAACCCTTTTTGGGATCATAGATCTCCTGGACGTTTATGTTAAAATTTGCATTCAATTTGAAAGGGTTCATGGTCTTCCAAATCCTACCCACGGATCTCAGATTTAAGACCTTCTGCTTTAGAGGAGACCAGCGTCTTCAAACAGCGAACATTTAGGAGATAATCTTTTTGGCTTTCCGGCACAAAGACTATAAATACAGAAGAGGGGTTGGTGGGGTCTGAGGTAGTTTGGGGAAGGCTTTATGGAGCAAATGAATGAGCCTCGTGGTTGACATTGAAGAATGGCTGGTGTTTTGAAGCCAAACGCAGAGCACTCTGTGTAGAACAGCATGGGCAAAGGAAGGAAATGTAAGCTTTCATTTTTTCATTAACACATTCATTCATCTAAAAAATACCGAATGCCTACTGAATGAGATAATCAGGGGAAATGAAGGTATGACATGCCTCCCTGGCAAGAATTTACAGTTTAGAAGAAAGATTACAGCAAACAAATAAATTACAAGGGAAATGCAATGGTTCTGAGTAAAATCTAAAGGACTATAGGAATACTGTAAATTCAGGTGGGAGGGCATCAAGATGCTTAATGTAAGAGACACATTTGAGCCAGGCGATATAGTAAGGAAACTGCAAAAATATGGGCAGATGTGAGGTGCTGTTAAGATCTTGCCTTTGGTTTGGATGTCCGACCTCAAAAAGAGAGAAGTAATTTAGGCAAAGTGTGAGAGGTGGGGAAGTGTGTCATATGTTTGGAAAACATATTCAGCTTGAATAAAGCGCAGATTTTGAGTAGAGAAAAGTTCATAAGGTGAGGGGGGCCAGCTCATGGGTGCTCTTAACAGGTGGGGAAGGGAGTTTGAGTGAATCATGGAGAAGCATGAGTTTTCCTTAATGTGGTGTTTTAGGAAGGTAAAGCCGGGTACAGTGCTCAGGCTGGAGTGGCCCAGCTATAGGGAGACCTCACAGGCTGCTGCCACAATGCCGGAGGGCTCCACCAAGGAACTGCACATGATGTATGTCTCAAGTGGACAAGACAGTGTGGGTAGCGCAGCGGGAGAAATGAGGATTTCTAATTCACACCCAGATGCTGGGGCACAGTGAGACGTGACTCCCACAAGTGTCACTTTCTGAAGGAGACACCATTTCTACTCACCAGGAAGGAAGTAGGCATGCCAATCAAGAGAGTGGATTTTTTTTTTAAAGATTTTATTCACTTATTTAGAGAACAAGGGGAGGGGCAGAAGGAGAGGGGGAGTCTCAAGCAGACTCCCCATGGAGCACAGAGCCCAAAACTGGGCTCCATCTCACGACCCTGAGATCATGAGCTGAGCCAAAATCTAGAGTTGGATGCTTAACCGACTGAGCCACCCAGGCGCCTAAGACAATGGACTTCCATGGCGTCCCTGCCATACTTCTGAGGAAGCATTCTTAATGTGCTCCTTGCTGTAGGAGAACAGGGCATGCACACCAGCAGTACTCTTTATTCCCCTATAACACGTATAAGTATCGCCTCACCAAGAGCAGTGTTTGCCACACAACACCCACCTGGGGCATCCGTCCAGCTCATTTCCATAAATCTTTGGCCTTTAATCTGTCACTCTGCCAAGAGTCAAGAATTTCCTTGAGTAGTGCTTGAAGCTTGCAGAGCATGGGCTTCTCCTCTCTCTGATGTAGGCATGAGCTGGTCGTTCAGTTCTTTTTAAGTGGAATGTCCCACTTTACTGCATTTGATCTTCATAAATATAAGGAGTAAATCAGGAAAATACTATTATCATTTCTATCTTGCAGATGAGACTCAGGAGATAAATGCCTAGCTTAAGATAACCTAGCTGATAAAAGATGACCCCAGGCTTAGAACTCTCCACCCCAAGACAGCATTGATGTTCAAGACAGCCCTGGGTGCTGCAGTAGGAGCCTCCATTTCCTCTACCTGGATCCATAGAATTTCTTCCCAGCTCCTTGATTCAATTCTAACATTGATAGGCTAAACTCAAATCAGTTTCAGGTGGGACATTGAAAACTTTGAGCTTTGTTTGGGGGGGCTACTTAATTTCCTATTTAGCATTAGATCCATTCTTTATTCTTGCAGAGATCTCTATCATGACAAGCTTATATTTCCACTCCCATTCTCTGCTGAGGTGCTTTTCCTGCTCTGGGTGAGTCAAATATTATTTCTGCATAGTTCTTCTACTTAGGAACAAGTCTCTCATCCCCGTCCAAGTCACTGATGACTTTAAATGTCAGGACTCACCCCAGGGATACAAAGCAGGCACTTTGTGTGTTCCTCTGTACATCCTGGTTCCATTAAAAGTCTTGAGGGTGGTGGTTTGTTAAACTAACTCTAGAAGTTTCCAGAGAATCCCAGAGGACTTCCAAATTTTAGCTGCTTCTCCCTCACTGATGAGATGAAATACTATCAGGTTATAGAATTTTGCTCTCGTATTTGACGTTGTTGTATCTGATGCCACACAACTCTCCTTTGATGCATGCCGAATTAGCTGCTGACCAGTTACTTTCACCTCACATTTGAAATCTTTAAACCCTGGAAAAGCAAACAGCCGCAGCCTGGGCTGAAGATATGTGTGTTGGACACTAAGCTGTCGGCCTTCACAATGTCACTTTAGGGTTATGCTCTGTTCTCTTTTGGCAATTCTCATTGTGAAGGGGGTGGCAGGGGAGGGATGGGGTTGAAAGGGGAATCCTCATCTCATGTGAACTCGGGGCTGGCCTGCCCAGCTCTCATTAGACAGCGTCTAAGCTGCCAGAGAATGGCTCAGCTCTCACACCGGGGCTCTCGTGTTAAACCCTCCGCATCACCACAGTGGGAGAAAAACACGCCTTATGGGGACTAATGACTAATTCCCTACATCATGTCTAATGTGTCCCAGGGTGCCAACTTCAGCACACCTGCCTCCACTGCTGGTAAGGTAATGAGAGTGCTTGTGAGTTACTGGTCACCGACAACATTTATAATATTCTTCAGCCTAACGTTATTGCACAGGTCACGGTGCACTGTTCCCCAGGAATGGGTGAGCGCTGTCACCCTGGGAGCCCCAGTTTTATGGGTAGTTGGTTGGGGAAGTGGTTCAAAACCCTTTAAAAAATGAGGTGGATGCATTTGGAATGGTTCTAGGTGTCCCATGATACCCTGTTAAATTTTGTTACTAATTACATCATCAAGAGGTAATTATAGCACTCTGAGGCCAGAGATTTTAAAATCATAACCATCCAGGAAATTTCGCCCATAAAAAATGGTATGCTTTGGCTTGGATAACTGGGATGGTTGAGGGAGAGTGTGGGGGTGGCGTGGGATAAGGAGCTTGGAAATCCAGTTTGCTTGAGTTCAGTTAGCATTTAAACCCATAGTTGTCACCTTCAAGTTTGTGCTATTTAAGGTTTGAGTGCCACTGCTTTAGGGACACACTCCTCAATTTTCAAGACTCGAGAATTCTCCAATTCACGGAGGATTGCAATCTAGAGGAATTATTTTCTTCTTTCTTAAATCAGTCTCTCTCTCTCTCTCTCTTTTTTTTTTTTTTTTGATGAGGTCTCAGAAAGCAGAGCTAACATTTGGTTTAAAGTGAGAGAAGACATGCAAACTTCCTGTGGGCAGCATTTCAAGATAATGTAGACAGATTTTGATTCCAAGTAACCAAAGGGAGATACAGCACAGCGAGACACAAGTGCACCTGGACTCTCAGAAGAGTTCTTTTGGTCTTGGTTTTCTAGTACTATCTCTCTCCTCTTTTGCATTTCTTCCACGAATGAACCAGAATGAAGAGCTTACTGTCTCTTTCCTGAGAGGCACCCCAGTGGACTGGATAGGGATCCCTACCTGTGAGTCAGAATCCCTTGATTCGCTTTCTGGCTCCTCCGGGGTAATCTTGTGTATTCCTTAGGGTAGCACTAGTTACTATCACAAATAAACCCCCAATTTTCAGAGCCTTGACACAATACAAGTTTATTTCTCACCCATGAACTGGTCTACTGCTCACCACTGTGAGCAATCCTCCAGATTCAGAGATGAGGCCCCTTACAGGTCTTGCATCTCCTAGAACCTCAGTATCTTCTGGATCTAGCCAACCAACAGATGAGTAGGGAGTGTGGAAAAAGCACAGTCAGTAATTGACAGAGCAGGACACACATCTCTTCCCCTGCTTTCTTTTTTTTTTTTTTTCTTCTCCTGCTTTCTATGGGTGAAGACTAGTCATGTGATGCTTCAAGGTGTAAGGAAAGCTGGGAAACATGGTTCCTGCCTGGGCAACTTGATTCTATGGAAGAGGGAAGCACAAATGTTGATGAAAAGTTAGCTATTCTTCTACACTTGGGTGAGACACTTCAACGCTCCGTACCTGAGTTCAGTTCCCTCATCTATAATACAGAGACAATTAGCAGTATTTACTTCCTAGAAGTTGATAGATTAAAGTAGAGAACATGTCTAAAATGTTAGGCATACAGAAGGCACTTCATAAAAGCTGGCTATTATTTCAACAATTGTTATAGTTGGTAACTTTTCCTTGACTTACTTTATTACCACCCAAGAGAGATATTCATAATTAATATCTCACATTACTCTAATTAAAATAGCTAGCCAAGCAATTTGTGATAAGACTCATGTTTATTTTCTGGAAAAAAAAAAAAGAGAGAGAGAGAGAGAATCTATTTGATGGGGTGTAAAACCACCCAGTGTGACAGTCAGTCCCTAAAGGATGTGAAGCCTGCCTATAAAATCATGGCCCCTGCCCTACTCCTGCTGTATGTTTTACACACAGAAGGAGGGAAAAGTTCGAATTTCTCCAAGGGGATGACAGGACAGTTCATCATTTCATTGTCTACAGGTTATTTTTCAGTATTTATTTCCATACCATTTCCATTAGAAATTACAGGAAGCTTTTGTCTCTGAATCAATATGTGCACTTAAAAGACTCGAAAGGGGCATTTTCAGTCCTCGGTGTGATTCAGTTGTGTTGCAATAAAACTGTTCCATGAATAGCAACGAACCCAGTAAGGTCAGTTTTGCTAGTTGCTAAAGTCCTCCTTTAGAGTGCAGAAAAATTCCAGGCTCGCCAACAAGAGTCCTGGGGAAGTAAAAATAAATTAATGAAGATAATTGAGACACGATGTTATACATGGGGGAGCCCTGCTGCTGATTAGATTCCCCAAAGGGCTGCTTACTTTTACACAATTCCATAAGCCAAGCCCAGCCATACCCAATCACACCAAATCTGACCCAGTGCAACCCAGCTTGGTTAGAAAGCTAGGAGTCAGGACAGGAGAGCAGAGCTTCTAAGCAAAGGGGCTCTGTTAGCAGAATGCCTGGGTCAGAATTTTGGCTTCACCCTTAACTGCACCTGCGCAACCTTTAGCAAGTTATTGAAACTTTCTGAATCTTGGTTTTCTCCCCTCTAAGTTGGGGTAAAGAGAATGCCTGCCTTCTATATCCCATCGAGATAACTGATGTGATGGACTTAGTACAGTGCTTGCTGTCTAATATTACAGCAAGGACTTATGTTCTCTGCCTAAAGAGATTTTCCTGCATTTTCTCATTTAATCCTCTTAATAACCCCATGGCAATACATACTATAATTACTCCCACTTAAAGGGTGAGGTAAGTTGTCAGAGGGGTTGAGTAGTCTCCCCAGGACCACATAGCTGGCGCAACGGTAAAGTCAAAATTCAAACCCATGCTCAGTGGTTCCGTAGCCCACTCTCTTAACCTCTGTATTATGCTGTCTCTCCATAAGGGCTCAGAAATGTTACCCATTACTTACATTTTTATTAAAGGCAGAAGAATTTAATTCAGTAACGTTTGGTCACGTAGCTCTTAAATGAAGGATATTATGGAATAAGAGCCTGGAAAGACTTGGTTCATCAATAATAAGTCTGCAAATGAATGAATAAAGAATGAGTGAATTACCGTGTGGATGAAAACAGGGGCATGTCTTGGAACCATACTCTAAAAATTCATATTGGTTGGAAGACATGGACGTTGCACTGCCATGGTGCCACACTGAGCACGAAAGGACAATGCCAATGTACTGGTTGCATCTGAGTCATGGAACCTCCCCGCTGAATTTAGACTAAGATGGGGGGAGGCTGCCCCCCCTTGAGGAGCGCCCCGTGTGATGGTCCTGTGTCGGTGATGTGCACGCAAAGGTGGTTTGCCAGAGTGCAGCGCTGGCCCATGTAAAACACATTTTTATCTGACTTCCTAAAGCCACATTCGATGTTCCATTAGCAGTGTGTAGGAGGCCCGAGTGTCCTCTGCATTACGCTAATTGTTTAAGCATGACAGGTTATTACTTCAGTCAGAGGGGTAATGTAGATCGGGGGAAAAAAAGTAGGGCACAAACACAATGTTCTAGTTTTTGAGAAGCAATTATAAATAGATGAGAGGCCATAAAAATATTACACATGGGATGGCTTATCAGTAGGACTGAAAAGGCGGCTGGAGCCAGTGCAGCCAAGAGCAGGAGTGGTTCAAAGCTGACAAGTCTACAGTGATGATTTAAAAATAGCAATGGTAATTCTGCAGCAAAACAGAACAATGAAACCAAGAGTCACCGTGCTCAAAAACGATGTTGGCCCCACACAATGCTCTTTCATTGGGTAAGCTATTTTCATAGCAAACCCAAATTTCAGAATGTCATCCTGATAAATAGGGGAGATCTGAAAGGATAAAGTCAAGGTGTTTTGTTTGAATACTTAAAGAAGAAAAAAAAAGAAAGTCTTGTTTCTAAGAATCTTTTAGAGCTTTAAGGAAAGAGGATGTTGGGCTTTGAAACAAGATCAAGTTACGTCTTGTCTGGACACTATATTAATATATACAAACATTAAGTAGGTTTAGATCATATTATGAGGCTCATTTTTTTCTCTATAATAGAATGAGTATTAGTTACAATTCAGTAACCATAAAGAGCTATAAAAGTTTAGAACAGAATGTCTTACTCTAATTTCCGTTTCCTTCTGAATGCGTTATTTTGGTGTGGTAAGATTAGAGAGGCTCTACTGGCGTCTTGTGTAATATAATAAATACCAACCTGGCCGGGTGGCTATGAGCATAGACCTTAGGGTTATCCAGTCCTAAGTTTGAGAACCACCTCTCTATCTTGGCTGGGAGAACTTGGACAATATTTAATATATCTAAGTTTTCCTTTTCTTATTTCTAAAATGGTGGTAAACAGCATCCACTGTATAGGGTTATTTTGAGGTTTAAAATAATGAATGTAAAGGACATAGTATGAGCTAAACAGGTAGCTGCCTGTGTGGTTACTTTCACTACTACACCCTACAATCTTGGGCAAGCCATGTGATATTTGGCAAGTCTCTTGATCTGTTTGGCTCCTGAATCTTTCCAGGGACTGGGCTAGGTAGCTTTGAGGTAGTTTCATATATATATATATATATATGAAGAATGACTATATATATAGTCATATATATATGACTATAATGTTTGTATATATTAATATAGTGTCCAGACAAGACATAACTTGATCTTATTTCAAAGCCCAACATCCTCTTTCCTTAAAGCTCTAAAAGATTCTTAGAAACAAGAGTTTCTTTTTTTTCTTTAAGTATTCAAACAAAACACCTTGACTATATATATATTTATATATAGTCATAGTTTCAATCAGAGGTCTATAAAGGCTTCCCAAGAACATTGTGTTTCTTGGGAATCAGGAATTTTCATTCCAATTGTCCATCCTGCTGGATGAAGATCTTCTTAAAACTGAACTCCATATCTGAGATCAGAAATGAAATTATAACTGATTTCAAGAGCTAGGCAAATTGGCACAGCTGGCAAGAGCAGTTTAACTCTGTATATCAGCTCTGTCTTGGAGGTACATTCTTATATACTAATCATTTAAAACTAAAGGAAAGATGTTTCGGTTACTGGCTGGTTCTGCCCTAAATTCCCAGTTGGAAACACACTTAGAATTAAATAGGACCCAGAGAGGAGCAGAGTGCAGTCCTATCCCAGTCTCCTCAGCATTATTATTTGCTCTGTGACGGGAGAGAGAAAAGCCACCCGTAAAGTTCCAAGTGAATTAGAAAGTGGAGCAGCTGCAAGAGTCCAGGGCTGATTTCAGACTGCGTTCTGACATTGATTATGCCTGCCTTTGCTATTGAGTGTCATTCTAGTCAATGGGATTACAACAGGGAGTTTAGGGAAGGACAGAGAGAAAATGATACACAGAAGCACAAAGAAAGTAGTAAAAGGAAGTGCTCAAGAAAGGCTAAACCGGTTTGGCATTTGAGTTGAAAGGCCAGGATGGACTCCCTACCAAGGAGGGTAGTAGGAGTGCCAGGCCATCCTCCTACCGAATCCTGTAGCTGCCAGAGGGGATCCGAGATCAATTTTTTTATTTTTCATCTTCCCGTCCTCATTTACATTGAGATAATATTAATTAGATTTGGAATTATTTTTGGATTATTTCCAAAAATAAGTTTGGAAATTTTGTTTTGAGGATCTTGAGACAAAATTCGTGAAGGCCTAGAAGGCAGGTAAGCACTCATTCATAATAGCAAGGTATTACTTCAGATACTACCTAACATTTTATAATGCATTTCTATGTATTTTATTTCCCCTGGCCCTTCCAGATACCCTATGACACTGTTACCTCCTCTCTATCAGTTGAATGCATTAGGCTGCAGGTAACAGAAAACTCAACCAAAATGTCTTTGACAGTAAATTAATGCTTTCTTTTAGTTCAGATCTGTGGACAGATTTCAGGATTGATTAATTCAGTGACTGGACTCCCAGTTATTTCTATTAAACTGCTGTCATTGGTGTTGCCTACATCCTCACACCGGCGGGAAGATGGCTGCAGTGGTTCCAGGCATCCCAGCAAAGCCCAGATATTTTCAGAGGAAGATGAAAGGTTGTTTCTTCCCCCATGGCTCTTTCTTACGAGCAAGAATTTTCTTCCAAAAGACTTCCTGAAGACTTCCCTTCGTGCCTCACTAGCCAGAGTTGCATCATATGCACTTCTTGAAACCATCCTTAGTAAAAAGAATGGATTACATTTAGACCAATCAGGTTGATTCCTGGGGCTAGAGACGGAGCCGGGGCTAGCATGGAGGTTCATGGCTGCATGGAGACTGGTGGAGGACACAGAACAGGATGGGGTTTATGTTAAAAAGGAAGAAATGAGGAATGGTCACAGAGAACACTTTGGCTAGAAGACATTATAAAAGTTATTAAGTCCTCTACACCCTGGTACCTTGAGAGTATGGACCTTTGGTTTCAGTAGCCCCTCAGCCACAGGAAACTTACTACTGCATCCCCTTGAATTGAACTTATACCCCAAATCTATTGATCTTCCCTTCGAAGGGCGACAAGGGCATGTCCCACAAACATTTTGTGTGGTAGGTGAGCAGGCCAGGAGAGCTCCTGTCACTGACGTTCCTCCTGCACCTGAGCAAGAAGAGTGTGAGAGGGGCAGGGACTGGACAGGAGCTTGTTTCTAGCTGAGTTCCCCCCAGAAGAACTGAGAATGGGGGTGGGCAGCCCTTCTTACACTGAGCATTCTTCCCATCCACCCCTGTCCACCTTCAGACACCCCTGGGTCCTTCTCTCACCTCTCTCCTACAGTCCTCTCTGTCTTTCATTGCACTGCCTGGCTCACATTGTGCTGCTTTTTACCTGTTATCATCATGTCCAAGCATTTGTTTCTATCTGGCTTTACCTTGATAAACCTAGAGCAGGAGCTGGGGCTTGTTTTCAGGTTCTACAAGTAGAAGGAGCTCAAAAACAGTGGCATTGACTGTGCTAGCCTCAGAGTGAAGCATCTTCAAGATAGCAAACCTTTCTCCTACAAATATTGGTTGACCACAAATAGCATAATTCCTGTGTGTTAATATGTCGGCTGAGTCTTTGTCTCTTTGCTGAACCTTGTCAAATATTCTTAAGGTTGTCTACCTTTTAACATAATTGTAGAACATCTTAATGCTAAAAGAGACATCTTCCCGATCCTCATCAAAAACATTTTTATTCAGACGTGGCAGGGGCAGGAGCGGTTATGCTCCTTATCACTGGCCCTGCCCTACACTGGCAGGGGTGTTGGTCACACCATTCCTGGCTGGGCCACCAATCACCTATCACTTTGTCCTTGGGTCTGTGTCTCTGTGATTCAAAGTATGGGCGGGAGTGTCTGTTTGGTTAATCTTGGAAGGTGTCCTTCCTTGGTGTGTGCTTATGGGGAGAGGTTAGGGCTTGAGGAGGGTGAGAGAGGGGGACATTCCTACTTCAGTTTTTGGAGTGGAAGGGGGTACTCTATCTCCCACCAAGACATTTAAAGTATAATTCAAATGTTAGGTAGCCAACAAATTACCAGAGTTCATGATACTGGGGCATAAATTGCCTGAGCTTCTAGAGTAAGGGAAAGACTTGGACACAACCAGAATGAAAAATCAACTTCAAGAACACCTACTAGTTAATAGAGCCAATCAAACAATAAAATGTTTCTTAGAATCGATATGACAGTGCTTCTCAAACTCTTGGGTATGTCACATTACGAGCACTTAGTATAAATACACTTTTCTAAACCTCACCTTGACATGTTGAGTAAGACTTCCCTGGAAGTAGGGACTAGGAATTTGCATTTTCCAGAAACCTCCCCAGGAAATTATAATGTTATTTGGTCTGTAGAGCTGTTCTGGAAAATAGTGCTATATGAGGCCTGAGAGAAGTGACCTGTGTAATACTAAAAATTGCTAAATTTAGGGGTGCCTGAGTGACTCAGTCAGTTGAGCATCCAATTCTTGATCTCAGTTCAGGTCTTGATCTCAGGGTTGTGAGTCCAAGCCCCATACGGGGTTCCATGCTTTAAAAAAAAAAAAAAAAAAAAAGCTAAATTTAAATAGATCTTCCTATATGAGCACTTTACCTACAGTATCTCATTTCAACCTTGCAATGACCCTAATTGACCATACTATTTTGCCCATTTTACAGATAAGCACAGAGATGTTAAGTAAATTACAAAGCGGGTATGTAGTGAGTATAGGATTTGCAACCCACACTGACTCCAAGCCCATGCTCTTAAACCTAAGCAGAAGGCTCCTTGTTAAGGGCAAAGAATCTAAATACTGAAGTTTTCAGCCCTGAGTCTTACTGAGGTTTGTGGGTCCTGGGGATTGGTCCCAAGGAAAATACAGAGAGACAAAAGTTATCACACCCAAAGAGCACAGGAAGCTTGAAGCTGGAAACACGACATTAATCACAATGGCTGAAATGTTTTATCTTAATGTCTTTTAATATTCTTAATGTCTTTTAACATTCAAGATTCAATAATCTTGAAACCAGAAGAGAGAGAGAATGAGAGAGAGAGGATTGATTTTCTATGACATAAGCTAAAACTGTATTGCTTTATTTTTATAGGAGTAAAATTAGTTAGATTCTAGAACCCACCTCAGATTCAATTAATAGCAATCCTCAGACAACTGGATTTAGTCTCTCTGCTTTTATCTGGAAAAAAAAAAGATAAATGATAAAGTGATAACCAAAGAGATTTTGCTTTTGAAAATATCACCTTCTAGGGCATGTTCTTCAGACCAGTGCACATTGAATCCAAAATCCTATATGTTCTTTATTTGTGTCCAAAATACCTCCCAATGAGACCTGACATTTGGAAATATGACCCAGTGGCCCTGCAAATCCCGACTCGTACAACAAATATGTGTGTGCACCGTGCCGAACTTAAGGGATGAGGATAACCTGAAACACAAAGGTTTAATTTCAGTTAAGCAGAGAATTCAATTAACCAAAGAATCCCATTCATTGGACGTATAGTACTTTCATTGCCACTGCTGAATATCGTGGTCTCTGAGTCTGTGTGGAAGGGAGCTGGTAGGTGTTGGAGAGGAATTCTTAGTAGGGACGAGGAGAGGTTAGCCTCTGTAAAAAAAATAAATAAATAAAAGAAAGGAGTTTCCAAGTGTTCTGTATGTAACAAAAGATATCAGTCACCTTGATGAGTTTGGATTCAACATAATACAAAAATAGAGAGTTTCAGAAAAAGAAAAGTAGCTTCCTGCCAGTCTGAGTGGTGGGTCCCATCGGGAGGCAGAGAGATGTACAAAAGTCTTTTTGTACCCATGATCCTTTGATCCTTTATTTTTATAGGAGATAAGATAGTAATTTTTCTACTGACCCACAGAAAGATTCCTAAGAGAAGACCAGAAGCCACCCAGGATTATAGTGAATTCATAAAGCTGGCAGGAAGCATATATAAAGTTGATTTCAAACACCTCATTTTATATATCACTTTCCATTAAAGAGAACACTAACAAACAAACATTATCTTTTCTTTTTTATCCCACATTCTTAAGCGTGAAGAAAAGATATTGTGAATATCGTTTAATGGATGGAGACGTAGGAGAGCCTAGTGGGCCTCCTCAGCTAGGAAAAGAGAGAGAGGTGTTAGAGGAGGAACTCGGGTGCTTTGCTGTCCTCCACCCACATCCTCTCCATTAACCAGCTCTATTTTTCATTAATCACCTATCATTAGCAATGTGGCCTCTAACTGCTTCCTGCTTGAAGTCCATCCCATCCCCATCTCTGCTATAAGTAGCATCCTATTCAGGGAAAAAAAAAAAAAAGATTTTGAAAATGCCGTTTCTTGTAAGAAGACTTGGAAAAACAAGTAATTTCACTGTAGAAGTGAACTTCCTACTTGCAGGAAGAGAAATAAGAAAGATGGGCCACCCTGGAATTTTCAGAGACTTTTGTCACATGGCTAGAGCTCGCCATCCATTGCAGGGCAAGGGGCACTTTGTGTGGGTGTCCATACATCCATTGGATCTGCTGCCCACCCACCCCCCAGTCTATCTCAGTGGAAGTTTTTGAGGCATGGGAGAGAAAGAGACTTAGTGACCTTTAAAGCAGCGGATCCATTTGTAGTGTCTACTGTCGACTCTGCGGTTGCTTCAATATTTCAGTGGAGGTTTTTAATAGGAAGGAGGTTCAGGAGCCATTCATTTTATTTCTACTTGACCACTGGGAATTACCATATTTGACCATTTGGGAGATATTATAAATGTTCTCTAAGTGTCACTTCACTACATGGCAATCAAATCCTAGAACTTGTTCTGAGGAGGGCAGAAAACGGCAGCAGTGTAGGAACCGGTTGCTGACGAACAGGAGAGCTCGTGAAAAAATTAGTTTCTCTGTGCTGTTAAAATAGATAAGTCAGTGTGTGGATTCGTGGCCTTTACACTATACAAGGCTGGCTTTCATTTCACAAGGGACGGACTCAAGGCAGCGTTGGGATAAAGGTGGTTCGTGTCCTCTTGGCTGGGATGAAAAGTTGTCCCAGTCCCACTTTGGGCAATTCGGAAAACAAAAACCAAAATGCTTTCCCTTAAAGGCTGAATTTAGTATTCTGGTTTCAATGAAATAACACAGAGGGCTTCTGTGGAGGTTGACAGGTGCGAATGGGGGAGCGAGAAGGGGCTGGTCACAAGGGGGCCTGCAGACCCCTTGCACCTAGCTGGAGAAGGCCTCCTTGATGACTGTAGACGGGGTGGCCATTGCTTTTGAATAATTGCAAAGATAACATCAGGAAAGAAAACAAAAAACACCTTGAGAAATAACTAGAACCAGGGTGATGGGATGTTGTAATCATCCAGGGGAGACGTGACCAGAGCCTAAGCCGAAGAATGGAGATGAAGGGGCTTGGGAGAGAGAGAACGTGAAGGTACAGCTGGCCGTGTTCAGAAAGAGACGAAATGCTGAGTGAAGGGAATGGAAGAGAGAACATTAATTCTGGGATTTTAATTTCTTTTATTTGAGAGCCTATACCCGGGCGGCATTGCCTTATGAGTAAGTAGGTAGACAAAGATGAATTTGGTGTTTGTTAGCAATTACAGTTCTCTTTGAGCAAATCTTGGGAACAAAATGGTACATTCATATGAACCACTGAGGACAAAGAAGGATTAAACAGATCTGGGTGTCACCTATGTTTTTTTCTAGAGCTGCTTTTTCATGCAGAGTGGCTTATCTATGGGGTGCCTGGAGGCGGATATAAAGCCATACCTAGACACAGATAGAGTCAAGTAGTATTGCATATTTTGAAAATGTTCCCCAAATTATTTAGCAAAGCCACAAAAAAAAAAAATGTAGTAAAAAGAGAATAACCAAAATATACCAATCAACCAAGATGTCATTGAACATATCGAGCCAGGAACAATTATATTAGAAGCGAAGTAAGAAAGACCTCAATGCATAAATGTCTACTGAAAATTATAATATTTTGAATTCAGGCCATAAAAAGAATTCCAGATGACTTTTACTTGCCTGACAGGGAAGAGAATATTCCTCAACTTTGTTCACCCACTATAAAGGGTGCTAACTTTACATAATAAAAAATTAAGTGCATGAAAGTTCCAGCATATTTCTTAGCATAAAGTTAGGACTTTATAAATGTGAATGAGTTGAATCTAAAATTGAGATTCCCACTCAGTTTCAGTTTTATTGCTAAGCTATTTTATCCTTTCAGTTGAATTTATATAGTGTATATTCCCTTATCACTACCTGCATCCCTTTTCTCCCCTTCTGAAAAGAATGGTCTAGCTTTTGTTCCTCTTTCCCTGTTTTTTTTTTTTTTTTTTCCCAATAAGTAGGTTTTGCCAACCCATTCTTCACTCAAACTAACCTGGAAACTAACTGTGTTAGTTTGAGTGAAGGCCAGGGAAGAATTGCCAACTTCAATGGCATTTTCTTTTCTCATTTTACCAGACCTCCCTGGAATATTTGACACCATTTTTTCGCTTCTCTACCTGTGTTCACCTTTGGCTTCCTGGACATTTCTCTCTCCTGATTCTCTGTGCCCCCAACCCCACCTCAATCTCTCTGAATTAATCTCCGTTTCCTCTGAAAGTTCTGCTTCTTTTCTCCAGGAGTAAATGCTAAAGTTCCTTACAGACCTATCCTTCAACCCACTGTCCATCTCTTCTTCCCCCATTTGTGCTACATTTTGGTATAAAAACACGTTGATGGCTTCAACTAGCACCTGTAAGCCTGTGGCACCAGATGTGCATATGCAGCTGAGGTTTCCCTTGGGGTCCAGAGAAGCAGTGCCAACTCCCTGGAAACCTCCCCTGGGATGCCATGGAAGGCGCACCATTACCATGGCTGGACATGAACTCATTTTGACTCTGTTCCCCACAAGTTTCCTCCTTTCTTCCCTATCTTGGTGAATGATAGTACCACCCTCCTAGTAGCCATAACCATAAATCTGAAACTCCTCCTTAATTCTCTTCTCACGCTAAAATGACACCATGTCGGCCTTGGCCAGTGTTGTCTTTCCACTCCTACTGCTATCATTTGAATTCAAACTCTTATCATGGCAGTTACTCTCCTTTTTGCTGCCAGTTTTGCCATTCAATCATTCATTCATCCCTTCATTCCTTCAACTCACAATTATGAAGTGTTTACTACCAGCCAGGCACTGTGGTGACAATGTGGCCCATTGGGTGAGCCCGGCAAATCTGCCTCTGCGCTCATGGATACCACACAAGGGGCCACACCCGAATATGATCATGCCATTCAGTGTCCTTCAGACTCTCAAGATTCAGGGCTGTGTCTGCTTTTCTTAGCGTGGCTTTGAATGGCTCATGTGACGTCCCGCTCATCACCTCCCCAGGGGGACCTTGACTGCAGCTGGACAAAGACACCCAGAATGCAAGCCATCATTGTCCAGGCTCCCATGCAGCCAGGGTGGTGACCACATGACTCAGTCCCAGCTAGTGAAATGTAAGGCCACCTAAGGCCAGTTTACCTGACCTGGAGGTAGGGGCCACATTTTGCCCTCTGTCTCCCTTCATTCTTCTGTCCTGCCCCCACAGCTGTGCTGACTGGAGTCCAGCAATGATCAAGAACCAAAAGGAGACCTTGAGATGGGAAGGACGTGTGGTTGGATAGTGAAACAGGAAGATGGGAGCCTGGGTCCCTCATCAATCTGAAAATTGCGGAGCCCTACGCCGGTGTCAGTCTGCACACCACCACATCTTTTGGTGAAGGAGAAGTCCACATTTTTCCTTTTATCTCAATTAAGCTGCTATTACTTTGGGATTTTATAGTATATGCAGTTGAACTTGATCTGACTAATTGTACTTATAAAGATCTTTACAATTTGAGCCTTTCTTATGTCTCCAGAGTTCTCTTACTCCCCTTGTAAGTACTGGAGCCCCACCAGCGCCAGCTTTCTCCCTCTCTCTCCCCACCCCGCCCCCCACATTCACACCTCCATGCCTTTGTCTCTGATGCTCCTTCTGCCTACAACACTCTCCCCCCCCCTTACCTTGACCTCTTTCTTGGTCTAATTCTTACTGCCCTGACTCAAACATCACCCCTACAAGAAAGAATCCTTCACTACCCCTTCCCAACTTGGTTTAAGTGCCCCTCTTTGGGGCATCCTATGCACTCTGTGCAAAAAGTCCTTTTAATCTCATGCCTAATATACTTCTTGTTTCCTTGTCTGAGTTCTTTACCAGCCTGTGAGCTCCTTGAGGGCAGGGGCGGATAGGTGCCTGTTCAAAAGAATAGCTTACACTATAATTGCTCCTGCCCCTCTGCCAATGTCATGTCAACCTCAATGGAAGAAGTTTGAACCAACAGGGTTTAATGATTTGACCAAAGGTGATCTTAGAATCATTTGCCTGTCTTTCTACCCCCTGTTGCATGCATGTGTGTGGAGGGGTGGGGTGACCTCATCTGAGATGAGAGAAACTTGCTGAAGTGAAACCCTTCCCTCCAGGAGGAGGGGAAGTGAGTACAGCGATCTCCTAGGTACTCTTACAGGTCTTCTGACCAGAGGCTACCAACCCAGGAACAAGCTCCACACATTATCAGTGTCCATTTGGAAATCTGTCCGATACCCAGGGGTTAGGCTGAGCCATCTGATATCCAAAACTCCTCTCACCACTTAGTAGACTTGACCAGATCCACTTCCTCACTGGAAATGTCCAGCCTCCCCAGTGGGGCACAGGACCATTTCCTCTTTCTTTGGCCTCTTCTCTCACCACCACTTTGCCTTTTCCTTTGCACACCAAAGTGTCTGTTGTTTGCAGACAGCCCATATTGTTTCTCTCCTCCAAACCTTTGCTGCAGCTATTTCCTCTGCCTGGATGGTCTCCCCTTCCTTCTAAAAATGCTAAATCCACCCAATGGTTAAGACCT
Organism: Canis lupus dingo; assembly: GCF_003254725.2. NCBI lineage: Eukaryota > Metazoa > Chordata > Mammalia > Carnivora > Canidae > Canis > Canis lupus. The sequence continues at coordinate 19,706,667 of NC_064278.1, read as the reverse complement.
TAAACCCTGACTCAGCAATCTTCCTCCTCTGAGAACTCCTTCCCAGGACCCCATTGTCTGGGCTAGATGTGGCCCCTCTATGCTCCCTCTGTACTCTCTGCCCAGCTCACTCATTGCCCTGCCTCTGCATTTAATAACTCATCTCTGGTGTGTTGGTCCCTCCAAAGGAACTAAATCTTGTTAATCTTTGAATCTTCACAGGTTTGGCACATGGCAGGTGCTCAAATTCCATTGCATTAATACATAAACAAAATACTCAATAGGTATGCTCTCAGAACCAGGCAAATGATCTTACTGCACAAATTTTCCTTGATTTGCTCTGGCAAGCCACCAGCCTGCCCATTGGTACATTTCTACTTCCTGGATGGGAGGAATGGTTTAATCGGCTCAGATAAGAGTTTGAAGTTGCATCTTAGGGACCAGCCCAATTGTTGGAGGAGGATGTGGGACTGATTGTAAATCCCTTCATTTAAACCGTGCGCTTCTTTTAATAACTGTGAACATATCCCCACCTCCCAACACCCTCCACACCAGTTCTGAGCATGGCCATAGCTCCCTGTCATGCCACAGCACATCGCAGGGGGACTTAGGGTGCTCACTTGAGCTCCAGAGAGCTATCATTAGCCTGGAGAATAACCAACATCCCATGAACTCCTCCATCTGGCAAACTGGGGCAGCCCAGTGAGCAACTTTGAGGCTGCTTGGTGGAAGTGCCAGTGTCCATGTGTGTCTGAGACACTTGGGTGTCATCCTTCCAGACTGGGTTCCCCTCCTTGCAGATGGAAAAGGTGCTGGAGATTCATGTATGTGGAGACCCAGTTGGTGCTGACCAAAGGTCACTTAGAACTTGTGTGGTATTGGGTAAGTTACTTAACTTCTCTGTGCCTTAGACTTCTCATGATAGGTATGACAATGCCTATTGGCTTGTCATACTTATTGGGAAGTAATAAATCAGGTAAACTATGTAAAGAGTCTTGCAGAGGCTTATTGGGAAGACTAAATTGGATAAACTATGTAAACAGTCTTGCAGAGTCAAGGTCCGTAGTAAGTGCTTAATTAATGTCAGCTGCCAGTATTACTATTGTTAAATGTCATCTGATCTGTGGTACCTACAAAGAACTAATCTTGAGAACTCATAAAAAGCTAAATGAAGGAGGGAAAATTAAATGAAAATGTAAGCCATAGTCTCTGTGTTGGGATTCTGAATCATTTCATTGAGGAAGAATATCTCTCGTGTCATCTAATGATCTAACCAGGAAGAACAAAAACAAAAACGAGTTGGTGTGAAAATTTTAAATCTGTTTGCACGTTATATGATTATTCTATTTTTTTCTTCTCTTCCCCTTTTACGCTGTCACTAAATTCCCTGTGCAAAAGTCACCTCTTAGGTCCCTCATGTTGATTCGACTCAATTATCTTTTGGAGCAGCTCTGACCTGCCGATTTGTGGAAGTGGCAATAGCTTTCCCCCTTCCCCAGGGGATCTCAGCCCTCTTTTCACAGAGAAGGTTCTGACAGAAAGTGGTCCTTGCTGTTTTTAAATACTAAGCTCTCTTGCCTACTTTACAAGATGTGGTTGGCATCATCTTTCTGGTCAGGTGACTATGTTTTCTGCTGAGGAAGCTTGAGATGAAGCAAAGGGCAGGAGATAGGGAAAGTCAGGAACACCCTGAGTCCAAAGGAGCTTTGATGAGAGGGAATTCCAGGGCCCAAGGTGTAGATAAGTGAACCATTGCACCAGCATTGCTTTTGCACCTAATTGGGGTTTGCCTATTTCCTCAGGCCTCCTACCTCTGTGCTCACTGCTTTGCCATTCCCTTCACCAGCTTCTTTTTCTCTCCTGGTTTCTTCACTGTTCATGGGCCTGAGTTCTCACTCTACTTTTCCTGGAAGATCTCTGCCATCCCAGAACAGCAGGAACCAGATCTGTCTCTCAGGCTTCAAAGAAGTACATCCAACTGCCTTCCAAATGGTTCCCATTTGGATATCCCACAGGTCACTCAAATTCGATGTAACAAAAATCACACTGATGGTCTTTCCTCCTCCTTCACATTTGCTTCTCCTTCAGTGTTCCCTGTCTGGCAAATGATACTGCTCTCTAAGGTATTACCCAAGGAGTAACCTAGAAGCTGACCTTGACTTTTCATTTCCCCCATCCCTACCCCTTCAATCAATGACAGATTCCTGTCAACTCTTCTAGGTCTTTTCTACATCTCCACAGGCATCCTAGTCCAGAGCACCAGCATTGCTTTCCTGGGCCAGTGCAAGATCGCCCCTGCCTTCTCTGCATCTAGGCTTGTTCCAATCTATTCTCCACCCTGCAGCTGAGCGGATAGTCTAAAACTAAAAATCTACTGGATCCAACACTTTCCCATTGCCCTAAGAATAATGCCCTAAACACACTCTAAGGACCACAGTTCAACCTTTCTCTAGCTGCCAACTGCAGCTCTCTTAGTCTCCTCCTATTTTTTTACTCCAGCCACACGGAGCTTCATTCAGATCCTCAGATGTCCCCAGCCAGTCCTTCTACCTGTGGTGCTTGCCCACCCTCGGTGTCTGGCTCATCTCTGCTCCTCCTTTACCTCCCAGCTTAAACACCACTCTCTACAGGAGCACTTCTCTGACCCCTAGGCTCATGAATCCCTTGTTCAGTGTACCCATTGCTCTCTACTTCCACCACTCTAAAATGCAATCATTATTATTTGTTCAAGAATTGCCTTGCCTGATAATGTTTGGGATTAGAGAACACATGTCTATCTTATTCAATTGTTCACCATCATCCAGGGGTAATGAAGCCAACTCCACAGTGGTGTTGATGGGGAGCCAGAACTCCCATCTCCATCTAGCAGTATAGAAGATTTCCACCACCACTCTGCCCCTCTGGTGTTAGGGAATCTAGATTTCTACCTCTGTTGGTAGTAATGAGGCAGCCCCCTGCCACAGTGGTGTCAGAAAAGGCCAACTGAAACAGAAAGTTTAAATAAGATCCAGAGTCTCCTAACTTAATATACAAATGTTCAGGATTGAATTGACAATAACTCCTCATACCAAGAACCAGAAAGGTCTTAAAACTGAATAAAAAAAGACAATCGTGAGATGTCATATTCATTTCTCAAGACTACTGTAACAAGTTACCCCAAACTTGGCCTAACACAACAGAAATTTATTCTTTCACAATTTCTGGGGGCCAGAAATCTGAAATCAAGGTATTAGTAGGGCTGAGCTTCTGTCAAGGCTCTAGGAGAGATTCTGTTCCTTGCCTCTTCTAGCTTCTGGTGACTACAAGCATTCTTTGACTTATAACATCATTTTGCATCATTTTAATCTCTGCCTCCATAGACACATTGACTCCTCCTTTGTATTTCTCTTATAAGGATACCAATCATTAGGTTTAAGTTCTGCTCAGATAATCCAGGATAACTCCTATAATTTAAGATCCTTAATTATGTTTGCAAAGACCCTTTCTCAATAAGGTAACAATCACAGGCTCCAGGGATTAGTGTCTGGATATATCCTTTGGAGGGGCTAATATTCAACACACAATGAGTGCCAGCACTGAGATAACCAAGACGTTAGAATGATCAAAGATTTTAAAATTGGCATGGTAAAAAAAACAAAAACAAAAACAAAAAACAGAAACAACAAAGACCTTCTATGAGCAATTATGAGCATGCTGGAAACAAATGAAGAAATAGAAAATCTCACCAAGAGATAGAAGATAATAAGAAATCCTAAGTGGAACATTTAAAACATACAAAATGGAAATAAAAAGCTTAGTGATGGCCTCAACAGCAGAATAGAAGGGACAAAGAAAAGAGCCAGTGAACTGGAAAATAGAATAGAAATGACCCAATCTGAACAACAGATTGAAGTAGATGGAAAAAATAAAATAAAATAAACAGAACCTAAGGGAGCTGTGGAACTATAGCCAAATATCTAACATTCATGTCATTGGAGTTCCAGAGAGGAGAGAGAAGATGAACTACAAAAGTGCTCAAAGAAACAGTGACCAACAACTCAAATTTGACAAAACACATAAACCTACAAATTCAAGAAGCTAAGTGAAAAACAATAAAGCTGTAGAAATCCACATCAAGATATATCATAACTAAATGTCTCAAAATTAAGGACAAAAATAAAGTTCTTAAAGCAGCCAGAGAAAAAGCGTATCTTACCTATAGGGGAAATGCAACTCAAATGACATTGTATTTCTCATCATAAATCATGGGGAAAGAACTGGCATAATATTTTTTAAGTGCTGAAAGAAAACTATCAATCCAGAATCCTATACTCAGTAAAAATATCCTTAGGAATGAACCAGGAATCAAGATATTCTCAGCTGAAGGAAAACTAAGAGTATTTGTCTTCAGCAGAACTACCTTAAAGAATGGTTAAGGGAAATTGTGTAAGCAGGGAGGAAACAGTGAAAGAAGAAACTTGGGAACATCAAGAAGGAGGAAAACACAATAAGCAAAAATGTGGGTAAATACATCAGGCTTTCCTTCTCGTTCTGAGTTTCTTCATTGCATTTGTTGGTTAAAACAAAAATATTGTAACCAATTTCTAATGTTACAAATATTTAAGACAATTATAGTTTAAACTGGAGAGGGTAAAAGCATGTAAGTAAAAGTAAGATTTGTATACTTCCCTAAAACTGGTGAAATCATGACACCAGTAGACTGTGATAAGTTATGCATATTTAATGTAAAACCTAGAGTAACCACTGAAAAATCTATACAAAAAGATATACTCAAGAACACCATTGATAAATCAAAATGGAATTTAAAACTATGTTTAAGTAACCACAGAAAAGCAAAAGAAAGAAAATCAACCAACTAATGTAGGTGAGAATAAGCAGAAAACAAAACAAAACAAAATGGTGGACCTAAGCCTTTTCAGATCAATAATTACATTAGATGTAAATAATTTAAATATCAGTTGAAAGATTGGCAAAGTAGATTAAAAAACATGACCCAACTATATGCTATCTACAAAATTATATTTCAAATATGATATAAATAGTTCAAATCAAGGTATTAGTAGGGCTGAGCTTCTGTCAAGGCTCTAGGGGAGATTCTGTTCCTTGCCTCTTCTAGCTTCTGGTGACTACAAGCATTCTTTGACTTATAACATCATTTTGCATCATTTTAATCTCTGCCTCCTCTGCCTCCATAGACACATTGACTCCTCCTTTGTATTTTCTCTTATAAGGATACCAATCATTAGGTTTAAGTTCTGCTCAGATAAAGTAAAAGGACAGAAACTTTATACATATATATACATATATATGTGTGTATATATATGTGTGTGTGTGTATATATATATATATATATATATATATATATATATATGATGCAAGTGTTAAAGGAAAGCAGGAGGAGCTATATTAATATCAGAGCAAAGATAATTACCAGAGAGGGATATTACATGATAGAAGGGTCAACCTACAAGTAGAAAGAACAATCCTGAATGTTTATTTACCAAACAGCAGTGTTGAAAAATATGTGAAGTAGGTATAACCAAAAAGATAAATAGAAAAATCTACAAGTATAGCTGGAGATGTCAACATCCTACTCTCAACAATTGATAGAACAACTAGAGAGAAAATCAGCAGGGATATAGAAGAACTGAACAACATCATCAATCAACAGGATCTAATCAACATTTATAGAACACTGTATCCAACAACAACAGAATATGCATTATTTTTAAGTACCTTGGAACATATAACAAGATTGATAATATCCTGAGCTACAAAACAAGATTTAACACATTTAAAATAATTGATATTATGCAGAGGGACTTCTTGACTACAGTGGAATCAAATTCTAAAGCAATAACAGAAAGATCACAGGAAAATTTATAGCATTAAATGTGTATATGAGAAAAGCAGAAAAATCCTCAAATTAATAAACTAAGCTTCCACCTCAAGAACTTAGGAAAAGAAGAGCAAAATAAGCCTAAAACAAGCAGAAGGAAGGAAATAATGTAGATAAGAGTGGAAATCAATGAAAATCAGAATAGAAAATTAATAATGAAAAGAACTGATTCTTTTAAATGATCAGTAAGAGTGGCAAACCTTTAGCAAGACTAGCAAACTGAAAAAAGAGAAGACACAAATTACCTATATCAGGAATGAAACAGGGGTTATTGCCACAGACCTTGCAAATATCAAGGAGGAGTACCCTTAGTTAACACTAAGACCAATTCTATATGCATATAATTGACAACTTAGACAAAATGAATTACTTCCTCAAAGAACACAAACTAGTACAACTCATCCAATACGAAATATATAATTTGAATATCCCTATATTTATTAAGGAGATTGAATTTGTAATTTTAAAACAAAATGAAATCTCCAGGCCCTGAAGTTTTTATCCGAGAACTCTACAAAATATTTAAAGAAGAGTTAACACCGATTCTACATAATCTCCTTCAGAAAAGAGAAGAAAAAATACTTCCTCATTCACTTTATTAAGCTAATAGTACTCTGATATCAAAGGGAAAGACAATATTAGAAAACTGCAGACTAATATCGCTCATTAATATAAATACAAAAATTATTACAAACTATTAATGCATAGAATTCAGTAATGTATAAAAAATAATAAAAAAGATTAAATGGGGTTTATTCCAGGATGCAAGACTGGTTAATATCAGAAAATCAGTGTAATCTACCCGATTTACAGACAAGAAAAATCACATGATCTTATCAATTGATGTAGAGAAAGCATTTGACAAAATTCAACATTTATTCATAATAAAAAAACTCAGAAAAACAGGATTGCAGTGGAGCTTGATAGTATATATATATGTATATGTATATATATACATATATATATATATATATATATACACTAAACTACAGCTTACATTATATTTAATGGTGAAAGCCTGAAAAGTTTCCCCCAACATCAGGTGCAAGATAAGAATGTCTACTCTTGCCATCTTATTCAGCACAGCTCTGCAAGTTCTAACCAGAGTAATAAAGCAAGAAAAGAACTAAACTCAGACATACCAGAAATGAAGAAATAAAACTCTATATGCAGATGATATCATCTATATGCACATCATCTCTATATGTAGATGATATGACTATCTATGTAGAAAATCCCAAGGAATCTAAAAACAAAACCAAAAGCCCTCTTAGAGGTAGTGAGTTCACCAAAGTTGCAGGATACAAGATAAATGTACACAAAAAAATTGTATTTCTATATTCTAAAATGAACTCATAGACACTGAAATTTAAAACATAATATCCTTATATTGACTCATAAAAAAGAAACACTTAAGTGTAAATCTAATAGAATTAAGTTCAAGATTTTTATATTGAAAAATATGCAATATTGATGAAGGAAATCAAAGAATAAATAAATGGAGTGACATACTTTGTACATCAATTGAAAGATTCAACACAATAAAAAATAACAATTTTTTCCCAAATTAATATACAGGTTTAATGCAATTCCTATCAAAATCCTTGCAGTATCTTTTTGTAACTATAGACGTGATTATTCTGAAATTTATTTGAAGAGACAAAGTAACTAAAATAACTAAATCAACTTGGAAAAAGAATAATTTGAAAAAGAAGAATAAGAACTGTAGAAAAAAAAGAAAAAAGAAAATAATTGTAATATAGTTACAGAAATGAACATTGTTTGGTATTGGAAGAGTTTTAGAAAATGGAACAGAATGGAAAGACCAGAAATAGGCCTGCACAAATATGCTCAATTGATTTTTGATACAGATGCACATGCCATTCAATAGGGGAAGCACAGCCTGATATTCAACAAATGTAATTGAACATCCATGGGTCAAAAGTGAATCTTGACTTAAATCTTACCTTATGTAAAATTAACTCAAAATGGTCATAGACTCAAATGTGAAAGCTAAGGCTTTAAAACTTTTTGAAAAAAAAAAAAAATAGAAAATCTTTGAGACCTGGAATTCCTTGACCTCACACCAAAAGCATAGTCCATAAAAGGAAAAGTTAAATTGGACTCCATTAAAATTAAAAACTTTTTCCTCTGAGAAAGATTTGTTGAAAAATTAAAAGATATCACTACACACCTATCAGAATGGCTAAAATAAGAAATTTGACAACACCAAATCCTGGTGAGAATGAGGAGGAACTGGTCATTTGTACAGTGCTGATGGGACTGTAAAAAGGGTACAGCGCTATGAAAAATAGCCTGGCAGTTTCCTAAGCTACTAAACATGAAATTACCATATGATCCAGCAGTTGTACTCCTCAACATTTATTCCAGAAAGATGAAAGATTAGGTCCATACAAGAACTTGTGTATGAATGGTATAGCAACTTTATTTGCAATAATCAAAAATTGGAAATGACTCAGATGTCATTCAGAGTAAATGGTTAAACAAACTATGGGACATTCATACAATGGAATACTACTTAGCAACAAAAAGGAACAAATATATATATATATATATATATATATATATATGTATATATATATACACACACACATATATGTATATATATATATATTTTTTTTAAGATTATTTATTTATTTATTCATGAGAAACATGGAGAGGCAGAGACACAGGCAGGTGGAGAAGCAGGCTCCATGCAGGGAGCCTGACGTGGGACTCGATTCAGGGTCTCCAAGATCACGACCAGGGCCAAAGGCAGCACTAAACCACTGAGCCACCGGGGCTGCCCCAGGACAAATATTAATACAGAATAATCTGGACAAATCTCCCAGAAATTATACAGAGTTAAAAAAAAAGCCAATCCCCAATGATTAACGTACTATATGATTCAATGTGTATAACATTCTTGAAATGACAAAATTCTAGAAATGGAGAACAGACTGCAAGCTGCTAGGGACTAAGGGGGGATATAGGAGGGAGGGAAGTAGATAAAAAGGCAACATTCGTAATCAATGTGGTGCTAGAAATATTCTGTACCTTGACTGTCAGTGTCAACATCCGGATTGCGACATTGTGTTAAAGTTTTGCAAAGTGCTACCCTGTTGTGTGGAATCTCTCTGTATTATTTCTGACAATTCCCTGTGAATCTATTATTATGTCAAAATAAAAATATAATTAAAACTAGATTTAAAAAATCATTTTTATTTAATACTTCCAAGATAATAATACATAGAAAAATTAATTTGGGTTATGTTGACCTTAACAGAGCTAAAACAATTTAAGTTATAATGGTACAAGATTCCTTTGACCCATTTAACCTACTACTACTCTATGCTGTAAATTTCTGGATACGTTGGTTTTTTGGGGTTTTTTTTGGTTTCTGCTTTACTTTGTTTCTTTTGAGAAACCATGTCTTTAAAAATCTAGAGAAAGTTGTTTTTAATACGATGCAACACTTGAAAAAGAATTATGCTTCTTTAATAATTCAAATTACAGTTGGCCTCCATCTGCCCTAAATTAAATCTCTGTTAAAGAATTAGGGGGAAATGCTCATACTTAAAAAAAAAAAAACTAAGACCATTGTACTCTTGACCATAATGAATCTTAACTTTTTAACAAAATACTTGGTTCTTGAATATTAGAAAGAAAACAAAGAAAACTTCACTATAATACCTTTGCTTTATCATGAATGGGGTCTCATTATAAGTCCATTGCATCCTTGCATACATCCTGGGGTCATGAGGGGTTCTATTCATTGCTTCATTTTCAAAGCTTCCCTTACTTTGCTTGTGACATTGCTAGACTACGTTCAGCACCATGAGAACAGGACTAAGTGCTTTGCTGCAATTGAGCCCCCAGTTAAGCCAGCATGGCGGGCTGGAAGTCTATGGGCCTTGGGTCACAGGGTCTGGTCTCAGCTCTACTCTTCTTTACAAGCCATGTGGCATTGAGAGATCCACTTGAACTTCTTGAGCTTAGAAATGTTAATTTATAACAAAAGCAAAATTATATATTCTAACCAGGATTATGAGAAATACTGATAAGATATAGAAATAGACCTGCTCGTATTATGAGCTCAGGAAGTGGCCACTCTTACTATTATTATTATAATTATCTTACTATTATTGTTATTGTTATTGGCTTAGTATACTCTCTGCTGTTGACTCATCCCTCCAACTGGACTGTGAATACCTGGAGAGCAAACATGCTGCTACTTCAGCCCCCAGGATAATGTCTTGCACTCAGTAGGGACTAAGTAAAATTATTAGTGGACAATGAAGGCAATGCGTTAAGTGGAGCCATTGGGGGTAGTAAATTATGCTGAAGTTACCTTGATATATCTGGGCCCAAGTTTTAGCGCATTGGAATGATCTGGGGAGCTTGGAAAACAGATTTCTTTTTCCACCCTCTACTTGAGGCAGTCTGGTTAAGCTGGCCTAGGAACCTGCATTTTTAGCAAGCTCCCTGGGTCATTACCATGCCCATGATCTATACACTGATCACATTTAGAGAAACCATGCTTTAGTAGATACACCTATGTTGTGCTGAGTGCTGTAAAGAGGTGCCCATATAACACATAAAATAGGAGCTGATGATCGTTGAAGTGAAAATTTGGTCTGCAGGGTCATTTAAAAAATCCACTTTATCACTGAGGTGCCAGACAGATATTATAAAACTAATCAAAACTTACTTTTCAGAAGTTAATTAACATGTTTTATGTCCTAGTTATCTTAGCCAAAACTATATATGTACATGCTGTCTTTTTGGCTCCAGCTTGCCTAGTGAAGAGAAAATAGAAATGGAATAAAATGCCCACTGGGCATTAGACTCAAATACATTTATCCTGCAGCAAAGCACGAATTTATGAAGATAACTGCAATGCATTATGCATACAGTCCATCCTCATTTGGCCCCCAAACTGGTCTCCTAGAGGGACATTTCCTCTCTCTAGCTGCTGCTATTTAGGACAAAGGCTTGGAACCAGTGACAAAATGATTGTACTTCTTAGGAGTGCTACCCAAAAGCATTTCTTTTTAATATTAGGAAAAATTGATACAAAATTAAGCAAATAACTGGTAGCAAGAGTTATGTCCTCCTTCCACTGTAGGGACATAGGGACCGTTCAGATACAATAAAATAAAAGTGATTTTGTTCTTTATGAGAACAAGTAATATAGGAAAGAATTGTTATTTCCTTTGGCTTTCCTACCAAAACTTCAAAATATTGATTATGAATAATGCCCATTTTCAGATGGATAATATGGAAAAAAGAGGGGAACGTTTTCTCATTAGGCTATGAAACTGAAAATAATGATTTTGACATCTCCTCCATCCTTATATTATTTATAAAACTACTTCTATTAATACATAAGTTATCCAAAATAAAACATAAATCAGTTTACCAAGAAATTACAGTTCTTTAAGATGCTATTTGAATCTCATATGTGTATTCTGGAACTCAGGAGTAATCCAACAGCCCTTGACCCTAACATGGGTTCTACAGTGAAATGAATATAACTGGCCCCCCTTGCAGGCCATCTCCAACATTCCCATCTTGAGAATATGAAAAAAAAAAAAAGGGCTTTGAAAAAAAAAAAACTATATTCTTAGATCTTGATTCTACTCCAACTCTGCAATAATTACAGTAATTACAAAGATAAAGGGTAAAAGTCACAAAGTGCTAGCTGGGACATTCCAGAGCAGGAGAAAGCTTGGCGCCATTTTTATAGTTATGCCTGTTAAGATTTAATAGACGGAAAGTTTCATTAGTGAGCTGTGCTGCAATTAACTTCAAGGAGGTTCCAGACTACTGTATGTTGCTGTTACTGATAGAAAGCTGTTTGGATTTCCCTCTTGAAAGAGTGTATTGGATTTTCAACACTTCAATTATAAAAACTAGTAGGGGGCACAATTTTAAAAAATGTAACATACAGGCTAGGTTGGTTTTTGTTTTTTAATCATAGGCTACTTGGTAATAGACTTTTTTATTCTTAGCAATAGACATTTGGTTGACTATCTGGAGTAAGTTGTTTGGGGGATTCTTCTTCTTCTTGGCGACAGAATGAAAGTACAAATATCTCTGTAGCTCTATTGTCCATCTCTCCTCCCAACTCATGGAATCGTGTTCTAATGAATGTTAGCAAAGTTGGAAACTATTATTTCTCAAATCAAAGATTTTTCTGAATCGTGTACTCCACCTTTAATATAAAAGGCTTGCTCTCAACCTTGTCAAGTTGGCAAATGCCTGAGAATAAAGACCAGGGAATCCCGTGACTTGCTCTTCCCCGGTGGCTGGTAAGATTCTGGTCTACTTTTGGAGCTTCGAGTCTAGATTTTAGAGAAAAAGATCTGTAAGTAGGGCTCGGCAGACTCCTCCCTGGCGGTTAAGCTGGTGCTCCCCTTTTATATGCAAACTTTTGAAGTTCATCTGGGGTTATCCCTCCCAGAAAGTATTGCCATAGCTTAGCTTTCGTGTCCTTCAGTAAACTTTCTCTAGCACGTTATTTAGTTTTCCTATCCTACTATGGTATGGCTAACCCGTTATGGTCCTCACTGTTATATTTTATTGTATCAAACAGCCGACTGCTATGGGTCTTTTAATGACTTGAAGAATGAGACCTGCATTTTATGACTTTTAAAACCTGTCTTGATACTCTTTCTTCCAGTTACAACCCACCCGCCCCCTTTCATTCTACATATGTTTCCATTAATAGGCTGCAGACTTGGTAGGTGTGGTAAGCATGTAACTGTGATAAGCACTTTTAGATACACGTTAGCTTTTCAGATCACAAGGACACAGTCCCGTGTCCAGGAAGTCCAGGAAGAGTAATTTCACTTGGCAAGCAGTTATGGAGTGCCTGAAAGACTAGAGCTTGAACCTACGTGGATTTATCCCAGGGACCGGTGTATTTGCTGCTGTCCAAGCAGCACAAACAAATCAATTTTCCTCTACTTAAAGGCAAAGCCTGGAAGTGGGTGGCATGTTGTTTTACCTTGTATCGTGGGGCAACACACTATTGCTGAATTCTGAGTGCTTGGAGGCTATGGTCTGTACAGGACTAAACTCCTGACCTTGGGGTGTCCCCAGAGTACCATGTCCTCCCCAGCAGATGACCCTCCATGGAGTTCTGGACTCTCCTTATTTTCCCGTACTTGAACTCATCAGATCTAGCCACACCATACCTCAAAATGTGACAGGTATGTGATAAATGCTAACATTGTCCTGGCAGGAAGTCATGCTCCCAGATTCTCCAATCCCCCAGGTTACATGACGGGATCCAGGTCATAGCACAGAGGCCACATTAGGACAGCTCCCCACAATCTTCCCCACACTCCACAGGTTTCTGTACTTTGATGTCTTTTGATGTTTTACAAAGGTAGGTTCTGTGTCTCGGAAAACCTCTTTGGGCTTAATTCTGAGAAAATCATTAAAAACTTGGGTTAAGGTTGGGTCAGAGTTGAAGAGATCAGTATGTTTATTTGGGTTTTATGTATTTACGGCTGGTTTTCGTTTCTGCTCTTAAACACCAGCCGCAAATTCTTGGGGTTTGTGAAGCATTGCGTCACATTCTTTTTCTGTCTCCTTGTGACACGGTCCTTGGATTGTGTGGCTGGAAATCAGACTGAGAATTAAAGTCTCTTTGTCGCAACTGAGTGAATTCTGACCTCAGGTGTGGTACCTTTGCACGATGTGATATATTTTTTAACTTTTCTCTTAATCAACTTGTTTGTTTATCGGTTCTCTCACAGGAGGGTAGTTAGACTTAATTAATCTTTAAAAAATTCAGGTAAGCAGGGAAACATTATCAGAACTGGTTTGTGTGTGTCAAATGGATCACTACATTTTGCATATTTAGCTATCTTTATTGGTCTGCATTCTCATTTGAAGAAACATTTAACTTTTTATAAGCAAGGACGGTATAATATACCATACTACTAAGCCTAATATTCAAGAATGTTTTCGTACATGTCTTAGTATTAATTAGGGAGCAGTTCTTGTTTGACATGTTTACTTTTAATTCTTAATAGGTTTCCAAGTGGGGTAATGCAGTAAGTACCCAGAAAAGCTAACAATTATCTAGTCTAAAGAGCTTTGGATTTCACTGTAAAATTAAAATTGTGGGGAAATTGTGTTTTCATTCTACTCATATTAACCTTTTCTTATCCATATTAGCTAAAGGTTAACTTGTTCTTGCCACTTTTATGAAGTGAGAAGCAGGAACTTTGTCTTTTTATGAAAGGAAGCACAAGAGTTGCCAAGCATTCATTAGAGATTGAAATTAGAAGCGACTGTGAGATTAAGTTAGAATGTAGCTCATTGTACAAGCCCAATTTGGACTTTTGTAAGTGCTGATATTAAGAAGAGTGAACATAATTGCATATATGAAATTAACCTTCATTTTACCCTGTCTGATGCTGGAGCATGTTGGGAGACAGGGCGCTGTGATTTCCTGCGGGGGAAAGGCGTCCCCACAGATGGGTGTCCCTGCCCCTGGGCACCAGAGCTGGGGGAAAGGGAGGGGGACTGTTTTAAGCATAGCCCGGGACCAAGGAAGATAATTCCAGTCTTTTTCTTTCTCTTATCTTATCCTCTTTTATTTTCCTGACTTCACCACTGTGTTACCAAATAGCTAACTCAATTTATTTCTCTGCCTCATATAATTGAACAATATAGCCAAAGGAAATATCATTAGTATCTTCACAAAATGGCACAATGAAAAGGATTGTTGGGTTTCCAGGTCTCATTTCACAAGTACTCAGCGACTGAGGGGCCTGGGGGGGAAGTGAGGGGTGAGAGGCTGGCTGACTGGCTGAGGTTTGATGGGAGAGTCATCTCCGGTAACTGCAAGGCTTTTGCTAATGGCACCTTCTCCTAGGAGTGAGGAAGCAAAAATGGGAAATAACTCCTGTTTATTAGAAATTTAAAAAATTGGTTAAAAAATGTTTAACCTCCCTGAAGAGAAAAGGAGAACCCTGATTTTAAAACACTACTCTTCAGTCCGTGGGGTGAACCTTTTACTAAAATTCATCTCAAAAAAAAAAAAAAAAAAAAACAAAAAAAAAAAAAATAAAATTCATCTCATAATTTCTAAATGAGTGAACAGAAATAAGAAAGGTATTATACTATTTTATGCTGAATTAACCTCACTATATACTGCTAAAGATCTATCTCTGGAGACACATCATAAAAACTAAACATTTTTACCACCATGGCAGTATTAAAAAGTATTTCATATTTTACTATTAGGGTGTAAAATTACTAATCAAGGGTGGGAAATGACCAGAAGAAAACAGGAGAAAAAGAGACTCATTGAAACATGCTGAAATATTACCAAGTTTTCACTGAATGCTTTCACTTGTGTTTTTCCTCTCATCTTTTAAGGCCAGCACCTTTCAAATAAAAGAATTTTTTGAGAATAATAGAAAACCATAGTAAATAACTTGCCAATGAACAAATTCCATTTTGTCCAATGGGATCATCAAAGCAGAAGAGCTTCTCTAAAGGCATCATTGATTTCAATGAAGGCCAAACTTCTTCTAGGTTGTGCAACCCTGCTGTATTGGAGAATCGCTTTCCCTTGTGCTGATGCAAAAATGCCTCAGAATTAAGGGCATGATGATGCTGGTTTTGGAAAAAGGATGTTGAATTGATGTCTGATTTTTAGTAAATCCCCAGAAACTTGCTTTATAATAAAAAAAACAAGCATGGCCATATATTTTGAAGAACCTAAGTTGCTAAAGAGCATTTCACAGGTCCTTGTGATCCTCCAGTGTTTCCCTAGGGTGTACACTGAGAACCACCCTTCTCAGAGAAAGAGCTGGAAGTCAGGACATTTGCCTTGCATTTTAAGTTCTTTTGTGTTGTGTCATAGGTAGGCTTCTGAGACCCTCTTGTCTTTAATTTTCTCCACTTATGCTGTTTTCCTTCTCATACATGACAAGGAGAATTGGAAGGTTTGGGTGATGATGTTGGGACGCTTTCTTTCTTATGAAAGGTAAGACGGGGTCTGGAGTCAGACTGCACTCATTCAAATCTCAATTCCACCAGCTACAATGGTCCGTTTTCTCATCTGTAAAGTGGGAATAATAATGATTCTACTACCATGGAGGGATTAGATAAATTAATATATGTAAAGAATTTGCCTGGCACAAAATCACCACTAAGGAAATGCTGCTATAATTGTGTGGTCATTGCTGTCTTCTAAGTGCCAGTGCTAAAGCTGCCTCCTTTCTGAGCTTTCCTGGTTCTCCTAGGCAGAGGGTTGTACTTTGTGCGTAATGCTGATAGAACAACCTGTTTTATATTAAGTTTGTTTCCATGTAGATTTGTCACTAGAGTATAAATCCCATGATGGAGGATGGTTTTTCTTGGCGTATCCCTAACACTAGCACAGTTCCTGGCATTAAGTAGGCATCCAGGCTTGATGAAAGAATGAATGCATGCATGCATGCATGCATGTTTCGCTTGTGGCCTCGCAAAATTCATTCTCACCTTTTTTCTTTAGCAGTAGAACCTCCAGATTTTAGGAGAGCATCTAGCTGTCCAAATAATGACCACATTCGCCCAGCTCCTTTCAGCCCTCGATGGCCATGGGATTAAGTTCTGGCCAGTGGGGTGTACATGTGGGGTGTGATGTTCTATTTATGGGTTATGTCCTCAAAGGAAAGATGCATATTCTCCACTTTCCCTTTTCTTCCTCCTGCTGGCTGGAATGTGGGTGTGATGGTGAAGGAGGGAGATGGATGGCACTCGTTGAAGGGGGAAGAGCAATCAGATCTGACAATTCTTGAGTTCTTAGTGATGCGGAGCTGCTGTACCAGGCCTGGGCATCTCATATTCAAATTGCTGTCTTGTTCGGAGTACTGTTCACTTGCTTTGGTGGTCAGTGGGTCTCTGTTTCATTAGCCGGGTCAGTTTACTAATACACTACGCACCAAGCACCATCTAGTTAATCCCTGGCTGTTGATAGATAATTTTCTAATGAAGATAATATTGATGAAAATAGAAGTGAATTAGGTCATCACAACTGATTAGAACTGAAAAAGTGTCTGAATTAATTACGGCAACAAAACTTTGGTTCAACTATTTTTAAAGCATTTAAATCTTACTGTCACTCTATCCCCAGTTGCCTAATGATTGCTCTGACTGGTAGTGGAGGAGAGGGATGAATGGTCGGACAAGTCCCTGGGTCACAGGACTGAGGGCAGGGAGCAGCACTTATCCAGGAAGTGGCTCTACTCAGGCCTCATTTGGCTGGCCAGAGAGGACAGAGTTTTGCCTAGGCAATACCCCCCCCACCTCCGCCTCAGCAAAACAATCTTTCTCCCCACCTCATGCCCCCGTTGCCAAGCCCTGTGCTTGCCCTGCATAACGGGGTCAACAGAGAAAGGGTAGCAGTCTCTTTTGATCTTCTCTTTTATTTGTAATGAGCTCCTTTTTGACCTAAGCAGAGCTACTAAATAGAGAGCTGTCTGGGTCTCTAGATCAGGAGTTTAGGCTTGATATGCGGTTAGAAGGTAAGCAGATTTCTAGTGCCAGCAAAGATTTACCAAGATGTTCAACAGATTTTCCTTGTAAAAAAAAAAAAAAATCATTCTGGGGGAGAATTAAAAAATGTAGTTAATAGCTTGATGAAAAGTATAAAAATAGTGATGAAACATGAACATACAGATACACACAGGTAGTTTTGAAACTTTTTATTAACATATAACATCCGGGGGGATCCCTGGATGGTGCAGCGGTTTGGCGCCTGCCTTTGGCCCAGGGCGCAATCCTGGAGACCCGGGATCGAATCCCACGTCGGGCTCCCAGTGCATGGAGCCTGCTTCTCCCTCTGCCTGTATCTCTGCCTCTCTCTCTCTCTGTGACTATCATAAATAAATAAAAAATTAAAAAAAAAAACATATAACATCCGTATAAGAAAGTGTCTAGACCCTAAGTACATAGTCTTATGTACACTTAGGTATGTACTTTTTAATTTTCATGAGCCAAACACACCCTTGTTTACCAGCACACAAATCAAGAATGTGCAACATATATTTTTAACATCTAGAGCTACATAGTAATACGCTGTATTTCAATGAATATTTCTCAGAAATGACATTTTTTTCCAGGCTTTCTATAATTTTACATTTGTAAGCAGGAAATAGGAGGAATTTGTGTTTTTAGCTGCCTACATTTTTGAGCTCCATTCTAATTTTTTATTTTTTTTAATTTTAATTTTTTAAAAAGATTTTATTTATTTATTTATTCACGAGAGACACACAGAGAAAGGCAGAGATATAGGCAGAGGGAGAAGCATGCTCCCCACGGGGAGCCCGATGTGGGACTCAATCCCAGGACCCCGGGATCACGACTTGAGCCAAATGCAGATACTCAACCACTGAGCCACCCAGGTGCCCCCACTCAATTTTTAAACAGAAAAAGTTCTGAGGGGGCATGTGGGTAGCTCAGTCGGTTAATTCTTGGTTTCAGCCCAGGTCATGATCTCAGGGTGGGGAGATGGAGCCCCACCATGGGCTCCACACTCAGTGGGGGGTCTGCTTAGGATTCTCTCTCCCTCTGTCCCTCCCACTTGTGCCCACTCTCCCTCTCTCAAATAAGTAAACAAATCTTTAAAGAGAAAATAAAAATTTTTAAAAAGAAGTAGATCAGGGACTCCGGGTGGCTCAGTGGTTGAGCATCTGCCTTTGGCTCAGGGTGGATCCTGGGGTCCCAAGATCGAGTCCCACATTGGGCTCCCTGTATGGAGCCTGCTTCTCCCTCTGCCTGTGTCTCTGCCTCTCTCTCTCTGTCTCTGTCTCGTCTCTCTTTGTGTGTCTCTCATGAATAAATAAATAAAATCTTTAAAACAAAAAGTAGATCAGAGGAAGAAGACTTTATATACAGATAAGAATTCAGAGCCATTTCTCTCCACCTCCTGAGCAGCTGTCTCCTCAGTTCCACGTCCACTCTATTCATCTGTAGTGCTTGTCCCATACGTCAAGTGCATTACTTAACCCCTGGAGGCCTCTGTTCTTGCAGCTGTGGATTGAGAACAGTACCTGTACACAGGACTGTGCTGATGAGATAAGGCAAGTGTACAGGACCAGGTTTACATGACATGTGCATGTAGGAAGACATCAACAAATACTGTTCTGTTATTATTATTATTAACCTCATAAATTGATACTCTATCACTTCTGGGTTTGGGGAAACTTCTAGAAATAGCCACATAATTGTTTTGAACTACGTAATATCCTTTCTCAGGAAGATGGGCTGGGCCTGAAGTGACACTGCCAAATGTATGCCCTTGCCGGATAAAATGTGGCTCCTCCAGCAAGAGGAGGTGAGAGAGGTATGGCTTACACGTGGGCTTCTGGTTCAGACTGTTTTTAACGTGATGAGTTATCATGTCGGAATTGGTGTAACCCTGACGAGAATATTTCCAAATGGTCTTAAAGGAATGTCATGTAGCATTTATTAGAGTCACAGCAACAGGGACGCTTCCCTCTTGCTTTGATTTAGTGACATTACTTCTGGTTAAAAGCCTTAGGTAAGGCCACACACGGTGGCGGGCGATTTGGATAATTAGAAGAAATGGCAGAGGCCTGTCTCTTTACAAGAAGTTAGCAGTGACATGCAATTAAAGCGAACCACGGGGGGAAGCTGTGTAGCTCTAAGGATTACAGAGGATCGGGTGAAATCAAATAATATTTACAGATTTCCCTTCCCACAAAGGGTTTCTGCCTGCTTATTTTTAAATAAATTATTCCAAGGGCAACTGTAATGTTTTACATAAGCAGCTCTTGTCTCCCTGGTTTTCTGGACCACCCTGGCCAATTGGGAAACTTGTTTGCAGATCAAGATCCCAACGAGGCACCCCAAACCTAAATCATCACACATTTGCTGGGGTGGTGTTTTCTGCTTTAAAAGGTGCTTTCACGTCCATTCCCTATTATGTCCCCCACAACTGTACCAGGCAAGGAAAGGAGTACTGTGATGTCCATTTCAGACATAAATGGAAATTGAGCTCTACTAAGAGGTTTGCTGCAGTTCATGTGCCATAGAAGAGAGATTAAAATTTGGATCAAAAAATAAATAAATAAAAAATAAAATTTGAATCAGATGACTCCTAATGCAGTGCTCTTTCCAACACAGGGAGCTGTCTTCTCTAGCACATATGTGTATTGTTGCTTTCTGAACTTTTCAAGAGTGTGGTTTTCTTTCTCCTCCTGAGACACTGCGCTGGTCATGAGTGGCTTGGGAGATATGCTGTAAGCGCTAACCTTGTCCTCAGAAAAATGCACAGACAATCATGTAAAAATTGGCATCACCTCCAGGCCACCTCGTTTTAAAATCTGTCCGAGCAGTAGTATAGGATATGTGGAAAATGCTAGTTTGGGCTGGTAGGGGCACCTGGCGTTCCGGGGGAAGAAGAATGCAGTAGAAGGCATGGTACCATGAAGGTTTATTGAGCCTCTACTGGGCAATAGGTGTTGCCTACGTACATCATGTTGGTTTCAATCTCACAACAACCTTCAAAGGCAAATATTATTATTGGATCCACTTCGTAGATAAGAACACTAAGAACAGCACCAGAATCTGATGCCAGGTGGATACTTTTCACCACTATGCTGCACAGCCTCCGAAAGTGATAACTACCTGTTAGTGTAAAGCTATTTCCCTGCAAGTCATTCCATGCCTGTGTGTGGCGGTGTGGCTGGGAAGGGGAAAGGGGGTTTTCTAGAAGCCTTTCAGCAACAAGAGTTCCTTGGGGAAATCCTTTTCCTAGGGTGATGGGTTGGAACTGTTAACAGTAGGAGAAATGTGAAGTGTGAAAACGTGTCGAGAAGCAGGGGTAGAAAAGAACAGGGCAGCCTCCATGGGGTGGTCTGGTTCTCTTGGGGTGGGGGGAGTGTTGGATGTCCAGCTGCTGTATTCATTTTTATACATTCCATGCTACATTCTCTTGCTAACCTGGCAAATGATTCACTAAGTGACTAAAATGGGGTGAGCAAACTCATGGGTGAGCTGGGCTGGGAGAAAGGAAAAGGCAAGTCCTACATTTGGGGTTTCCTGAGCCATAAATAACGGCTGTGTTGCCATTCCCAGCAATATGCTTCTGTCGTTAATTAACTTTTATGGAAAGCTATGGTGTTCATGACTTTGGCCTCTCCCCACTCTTGATCTATGTGGTGTTATGTGGTGTAGACAGCAGTGCTCACAGGTGGGATTTGTCTGACAGGGGAATCTGAAGAGCTGATGTGAAATGCCTGCTAATATATGGCATGCCACTGCCCTGGGAGAGTGGGAGGGGAGAAAGCCGTGATGACGCGCTCCCTGCTCCTGCCAATTATTTTTCCAGCACCTATTCATGGGATCATAATATCCTGTTCTCTGTCGGGTTACATTTCAACTATTACCCCAAGATTTGGTGGTGTGATACTCTGTACTTGAGAGGGGGAATGATAAAGATGGAAGGACCTTCTAGAGACATAGGACCCCTCCCATCCATTGGGCCAAACAGGGGTTCAGCTTTGGGAGATGGCCCACACTAGCATTAATGATTCAGCCAGAATATTATTCCTCACCTTTGACCTCAAGTCTGTCTGCTTGGTTTCCAGAGCAGTGGACTTTATTCTTATTTTATCTTTGTACACCCATTGTAGTTTTAATGAGGGAAGCACAGGGCTGTCGCCATAGGCTTCTACACAGATGTACAAAAAGGTTACATTTGAACAAAAGAAGATCTTACGTGGAAGATGCATCCTACATAGTGTAGTTTCAAGCAGTGACGCCCTTGGCTCTTCCAAAAGGCTTCTACACATGACATCACAGCAGAAAGGTGGTTTTTAAACAGTAGCATATATCGGAGTCACATGGAGGGCCAGCTGAACTACAGTTTGCTGGACTTACCCTGAGTTTCTCTTTTTTTCAGCTTTACTGAAACGTTATTGACATGTAACACATGTAAGTTTAAGGTGTACAATGTGATGATTAGTTATATGTATATATTGCAAATTTATTAGCGCAGTAAGACTAGTTAACGCCCCTATCCTCTCAAATGATTTTGGCTTTTTATTTGTGTGTGTGGTGATAACATTTAAGATTTACTGTCTTAACAACTTTTTTTTAAATTTTTTTTTATTTGTTTATGATAGTCACACACACACACACACACAGAGAGGCAGAGACACAGGCAGAGGGAGAAGCAGGCTCCATGTACCGGGAGCCCGAGGTGGGATTCGATCCCGGGTCTCCAGGATTGCGCCCTGGGCCAAAGGCAGGCGCCAAACCCCTGCGCCACCCAGGGATCCCTGTCTTAACAACTTTTAAGTGTATAATACAACATTGTTCATCGTAATCACCACACTGTGCACTAGATCCCAAGATGATTTATTTTAGAGCTAGGGGTTTTTACTCTTTGACCAATATCTCCCCATTTCTCCCACTTCCTATCCCCTGGCAATCACGATTCTACTCTTTATTTCTGAGGCTGGCTTTTTAAAAATTCTGCATGTAAGTGAAAACATGGTATTTGTTTTTCTCTGTCTGACTTATTTTACTTACCGTAATGCCTTCCAGGTTCATCCATGTTGTCACAAAATGGCAAGATTTTATTCATTTTTTATGACTGAATCATATCTGTGTGTGTGTGTGTGTGTGTGTGTGTGTGTGTGTGTGTGTGTACACCACCTCTCCTGAGTTTCTGATTCAATAGGTCTGGAGGGGGCCAGAGAAAAAGCATTTGTAACAAGGTTTCAGGTGATGCTGCTACTTGTTTCAGGGACTGTTGCCCTAGACTCTGATTAGAAGGATGGTAGGTAACAGCATGGGTTTGGGAGTCAGCCCTGGATTTGAGTCCTGCTTTATGACAGTGAAATAGAAATGTTACCAAGCCTAGGCTTGCTCACCTGTAGAAAGGGGATGCAAACATCTTGTTTGTTTTGGTTCATTGGGTGAAGATTAATGAGATAATCTATATTAAGTGTTTACCATAGTGTCAGGCACATGGAAGTGACTTCACAGATGGGAGCTTGTGGTGTTAACAGAGTCTGTTCCTTACACCTGGGTCACCAGAACTTTTGGTCCAAATATTAAGGCAGAGACACCCACTAAGGGGAGTCTCTTAGAAATTTAAGAAGGTCAGAGAAGATGTAGGTGGCAAAAATCAGTAAAACATAGGCCATAGGGCCCTATTTTAGAAAACTTTCTAATACCCTGGGAACAATTAAAAAAAAAAAAAAGGCAAAGAAATCTATTTTGTATTACACAAAGAGAGTCACCCCCCAAGCGATGCAGTATGGAAAGGGGGTAGAAATGTAAATCCTGAACTGGGCATCGGGGGTGTTAGCATTAATGTGTAATTTCCAACAAATATACAAAGAGTGGAATAGGATGTTCTCCTAAATGGACTTTAGAGTGAAAGGATGAGGACCACATAGACCAGATAAGGCAGTTTTATGTCTATGTGACATCCACTTGCAAGGATAGTGTGTGCCTGGCCAAGTTCTAAAGCAAGGAACATCTGTCATCTTGGGCCCACGCTACCCTTGTCTTGGTCTTATTTCTGGCTCTCCCCAGGCTCTTACTCAGTGGAATGAACTATAACTTTCCATCTTTTGCTCAAGCAGTACCTCACCAACAAAATAGTTCCCAAGAAAGAATTTTATAATAATTGTTAGCATAGTGTAAAATTATATCCTCAACTATGACCACTCCCTAGGACACCATCTTCCAAGCTGTGCTTTTGGGGCTATAAGTAGGTGATTAGGTGATGTGTGGAAAAATCATTCATGATGAAACATATATTTTGTATATTAAAGATCTGAGAATTCCTGAATTAAAAAAAAAAAGCTGCTTAATTTTGACTCAGCGGTGATTTTCCACTTTTTCTATTTTTCTGTATTTCAACATTTTTTATAATGAGCATATATTACTTTCAGCATAAAATATGAATCAAATTATATCAGAATTAATAAGAGTACAGATTGGACCACCAAATACAGATTCCAGCTGTCTTTCCTCTCCACCCCACCTGCTATGGGTTGAATGTTTCTGCTCCCTCCAAATTCCTGTGTTGAAGGCCTACCCTGCCCCCTCCACCATGTGATGGTATTTGGAGGCTAGGCCTTCCGGAAGTGATTAAGTTTAGATGAGTCATAAGGGTGGGGCCCCGTGATGAGGTTAGTGTTGTTAAAGAAGAGGAAGAGACTAGAGCTCTCTCTATCTCTGTTATGTGAAGACACAGCAAGAAGACCACCGTCTACAGACCAGGAAGAGGGCCCTGACCAGGGACTGAATCTGCTGGTATCTTGATATTAGACCTCCCAACCTCCAGAACTGAGAGAAATAAATGTCTATGGTTTAAGCCACCCAGCCTGGAGTATTTGTAATAGCAGCTCCAACTGACTAAGAAACTACAAATTCCCTCACTTCTGTGAAAGAACAAAGGTACCGTGGTCTAAAACAACAAATTCTTCATAAAACGCCCTTTTTGAAAGATAACTGAATGTGGGTAGTTTGTTTAAGTTTTGAATGCCTCAGATATTGCCATATTAGAAACTTTTTTTTTTTATCCAAGTTAAAGACATGAATGCACAAGGCATCCAGTGCAATTAACTGCTCAACCAAATTAGTCTAAATAAGTGACTCAGTCAAATCTGGGGACATCGAACACTACCAGTGTGCAGGGATACTGGACACCCTGGGCACTGCATTCAACTTTACTCTTCTAAGCTTGAGCCCAGGTGGATGGTCATGGGCATTAGTCCTACATTTATAGGCAACAACTCAGAGAACAGGCTTTTCCTGAGAGAGGAAATTTTCTCCCACAATCGAGTTCAGTACAAACTATAAGAACTCAACCCCATATCATTTGGAGATCTCAACTCCACTTCTGGGAAGTGCTTAAAACTTTTCAGTTGGGATATAGTGTTCTTCTACAGGCCATATCCTTCTTGAGCAGGGAGCATTTGGTGCCTCTAGTATTTTGAGGATAATCAAGGGCCTGACACTATCTCAGGTATAATGTTTTTGGAAAGAAACTGAAGTCTCTGTTAAAATTAGGGTAGGAAGCAATATACATTTGATATTCTAGAAAGTGACTTCAGGCTGAGCCAACAATGTGGGACAATTTTTCCAACTGGCAATACAGAAGCTCAACAATGCTCATCTCTCTTTGGTGGAAGTAAAACATAATACTGACCAGGTGAGTATCACCCTGCACAACAGAGTTGATTGGGCTTCTGTCTCAAGTAGACACCAAGGTAATGATCAGGCCTTGACCACCTCCAGGCAACAACAGGCCACTTGGGCTTTCCTGAGCAAGTAGAACAAGGGAATGCTGGGCACAGGAGTTAGTGTGCTCATCTCTCTGGGATGTTGATAAGATCATAAGAATTGGTCTGTGTAATTTTGATAAAATAAATTTCTTAATGGAAAAAACATTGACTTCTATCGTAAGCAATTTGGGAACTGAATTTAAAATGTAACATCCTCAATCTTTAAGCAGTCAGTTCTTTAGTTATAAAACTGCCCAACATCCCTTACGACAGAGGACAACAAGGGGATGAGAGGAAAACAAAATCTGGGCAGAGGCCCACAATGTGGGCAATTGTACCTGCTAAAGGGAACATTGAGAAGCATCGCAGAGCCCTCGCTGCACACCTGGCCCATAGCAGCAGTGGCTAGTGGTACTTGGCAAAGTGTGTGCTGAGCTCTTCAGGGTTGTGGGACCTGGAACATGTCTCAATGAGGCACACTCTCTCTCATTCCTTGTGGCAAATTGTCCTGGAGAGAAGCAGCTCCACTGCTCGTGCACAGGGCAGGTCATGGTAGTAATAATAGCACTCACTCACACTTACATTTATGTGTCTTGTGTTTTCTCAATCTGTTTCTGAAAGAAAAGTCAAATACCGGACTGTCTGGTTTAAAACCAGACACATGGCAACTGTATTTACTAAAACTTCAGTGGCTGCTAGGCGCTGGGCTATTTGTGTTCACTTGTATTGTGTCTTTTATTTCTTATTAAGTACTTATAATCGTTCTGTGAGTAAAATACTTAATTCCTGCAGTACAAATGAGGAAATTAGAGCCCAGAGAGGTTAAGTAACTTGTTAGCTAGTTATCTAACAAGGGAGTATGAGCTTGGAATGTCTAATCTCAAATTTCTTTGTTTTCCTTTGATATTTGATGTGTTGAAGTGATCCAAGATCTCCCAAAATCTGTCATCAAGCTTTTCCTTGACTTATTTCTGAATATGGAACACTTCAGAACTGAATAATAGCATCTTTGGGATCTCAGAAAGCAGGCTGTATATGAAGTATCAGGAAAAGATTTGAAGAGTATCATCAATAACCAACAGTTGATAAACTTTAATGAGGTTAAATTTTTTTAAAAAGTTATCCCAACAAGCCCTGAAATACAAGAATTGTAGGCTTTATTAATGATTGCCCTGTGACTTGGTCAGAAGCCATCTCCGATCTCAATTTACCATTAAGTTCAGGACCTGATCAACTGGGGGTTGCCTACTGGCTACTGGGTGACTAGTTTGATTAGATTTTCAGACTTTTTTTTTTTTTCCCCAAGACTTTCAAGTGTTTTGGTGCAATGGATGAAACCAGATGAAGAGACTCTGATGCCTCTTCCATCTCTGTAAGAAAATGCTCAGTGAGATCACATGACAGTTTTCACACTACAGGCTCTTCTAATGGTGTCAACCTTTTTGGCTATGATTCCTAGAGTTGTGAACCAATTTCTTCCCAAGAGCCTTTTTGCTTCCCTTCTACTGACGAGTTAGAGCCTCCTGTGAGGCAGCATATCACAACACACCTTCCAGAACCATCAGCTGTATATTGGCACAAAGTCGATGACTATGTCTCGGTTTCAATTCTGGCTGGACAACAAAAGGACTTCTAAAATAATGTTGTTAAAAAGTACCCATCTCTGTTTAGAATTGACTTGTGGTTGCACGTATGGCCGTTTCTATTTTTGAATTAGCCAGAGGCATTTTCCCTTGACCTTCTGAATATAATACAACTCCTATACTCTACTGTCATGGTGCCAGGTGGTGGGAACTCTTTCTCAACTTTGTTTTAATAGGTGTGGAGAGGGCATGACCTGCCCTTTAGAATCTAACACTCTGGACTGATGAATTTGTAAGCAGAGCACTGATGAAATCCTTGGCAGCAAGAGCAGAAGTTAGTTTATCTCTGATGATATGCCGGAGTTCTAGGGATGAGTACCTTCTTTTAGGAAGAGGCAGAGGGCCCATCTGTTAGAAGCCACCCCCTAGTATCTGACTCATGAAGAGCTAGACTAGAGTACTTTCCTGGACCACATTAGAAATGTGACATTTGAACTAGTCAAGGGGCTCAGAAATTCCCCCAAACTGTTGGGTTGAGAAAGGGTACAGTTGTAAGTGATGTGATGCCCTCATTGTTCTGCAGATGATTTTTATGAAATCTTAGTTCCTTTTCTAATTGATATAGTAGAAAGAAATACTTTTCAAGCAACCCAATATGTTGACCCTCATCTTAAGTGAAGTAAGAATAATGATAGGCTTTAGAAGAACATATGTTGTGCCCCACAGGCATTCAGAAACCAGCAGGAATGTATTTAAGGTAACTTTATCTTATATGCTTCAAAACACAAGAAGCCTCTCAGCATATATAAAAGTGAAGACTCTTTTATTCACACACACACACACACACAAAAAATAGAAGCCCACCTCCAACAAGCAAGAGCCTCAAAGGCAACTTGCGAGGTCCCAGATTTGGAGAAGCCTGAGGCTGGAGCTGTCTTTGTGACCGCCCTGACCTACATCATGTTGTCGGCTGGTCCTCTCTCCCTACCCTCCTTGTAAGTATTAGCCTTCATCCCAAACACTTCTTTCCTTCATGTAGATAGCTTTAGGCTTATATTATTCAGCCTAACAATGCCATGAAGGAGTAAAAGAACTTCTTTCTTGCAAGGTCTTATATAAAATTTAAAAGTAAGTAGATTTAAATTTAAACTTGAATTGTTTCTGTAATTTCATACACTCATTAGAAGCCCCCTGTTTCAACCAAAGTTTGAAGCAATGTTCTAGGCAGTATAAGGAAATCAGAAAATGACTCTTAATGGCAAGAAAATGGCAGGAGGTATTAACACATATCACCTAATTTGAGGCAGTGTGTGAAATGGAGACAAGACAAGTCTGAATGATGGAAATGAGATCATCTGGATGTTACCAGGGCTCTTTCATGTGGAGAAATACTGTATCTGTTTACTCAAGAATGAATTAGATTTCACCGTGAAGAATCAGGTAGGGGGAAAGTCATTCCAGAAGGAAGGAATGGTACAAAGAATGGCAAAGAGACAGGAAAAAGGGAAAAGTTAGGATCTTGCATAAAGTATAGACTTTGTAAAGGAAGAAATGTGAACCGAAGTTAGTAAGAAATGTTGGCATCGGATCACAGAAGATCTTGACATTCTCAATTTCAACCTAAGTTGTGTTCACTTTTTTTCAGAAGGCTATGTAGAGCCAGTGAAGGTTCTAGAGCAAGGAGAGACCAGATCAAGTCATTCACTAGAGAGTTTCCAATGGGTTTCCTCCACAGTGAGGAAGGGCTGGATGGGGAATTTACTTCACAATTTCAGGGACCCACCACCTGTGGATGGGTAGGAGCCAGCCGGGCACAGGCTGTGGGAACAGAATCGCTGAGATTGTCTTCTTGAAGCAAAACTCTACATTTCATACACAGGGTTTGGGTAGTAGCTATAAATTGCTAGCCAAGATCAAATTTTATTTGTAATCACATGGCCCTATTTATCTTCTAAACTCAGGTCCATGTCTCCAACCAGTAGCTGGCCATTCCCTGGTATGTCCTAGCACCATCACCTTGTACTCAACGCCACCTCTCCCATTCATCTTTTTGTGGTGGTATTATTCTCTTAGCAATTTAGACATGGCTATCCTGAGAACAGGTGACAACATTGGTGAATCACCATGGTGTCCTCAAATACCAACATTTTTATGTGAGAAAAAATCAAGTTGAAATGAGCACGAGGATGTGCTGAGAGGGCAGAGCCACACAAGTCAGTTTTGCTGCCTCACAGCCTGGGTGCCACAGAGCAGCGCCTGCTAATTGTTGTCCCCAGGTCTAATTGTTGTGGACAGACCAACAGGAGCCCAGGTCATTTTGAGTCGTGGTGGGTGAAGAGTCTTCCTTCCCCTCTAGCTGCTGAGACCTGGAGACAGCCCGTGTGGTAACTCAGAGGCCCCCAAGAAGCTTCACCAGATTCATGATAGCCTTAAGGATCAATTTGATATAGATCAGCTGCTATAACCATGACCCCCAAATAATAGTGACTTAAATCAGATACAGGTTTATTTTTCTCAGGCAATAATCTGGGCATAAGCAGCCCAGGGCAGCTCACTTTGTCAGCAACTTTGGCTTCTAAACGCACAGCTTCCATCCCAGGGCCTCATCGTGTCCACGATCCCACCAACCCTGAAGGGCTCCCTGAAAGCTGTGCACATCACTTCCACTCACATCCCAACGGCCATGACATAGCCATCTGGCCACGTGTAGCTGGAAATGCTGGGGCTGCGAGCTCCGCTAACAAGAAAAGCTGACGCTCACGCAGTACTTCCAGGAACCAAGCACCATTCTAAGAGCTTCACACACATGACTTACCACCCTATGAAATAAGTCCTGGCATTATTCCCATTTTACCGGCAAGGTAACAGCAGCACGGAGAGGTGGAATAGCTTACCCAAGGTCATCAAATAAGTCGGGGGAAGGGGGATATTCAAACACTCACAGGCTTGTTCTGAAGTTTGTGATCCTAACCATTCTGCATCACTCACTGCCTCTGAATTCAGGGCTCGGTTGGTAAAGGAAGAAAGGGAGAATGAAAATTGGGGGACAGTTAATTATCACAACTCTAGCACCCCAGCATGCATGTTTGTCACACACCACAGTGGCTCCAAGCTTTGGGATCCTCTCCCTTATTGCTCTGTTATTTCAAGTTTTCCAGCATGTTGCCATTCGCAGCAGCCTGAGGTCCCTACCCCATGTCCCTGCTGAGATGGCTGACATAGTTGGGTCGGGTCTAGCCTCTTGGCTTCCAGCTTCTCCACACTCCAGCCTCCCTCTACTCTCCCACCCAGTGAATCTTCCCCAATGCCATTTCTTCATGCCATGCCCCTCTTTAGAAGCCAGCAGAGGATAAACTGCTTAACCTGATCAGCTTCCTTCTGCTAAACCTGGCCTTCAAGGCTTTCACAATTTGCCTCCAAACCCATTGCAAACTCACAAATGCCTCCTCAGAGCCCACACAAATCCTCCCTACACCTGTCAAATGGGTCTCCTTACACCACAGGTATTCCTGAAGCTCAGTTATCAGAGAGGAAAGGAATATATTGCTATAGGATTTTTGCTCCAGTCCTTTGGTCACTGAAAATGGCTCCACCTTGCCCCTATTTGCTTGTCTGAAGTCTACCCCAGGTTGCATCCAACCTGCTGGGTAGCAGACTCAGAGTTCTGTGCCCCTATACACTGAGTGGAAAAGTGCTCAGTGACTTACCCTGCCGGCCTGTGGCGCCCACACCTCCCAGCACTCCCACTGCTCTTCCCACACTCTGGCCAATGGTGTCAACCCTCCTGCTATGTATCTAGCCTTGCAGGTTATGAGGTGGAGGCCAAGTTTTTTCTCCTATTGTGATCCCCCACTGCAGTGAGATGCTCAGTATTCTTTGCTGATTGGCTAGTGGTTGGTTCTAAGTGGCTGGGTTAGTCACTTTTGAGAATCCTGTAAGTAAAATAATTTGGAAAAGAATTGTGCAGCTGATGCTCTACAATAAGGAAAAATGCCACATTAAATCTGCAGGATTGCCTATTGTTAAATGTAAAGAAAATAAGAATAGTGCATCTCTTCCTTTGCCATGGGTGTGTATTGTCCATCTTAGATCCATGAGAAAAGGCAGATGGAGATTTGAAAGGCTGTTTGATCCTCAAGCAGACCCTTTCCTGTATTTGCATGAGGGGAAGTATTAAGGAGCTCTTCCAGCTATTCATAGATAACCTTGAGCCGAAGTTGAACACCAGCCATGTCTGGAACACCAGCTCTAAGACGTGGGGAAGGAAGCCAGTGGGCATTGATGAACAAGCTTTATTTCAGGAAGGATGGATCATGCGCTTTTGGAACGAAGAAGGAGGAATGCATTTTTTCAAAGGGGTATCTTTAAGAAACCTTGTTTGTGCCCTTGGCTCCAGAGTAAGAGGGGAAAAGTGGTGACAAGAATATATTTTTAAGTCAAGGCATTGTAAGCTCGTCTTAGACTTCTGAGTTTTCAGAGTATTTGTTCAGGAGGTGGTTTCCAAGGTTTTACAACTTTGCTAAAAACATTTGGCCTCCTCTTTAGATCCATTCAGCCGATATCATTTTTAGTGACTTCCGAGGCAGCATTTTTGCTGAGAATTGATACAGCAATGAATCTTTACTAGCACCCATCAAACCAGGACTTTCGTATCTCACATTTTACTTTGACTAAATTTTTTTTTCCCTTTTAGAAGTTCCCTGGAAACCAGCTTTGTCTTGTCAATTGGACAACAAGCATAGGATTTATATATAATTGCTGCCTGGTCACAGCACCACTGATTTGCATCTTCTGGTTAAATGCAAATTGTTCATCTTTAAGTGCAACGGCATTTGCCTCTCTTTAAACAAACAGCACTAAAGCGACTTGTAGACACACACTGTTTGTTTAGCTTGGCTTCTCTCTTTGATCTCATGTTAACATACCTTAATGGCAGGTAATGATTGATAATAGAGTATTGTAAAGTTCAGGTAATAAATACTGCTTAACTCATAATAATGCTGAATAATGTACTTTTTATGACTTGGTTTGATGGAAAATTTCCTTGTCAGCTTGGTCTAATTGTCCAAACAAAACCACCCATTACTTGAAGAAATACATGTCCACCCTAGACACATTAATTAGGGTCATGGCTGGGCTGCACAAAGGAATATAGTAACACTTCAGTTATCTTTAAATGTAATCTTTGGGCGATCTTACTAATGCTAACCTCAGGATTAATGAGAGACTTTGTTTACACTTGCCCTTTGAGGCTCACGAGCCTATGTTGGAATCTATGGTGGTGGCCGCTGGCCACATGTACGCACACCAGGGTCTTTCCTTTGAGGCTTCCAGGGGTCATCAGTTCTAGTGATCTGAACATCAAAAGTCACAACAGTCAGTTCTCTTTATCTTGGCATGGGGGCAAGGGGATTTGTATGAAGAGAAAAGGGACATCTTAATTTTTTATTACTTGATATTTGAAGACGCATGGCATTGAGATTAGAACTAAAAGGGGATTTGGTGTCTTGGGGTTGACAAGCTCAGGTGCTATACATCAGAGGGCTTGGTGAGGTCCTACCTCCCCAAGTGTGGTATTTCCATGATGTTTTACTGTCTTTGAAGTCCCAGGAATATTCCAAGGAATACAGAACAATAGAAATCCAGAAGGTGACCACGTGAGCTTTTAACAAAATGACAAGTGTAACACCCGAGGTGTGACTTCAGGGCATACCCATAATGAATCCAAAAATAGCTTTCTTTTTTAAAAGATTTTATTTATTTATTTGTGAGAGACACACAGAGAGGCAGAGACCTAGACAAAGGGAGAAGCAGGTTCCCTGTGGGAGCCTGATGTGGGACTCGATCCTAGGACCCAGGGATCATGACAGAACCAAAGGCAGAGGCTCAGCTGCTGAGCCACCCAGATGCCCCAAAAAATAGTTTTCTGAGAAAGAAAGCTTGGTTTTAAAGTTTGGGATGGTTTGATTCATGATTCCAAACGAGTGAATTGTTTACTACACTCAATCCAGGGGCTGGTTCCTTGCATGCATATTGTGGGGGAAAAAAATGTGTGTGTTTAATTTTTCAGATTTGAACCAAATTGCCATCTCATTGGCGATAGTTTCATATCTTATCTAATATCCAAATTTCTAAGGAAACCCACAACAGGAAAACCACAATGGGAAAAATTTCATTCCTATTTTTCTTTTCTGACAACTCTCTATAAATGACTCATTCCTTAGATATACAATTATAGTTAGGTACCCAGAATGATTTATTTTCATGAACAACATTATCCACTTCATACAAATTGCTTGCTATCTACCTTGATTCCTTTTTTTTTTTTTTTTTGAAAGAGCAGAATATTTCAGATTGGCTTTAAAATAAAATCTGTTTGTCCTTAATAATGTCATCCATTTATCCCGATGATTCATTTCATGTTCTACTTCAGTCTGTTTTGGCTGAAATTCTTGGACAACTACAGAATTTAAAATGACATTCTTTAGAAATTTGGTTTGCGGAATTTATACAAAGATTGGTGTCTTAGTGGGATTGCTTTGTTAGCTCCTTTCAATTAAAGACATAAATACTTTTTTTTCATTGTTAAACATGAGAATACATGCCTAAAACTCTCATAACAGCACACCGTGGACTTTAGAGAATGTTCCACATTAAGATCTGCATGCCTCAAACAATAGGTACATTGCAAATGTCACTGCCAATCAACTGCTTTACCTTTCCTGATGGATGCATGCTGATGTTTGGTGAGGCTCACCAATTGACATTTGTCTCGTAAGTTTTTAAGACAAACTAATGCAACGGGAATGATCATTTGATCACTGTGTACTTGAATCACATTTATCTTTTCTGATATTTTATTCATTTAGATAGAAAAAGATGGGAATCCATTTCAACTGATTTTAGTGCCTTAAATCAACACATTGAAACAAACTAGACCGAGCAGATGTTCTCAGTCCTAGATGCATGATAGAATCACCTGGGGAGGTCTTTAAAAATGCTGATATCCCAGCCCCCCCCCCCCCAACAAAACTGAAATCAGGATCTTAGAGTTGGGGCTCTGACTTTAGATGAGGTTTCTCTTAAACTTTCCCCAGGTGGTTCTAACACGTAGATCAGAAGTTGGAAGCCATTGAGTGAATGCGGTGTTTCTAAAATTGAGGTCCCAGACAGCTGTCATGCAAAGTTGGATGGGACACTTGTTAAATATATCTTCCCAAGCCCCATCCAGACCTACTGAAACAGAACTGCTTCGGGAGAAGGCCTGGCACTGAAGTTCAGCATGCACTTCCTGTGCACACTGAAGTTTGAGAGTGACTACTCTGCTCCCTCTGCTTCACTTCATCTGGTCTCACATTAAAAAAAAAAAAAAGTTAGACTATCTCCTTTAATCCTCACAACAACCCTTTTGCAAAGGCTGCCATGACCATTATAGGAGTGAGCAAACTTGTAGAAGGTCCTATTGGTCTGCTGCAGAAACAGGACTCGAACCTGTGTGGTCAGACTTTACCGCCTGTGCACACAGCCACCACTCCAGAGCACCAGAGCCTATGCGTGGGACTGCTGCTCTGTGGTGATCACGTAGAGCCAGCTCTGTGGTTAGGTGATGCATTCATTAAGCACAGGAAGTAAGGTGCAATGTATGGTAAGGTGCAGACAAAGGGGGATTAATCCTGATGTCGGTGAGGGTTCCAGGAGAGGCTTCACGAAAAGACCCAGTGTTTGAGCTGGCCCTCTTAGGGTGCAGAGGGTTTCTACAGGCAGATTTTGTGCAAACGCAGGCAGAACGATGTGGGAGGTGCTCAGAGAATGGCAAGAGTTTCTACAGTTGGGTGCAGGGTGTGCAGGCAGGACCGGAGGCTGGAAAAGCAGACTTGAGGTCTTCTGTGTTGGGATTGGATTACGTTCGCTTTTCCCCTATTCCAGCAATAAGCCACTCACCCAACAAATACTAGATTGTGGTTAGTGAGCAGAGGGGAAATTTAAAAAGTGGAATCTTTCAGCACTAGTGTTCAGGAACTCATGCTCCAGGGGTCACTCAGATCATTTAAAATATTATTTGTTAACTTTTGAACAGGAAATACATTAGCATGGGCTTAAATCCAAATGAACAAAAGGCTGGCAATGAAAAATAAGTCTCCCACCCACCCCTGACCACCAGCAACTCACTCAGCTCCCCTTCCCAGAAGCGACCGTTATTACTCAACTAGCAAAATCTTTGCTCCTTCTTCTTTCTTCCCTCTACCCCATTCCCATGGGCACATAGTCTGTGTCGCTATAAACCCTCCCTGTCCCAGTAATTCTCTAAGGTTCAGCCTGGAGTGTGGTTATACAATAATGCACCCAGAGGTCTCATAGACGCTCATTCAACAAATGAGCATTCGTGGACGCCTACTATGTGCCTACTAAGGAATGGCTGGCATGGGGATGGGGAGACCAGAAGAGATAACACCTGCCCTTAGGGATTGCACAGTGTAATAAGGTAAACCACCAAAAAGTAATGATTACAATGCACTGTGGGAAATGTTGTAATAGCAATAAATGCAGGGCTTTATGAGGATAAGTGGCCTCTAAAGCCCAAGCCCTTTCTAGTTCCTGCTGCCTCTGGGCAGAGAAGGCTGCTGAGCCACTAAAGCCCTAGGCTAATGTCCTACTTAAGGTGAATTGTATCCTTCCAAACTCACTGTGTTTTTTGCCTTTTGTGTAATTTGATCCAAAACATTCCTCTTTGTCATGGGCTCTTCCACATGTAGATATTTTTAGACGGGTGTTCCTTTATTAATTGTTACCTATTAACCATGATTTGTTCCCTTTTTCAGTCGATTCATTTTACTTTTAAATGAATTCTCTTTCGGTTCTGTTTTGGATTTGGGGCGGATGGCATAAACCAAAGTTTTGAGTTTTGTGCCACTGGCGTGTGATTTTGAGCACTGTTCTGTTCTGTTTAATTCTCATGTGGTCCCACTGAAATGTCAATAGGTTATGAATATTCCACAAGAGTGCAGGTTGCAGTAACTTCTTTTATGAAAAATAATGCAGCACGTGGCACATAAAGTTTTTATTCTTTTGCAACAGTTTCTTAGATTGTGTTCCAAGGACACATTTCATAAGATATTAATAGATATTAAACTCAGAAAAAGGATTCGTGACTCAGTACATTTGGATATGAAGAAATAAATGGGCTTCTTTACTCCACAAATTCTTAGAGGCTTTAGTGTGTCAACATACATCATGGATTTCCAGGAGAGAGTTGTATGTGGTACTCTCAAACCTATTTGACAATGAAAACTGGGTTTTGTTTGTTTGATATTTGGAAATAGCCATTGTTATCTTGGAACGTTCTGTTTTACTAGGTGACTTAAGATGTCAAGTGCAATCTGCATGTGAAATGCCTCCAACAAATGGTTCTCCATCAGAGGAGAAATCCTCTTAAAAGTATATATATTTATATTTTATAACATATGTTTGTGTAACTAAAGTGGTAACTTTTCTGTGCATTGATAGAACATTCTAGATTACTTTTGTAAGCTCTTTACTATGTCCCAGTGAGGCCTTGTGTGCATGACTTGGTTTTCAGCTTCGAGGCTGGTGAGCTCCCACTTGATGCCTCTTTCCCCCTTTTGACTTTTGTGAACACTTCTTTCCTCTTGTCCAGCGGCCCCTGTTTGTGGGGATATGTGGACTACAGATGACAAAAACAGACTATCAGAGTGCAGAGACCGAGATGGATAGTTAAAAATGAAGGTAGAGAAACAGGACCACCTGGCTGCCAACCACGATCTTTAAACATGTAGGCTCCATTGCTTCTAGTGGTCAGATGAGGTGACACATGGCATGCAAACCATGTCAACCTAGAAACTTCCTAAATTGAGGGGGAGGGTTGGCAATAAAGGGAACATTGTCAACTGTGTTGCTTTGTGATAAAGCCAACTGGGGAAGTTCTTTAGGAAAGATCTAGACAGACAAGTTCTTCCTTTTCATTGTCTCTTCCCCCCATCAGACTCTCTGCATCTCTAGTCTTAGTCTATGTTCCTAGAAGGAATGAAGCTAGAGTTGATCTCTTGTAGACATTCTCACCACGCGGGTGTGGAGGAAAGAAATAAACTCAGAAGCTCAGAAAAGAGCTGAGCTACAGATGGGAAACAAGCAGATTTGGAAAGAGAGCCTTTCTGAGGGTGCCTTAGATGTGATTATATTCAGATGTGAATGTCAGAAAAGCCAAGATAACAGTGATTTCAACAAGATAGGATTTGATTTGTCTCTCATCTAGCAGTGTGGGTAGGTGGTCTGGGGCTGGTATGGGGTTCCATATACCTTCTATTTTTTCTATTGACCTCCTGCTGGAAAATGCTAGCACATGTATTGTAGGCAAGAGGATGGTGAAAGTATGAAACACAGAAAAGACACACATGTTCTATCCTCTTAGGAAGGTTTCTGGAATGACTCTACCAGTCTGCTTACATCCCGTTGGCTCTAACTGGTATGGACCAATACCCAAGCTGCAGGACAATCTACTCTTTACTCAGCCATTTGTGCAGTCAAACCATGAGCTCATTGACTATGGAAGAAGGAGATAACTGACACCGGGGGATGTGTAATTATTTACAGAAATTGCCCTTCACTTGCCACTGATATCAAAGTCGGCCATGTGACTTAATTCAGCCACTGAAATATAAGCCAAAGCTTTAAGAGCTGTTACCAAGTCCTCTGCCCTCTGCCATGGGACGGGCAATACTCCAGCCAGAGCTTATTCTATCTCCCTGGGTCCTGGGGGGAGATGACACAGAGCAGAGCTGCAGCTGACCTGTGTCAGACATGAGACATGAGTGGAAAATATCCCTCAGATCCAGGGGTCACTTGTTACTACAGCATAACCTGCCCCCACAATTGCAAAGGACTGTCCCCAGACCAGCAGAGGCAGCACTGCTGGGGATCTTGTTAGAAATGCCCATTCTCAGGCCTCCCCCCACCCCCCACTCAATTAGAAACTCTGGGGCAGGGCCCAATAACCTGTGGGCTGATGAGTCCTCCAGGGGATTCCGATGTGGCTAAAGTTGTGAGCCACTGACCTGGTCTGTTTTGCCTGAGCCTGGGAACTAGTCATCTCTCTCACACGTAGGTTTGACTGCCCACCGCTATAGGTAGAAGCAGGGAGCAGAGGCTGCCACCAGTTCCACGTGAGAGGACAGGGCAAAGAAACAGAGTCAGTAACAATAGAGGAGAAGGGGCATCTCCCTGCCATTTGGTGTGGCTTTAGCCCCAAGGGAAGAGACCACAGCTCCTCCACACAGTGAGCGAATCAATTATTGCAAGAAGTGGACCATCGGGCCCATATCCTTGAAGAAGCAGGAGCAGAGTGATGCTTAGAAATGGATTTCTCACTTCTTTGGCCTTAGGTCACCCTGTTGTAGCTGGAGGGCACGCAAGCCCCTAAGATAGCATTATCTTATATCTTAAGTGTGACAGTAAATCGCCCCTTCCATGGTCTAGGTCTGACTTTCTCAGATACGACCACCTCAAGACCGTCGAGACACTCTGGTGTGTTCCAAAACACGACTGACAAACTACACATTGAGTTCTCAAACGTGGCTCCGCGTAATGCCTCTTATCCCGTGGGGAGAAATAGCAGGGTGTTGCTCTGTAGGGCCGGAAATGACCAATGGCCACGTCCCAAGAGTAAATCTTTGCTGCTCATTTTCATCCACCTGCAGAACTTTCTGCATTATCCAGACTGCTTTGGTCTGTCAGTCAGAATTCCAGATTCCAGACCTTTCCTAACCACCCAGCGCCCCCACCTTCCTGCGTAGAATTCCCTTATGACTCCAGGGCTGATGATTAAACAGAAGGGAACTAAGATGTCTGCCGGTACAGAGCTCTCTTAGATGTAGGTTTTATTTCAACACTGCCAGCTTGGAAGTATGAACATCCATGGCTCAGGCTCTAGAATATGTCTGTAGGAATAAGTCTTCCATAGGACCATGGAGGGAAAGGGAAATGTAGCCAAACCAGGGCAGAGTGTGGGAGAGGAGCGGAAGCGGTGTGTGGTAGAGTCTTGTGGCCCTGATGCCTCGCCTTAACTTCAGGCAATTGTATGTCCCCCTCTGTTATGCTTTTGTGAGAAATTCAGGTTTCAAATGAAATACCAAGTAACCCTAATGAGGCAGCAAGTTAGCCTGAATCAGCAATATTCTACTTACATTTGCCTCACAGTGTGAACCGAGCAGCCCTTCCCATCATGTGAAGGAACAGGCACTTCATTTGCTGCTTCTGGCTGAAGAGTTGCCATATTTAAAAGAACAAACATGATTTCCCTAGGATATAACTTTTAATGCACTCTGGTCAAGTCTCAGACGATGCTTTTATATTAGTCATTTGGCATTTTCCTCAGAGCCCGCATGGAAACTCCACTGTCTCCATCCTACTGAATGCTCTGTGCAAAACACCCCTGCATCAAAGAAGCCAAATGGCCTGAACTCCATGGGAGAAAACCACAGATGACACAGCTCTGGGACTGATCCCTGACAGACCAGCTCTGAATCCCATGCATCTCTGGGGCTGTCTCCAGGATAGTGTAGGGGCCCAGAACAAATCCTGCTCACCCCCCTCTAATATTGTTCTATAAGGAAGATCAAAGTAAAATGAATGTCAAGGGGAGCAGAAAACCAGAAGATGACACAAAGACATCACGATGCTGAGAGCGAGGACCAGGGTGAGTTCTAGGACGGTGACACAGACCCAGTGTTTCTCTGCTTGTGGGTCTGTGAACTACTGGGGTGTTTTGTTTGACCCTGGTTAGTTGACCTTGACAGTGAGTTTTGAAACTCTCTTTGAGGTTCTTTCTTTCCCTGAGAACAAACAGTATTGCTC
The DNA here is from genome assembly GCF_003254725.2 of Canis lupus dingo. Classification (NCBI taxonomy): domain Eukaryota; kingdom Metazoa; phylum Chordata; class Mammalia; order Carnivora; family Canidae; genus Canis; species Canis lupus. The sequence continues at coordinate 19,667,053 of NC_064278.1, read as the reverse complement.
TAAACTGTTTAGCGACCATGAGAGGATAGGACAAACAAGACGAAGGCAAACAGCTTCTTTAATCTTCTCCCTGCCTCAATGTCTTTCAAGACCAGAAAAGACTTTGGCTCCTTTGGCTTTGTGGGGATCATCAGCCTATAGGAATTTCTGGGCTCCGAGGCTGAGCCAGCAATGGAGGGTTCTCTCACAGAATTCAGAGGTAGAAGAGATCCCTGAAGCTGCTCTTCAGTGGGGTGGCTTGTTGGAGTGACCTACCCAGTGGGGTGTAGCCATAATTAGAATGGGATGACCTGGACACCTGGGTGGCTCAGTGGTTGAGTGTCTGCCTTTGGCTTAGGTCATGATCCCAGGATCTTGGGATCGAGTCCTGGATCAGGCTCCCCACAGGGAGCCTGCTTCGCCCTCTGCCTAGGTCTCTGCCTCTCTCTCTGTGCATCTCTCATGAATAAATAGATAAAAGCTTAAAAAAAAAAAAAAAAAAAGAATGGATGCCCGCAGCTGGGCTACATCGCTCCCACACATCAGACCCCTTGCCCACGTGCTCCCTATGTGTCCCTGTCCTTTTCTTTCCCCTGGTCTTTTTATCTGTACGTCTTCCTGGTCTGATGGCTACTCACCATTATGGACACCTTTTCTGGGCACAACTCAGCTCCTAACCTTGGCTGAACAACTGTAGTGAACCTCTTTCACCACCATCATTCTCTGCAGCTCGCAAGGATGAATTAAAAACTATCCATACTCTATTGAAGACAGCTGATTGGCTATTTTATCATTTTTAGAGTCACAATCAAAGCTTTCAGAGTACTCTCCAAACCACAAAGGCAGAGACCTATCAAAAAGCTAAAGACCGACCCGCCCCCCAGCCTTACCTCTCGGGTGCTGGGGTCTGATGGGTTTCCCCGCCCGGATGGGCTGTGGGGTGCACACCCTTTGCAGCACTGTGCCCGCCCTGTGGCCCAAGGCTCAGCTGGCCTCCAGGCCTTGTGGCTGAGTTCCACCTCCTAGGGAAGGAAGTGTGTGCGGCCCTTAGCAGCTGGGCTACCCCATCCTCCTCTGCTCTAGGGAAAGAATGAGATTATTGCATTCTCTCTCCCCTGTAGGTAGGACTTTTGTCCAAAGACCACTGCCATCTTCTTCCCAGCCTCAGGCCTTTGCCCCTGGCTGCTCCTGATTGTTTTGGCTCAGAACTGCCCTGAGGTGTGCTTTCTCCTTTTTTTTTTTTTCAATATTCTCTTCCCTCCTATCTTCTTTCATTTTCTGTGGGTCTCTTCCACCTCATTTTCCCAGCCCTCAGTAGAGCATTGCCCCTCAGTTTTTCTTATTTTCTGTCTTCCTCTCCTTCTAGGACATTCTACCCTGATACAAAATGTTATCATTAAGCAAAGAATAGTAACCAAGAGAACATTTCCAAACAGTGAATTCTATTATTTTTTTAATTCCAGGATAGTTTCTGTGAGTCTAATTTATTTTATTTCCAACTTTTTTTTAAAGACTTCATTTATTTATTTGACAGAGAGAGAGAGCACAAGCAAGGGGAAGAGGGAAAAGCAGGCTCCCCACTGAGCAGGTAACCTGGGAGGGACTCGATCTCAGGACCCCGGGATCATGACCTGAGCTGAAGGCGGACGCTTAACCAACTGAGCCACCCAGGTGCCCTATTGCTAGCTTTTTATTTTGAAAAATGTGAAATCTACTAAGAAGTTGCCAAAATGGTATAGGGGCTACATAAGGACATGCACATATGTCCTTCACCTAGATTCATGGACTAGACATTTTGCCACTTTTGTTTCCTCTTTCAGGGTATATATATTCATTATTGTTATTTTTCTTTCTGGATTATTTAAGAGAAAGTTGCAAATATCGGAGCCCTTTATCCCTAAGTACTTCAACATGTATCTCTTAAGAACAAGAGCATTCTTTCACATAACCACAACATAATTATCAAATGCAAAAAATTTAATAGTGGTACAAAACGACTATCTAGTGACCCAGCCATGTGAGTCTACTTAAATATTTGAAGGAAGAATCTGCATTTGGCTTTGATTTACATAATCTAAAAATAAGGGTTTCATTGCAGTTTCACCCAAATCCACATCAATAGGAATGGATGGTGGCCTCAAGGAAATGCTTTTTTTCCCCTTATTCCTTAATTTATGTCCCTTATAAAGCATAGATACCACTAATAATACCTATCAGCCAAAGGAATTTGGTTGATGAACTGTATTTCCAACACTTTAAAATCATTGAAAGAGTATGGGGAGGGTGGTGGTACTACACCCACAAAGACCGGTGCCTAGTTTGGAGATAACTTCCAGAGCCCTTACATGACATTTTGATATAATTTAATTTCCAGAGGACTCACATTTAGGGGCATAGCCCATCTAGCTTCTTCCAGGGATATGTTTATAGTAAATACCCCATTCAGAACAAAAACTGAGATGATGTTAAAATGGAACCCATAGCTCTTTGTTGTGTTTTTAAAGGGAGAGATTTGTGCTGATACACATGTCAACAAGCAAGCGTTGGTTTAAGAGCATCTGTATTCCTGCCTCCCAGACAAACAGTTGTGCCTGACAACAGCTCAAGTCCAAGGTTCGACTTGAGATTGATTGCCCCAACCTGATTGGAATAAACCACAAGAGATACCTCCCTGGCCCCTCACCAAACCCAAATTGATGCCTCTGGAATGTGTACCTTTCCTAGTTTGGTGATTTTCCTGAGCCATTAAGAGGACATCCAGTCTTTTGCCAAAAGGGATTTGTCCTTTTTATCTCGTCAGGAGAGTGCTTCAGCTATTTGCATTTCTGAATTGCTTAGCTGCCCAAGCATGCTCCGTGTGTGCTGTTTGAAATGTGTCATTGAGGCACGTGACTGCTGTTCTCAAGCTGATGTTGGACTTTCTCCAACAAATATGGATTATGTTAAAGTCGGTTCTGAATTGACGAGGATATGTTAATAACTCCCAGATGGGCATCTCTGTGCTCTCCAGCAGGGAAATGCAGGCGGTCTATGGCAGGAGCAAGTGTTTGGCAGGTCCATCATTCCGTCATTAAAGGCCACATTATTACTTACAACTGTGCTTGCATGACAATGGCCAGGATGAGCCCAGCCTCGCAGTCATGAGCGCTAGGAATTTGCTTTTAGGTAGATGGTTTTCCAGGTGGTGAAAAATATTTTGTATGAAAATTTCCCTCCTCCTAGCTCCAAATAGGATATTATGAGTGAGTCAGAGGGCATGGTGGGAGGTCGGGCGGGAGGTGTCTATGCTCTTTGGAGACCCATGTCAAGGCAAAGCTATATAGCCAGGGATATATGTCCAAGGACCTTCAGGCAGAACTGCCCTTGCTCAGTAGAGCAGCATTTCTCTGTGCCTGTCCTGAGTGTGTGTCCTTCAATGCCTGCTTCCTGCCCTGGCAAGTTCCAGTTGGAAAAATTATTTACATTAGGGTTATTTGCATTGTGGTTGTAGTTTCCATTAGAGGCATATTTTCATTGTCTTTGGTCCTTAAGCTACAGTGATATGGACATTTTAATATTGTTTTGAAAATTTGTTTTAAAGATTATTCATTTATTTATTTGAGAGAGAGAAAGCAAGAACAAGCAGGGGGAGGGGCAGAGGGAGAAGCAGACTCCCCAGTGAGCAGGGAGCCTGATGCAGGACTTGATCCCAGGACTCGGGGATCACGACATGAGCCTAAGGCAGACGCTTAATCCACTGAGCCACCCAGGTGCCTCATTCTGAACTTTTTTATTAGAAAAAGAACAAAAGGGGCACCTGGGTGGCTCAGTGGGTTAAGAGCCCAACTCTTAATCGCAGCCCAGGTCTTGATCTCAAGGTAATGAGTTTAGGCCCCACGTCAGGCTCCACCCATGGTGTGGCGCCTATTTAAAAAATAGTAAATAAATACACACATACATAAAAATTTAAAAAGAAACAAAAAAGGCCCATCTTCCATGGTTGCACTTATAGTCAGAAAATAAATGGAGTACGTTTGGTGTTAAATACCAATGTGACAGGCATTGCTTCGGAGTATGCAGGTCGCGGACTATGTGGCTTATATAGTTAATTGTGGTGAAATTGGATATTATGATGAAAGGGAGTAATTTGACAGAAAAATAACATACTGGTGACAGTACAGGTACTGTGACAGATTTGCCATATTTCAGCAGAGTGGTGAGAGGCAACAGGGTCTCTGTTTGCAAAGCAAATGCTGCATGTGCATTTCTTTCACTTAGAAGGTAAAATAATCTTTCATCCCAGTATGTATGTTGCGGTGAGAATGACCGAGCACGATAAAAAGTAATGGAAAACATTCAGTTGCCGATGATGCGCTTTCTCCTTTGCTCTAGGTCCCTATTTCAATAACAAGTAATCCAGCCACAGAGAGTCCCCTTGCTTTACAGTCAGGTATTTTATGATGTCATTTCATCTGCATAGGTATATCTATATGTTCTCTTTTCCTTTCCAGCAACTCCAAGGAATTTAAAAGTATAAAACCACATCTGCCAATAACATTAGGATGAACCATTTAGGATTTGGTTTTTTACAAGGCAGCAGCACTAAATGCCATTGATTCCCAGCATGCACTGGTACGTTTTTAGTGCTAACAGTCAGGATTTTAAAATATTTCATTTTAAGTCATTTAAAAATATCTAAAGATCAGCAAAAGATTTCACAGAGCTCCGGCACTGAGGCCTGCCCGAAAAGGGTTCGTAGGGGTGTGGGACTGTGGAAAGGTAACAAGCTGGATATTCTAGAAAGGTGGGGTGGGGGGAGTAATCTAGCTCTCAGGGTTTTCCATAAGATATGGCCACGGAGCTCCCTGTAGGCTGCAGTATTTAGACCATCTGCACAGAGGGGGAAGGATTTTTGCCATCACCTGCATACAAACTACCCCAGTGCTTTATAAGTGTGTTCTAACATGTTATGCTTCCTTATGTGTGAATATCAGGGAGTCTCCACAGCCCAATAGTTCCCATCACTCTGAGAGGCTGCATATTTATTGAGAATACCTTCAGCTCACCCTCACATTGATAAATGCAAATGACAGCCAAGTAGATTCGAACCACTAACCCCAATGCAGGACCATCAGGCTCCTTTGCCTGAGCTTGGCCGAGCAACAAAAGGGTAAATTTTTGCTTTAAAAGGCACTGTTAGTTTATTGACCCTGGGTATTTCTTAAGCTTTCAAAAAGTACTTTTATACCATTAATATTTCATTAAAGAACTTCAGTTAATGAATTTCTATTTGTAGAAAGTTTGGGGAGTTGGCAGGTGCAATAGCAATAGAAGATATTCTATTTTAATGGCCATTAAGTTGAAACTTTCTGAGATACTATTAGACCCCAATTAGTTAGCTGAATATCACCCGTGGTTCATCATTGTCATTAGGTATTAATTAGCAGCTACAGAGTGCTAGACGCTCTGCAGAACTCACCAAAGCAACTGTCCCTGTTTGGGAGGAACATATACTTCTGGGGGTGGTGATCTCTGTTGTTGCTACATTAGCATTTGTAATGAGCATTCACAGAACGAAGTAGTTGGTATTTTGAAAGGGCTTTACAGTCTCTAATTATAGCCTCCCATAGCTCACAGTGTACAAAGCTACATTCACAGGAAAGGGCATCAACTCCGAAAGAGGTAGTGTGGCCGGCCTGGCACTGACACCCTTTTAAATGTCATGTCACCTTTAACAGAACATATCCTGATAACCCAAAGAGGTGTCAAACAGGAGAGAGACCCCCCCACCCCCCCGGGTAATAGCACCGGGAGTATTAATCAGAGATCAACCCAGGTAAAGGGGCGAGGTTTTCGTTTCTCCTTCCCTATCCTTTACTGCGTAGGACAATACTCTTCTCATAATGGTGCTCACCGTCCTGGATTGTTAAAAAAGCAGCTTATAAGAGCAATTGAAAGTAATGTGGGCATTTTAATATTGTGACACTTAATGCTACATAAAACCTTTGTTTCCTACAGGCTTATTGAGCTGGTGTATTAGATTTCCTGCTGTATGAGCAGGAAGATTATGGTGGCTTAGGTCTAAGTATACTTTAGGGAGGCATTTTGTATTTTCTCTATAAATAGTCTTTCTAAAACAACACAATTGTGTAACTATTAATGTTTATATTGCATTATACATCTCCTGAAGTTTACTATGCGTAGTGTAGAGTGTGATAGCCAAAGGAAATGTCTTTGTCTATGAAAGAGGGTAGGAATTGTCATTACCAAGGTAAATCTATTTTACTTATTATTTCATCAGTAGGATTTTCGTGCTTTGGTGTTACGTGACGGTATTATGTCATTATGTCTATAAGCTTCTCGGGACTGGTATTTATCTACATATATACGCCCACATCCACCTGCATACATGTGTATGCGTGTTTTGAAAAGAAGCTATAGCAGAGCCAAAAGACTAACTTTAAAACAGAAATAATGACATTTAGGCAAATCCAAAATGGGCAGGAAACAAAAAACGCTGGTTTCAAGCATATGATTTTTACAGATGAAAAATCTGATCAAAAGGACTTTCGTTGAGAGCGCGCACACAAGCTTATTTTTCATACTGAAACAATTTCTCAGGCTTAATGAAACCAAACAGATCATTAACTCCTTCTTACATGTGCATTTTTGAATAGCTCACGCAGGGTACCTCTCGCAAGTACAGGGTCAACGGTAGCCCCGCAAAAGCCCAGCACAGACTTGGGTAACCTTGGGTTACGCTTCTGTTCCTTTTCCTAGGGAAACGCAACCTATGGCGAAATTGCATTTTCTTTGTGTGAGTAATTTAATGAGCAATTTCTTCAGAATTTATAAGAGAAGGGGCCCCAGACCTAGCAGGGCAGGTCCCCCCAGAGCCACTTGGCCTTCCATACATGAATAGCCAGTTTCATTATGGTCAAAAGCAGAGCGTGAGAGAAACAAATGGGGAGGGCTGTTACATCCAAAGAAATGAAAGATTATCTTCTCCAAGCAGCAGAAATTAGATGTATCGGGCCTACCTTGGAATCACTCTCAGCTTCAGATAGAACATGACGTATGGGTAATCTGCAATTTGCTAGGGGCATTGTTAGCATGCTTTGCCTCCGGGGTAGGATTTTAACCAGGCCTCCAGCAGCTGCGTGTTTGGCGTCTCCGCCGCATTAGGTATACAGAACCCCCCTGCTATTACCCTGGTGAAACCCGTGCCAAGGCCCCTGGTGACACGATGGAGGTATTAGGTCAGATGAGTTACATTAAGTGGCAAGTGATAAATTCAAGATGACAATTCCAAACAGCAGTGTTTCTTCTAGTAATTAATTCCAGTGGTGCCTGAGGCGGTGCTTGGTCGCTGCCACTGGTGTGGCTATGCTGCGTAGCTAATGAGAAAACATTACAGAGAGGATTAGGGGCCTGCACATTCTGGCAGGCTGAGGTCACTATGATTAGGAAATATTAACACAGACTTACTGTGATAAACCATACACGCCCAGGAAACTTCATTTTTATTTTATTCATGTAAAAACGGTTGGAACACTTTACAACGTGGTGATTCACTAAGTGGGCTGGGGAGAGAGGGCCGAGGCAGCCCGCAGTGGCTCTGGGGCAGCCCCTCAAGGCACGTCGGGATGGCAACACAAGGGCCTGCCAGAGCCACCGGCCCCTTTTTTCTTCTCTCTGTGGACACTGAGTCTTTGGCACCCAGAGATACGATAAAATGATGGGCCTGTTTTATTTTCCCAAGTGAGACTTAATCAAGAACTTTCCTTATGTGACTCACCCTCCTTGCTGAAGAAATCACTCTGAATTGGTTTTATGGTGATCTTGTCAAGCAATGGTCGAGGAGCTTACTTCATCGTGCTAAGTCTGTCCTTGATGCGGGGCACATTCAATTTCATAGTGCTATCAAGTCTCCAGGGGGCTTGCTCACAGGTATTCCCACGGCCAGACAATCTGGAGAGCTGTGTGCAGGAAGTGTTGCCCTCCCAATATGATCGACGAGAGACGGGAGGCCAGGGTGGTGAAGGAAATGAGTTGGGATCACATAGCCAGGGAGCAAACTCCTGGTTGGGTCTAGAACTCAGCACTCAAAGGCACTCACATGTTGCTCACCTGAGCGTCCCCTAGAGAAGGATGAAGAGCCAACGAGCCTAGCTGTTGCCTATAGAATTCCCGAAGAATATCCTACCCGGCATCATTTTGTACACAAACACATATGTGTGCATAAATGCACACACATTCACACACGCACACACAGAATGTGCACTCATCCCTGGCAAAGGACTTTTAGTATGAGCAACTGCAGATGTCCTGTGGTGTATTGGATATAAGACCTATAAAATACCTACTGAACGCTTTGCCTTTGGCACTGAAAAATGAACTGCTTCTAGAGGTAAGACTGATTCCTCATCACCTGCTATGAATTGGCTCTGGTGTTTGATACTCAAGGTCAATATGTGCTCGTCCCACAGGTATGTGTGTGAGTGAAGGGAGATGAGTGGAAAGGCCATTAGCAACACGTGTTCTCTGAAACGTTGAAGTGCTTCCACCACTTACATCTCTGTGTTCCGAGCTCCTTAGTTTACTAAGTCGATTACGTTTTAGAGAAAATAAGAAAAACTATAAGTACAGTGTATTTTCTTGTTTTTCTGAATTCCACAGACCACGTGGTATTGATCTCGCATTAGTGACAATGAAGTGGAGCCAGTTCCGTTTTCTAGAATGGTAGAAACAACGGAGAGAGCTTTTTCTCCCTGACAATAGAAGAGGGAGGCTCAGTTTCAACCAAGTAACAGTTTAAAAATACTTCTGATAAGGTATATTTAACTCTCGTCATTTTGTGCACGAGAAAGAAACTTAGGAAAAGTCAATGTTCTGCAGATAAGTCTATCATTTCTTTATGTGTTTTGAGCTCATGGTTTGAAAAAGCACCAAAGAGTTTGTACAAACCATTCTCAACTCCGTTTGAAGTGGGCAAGAGGCATGCAGATGAGAGATGCCCAAGTTAATGAAGGAGAAGATAGAAGAAGGGTCAAGTCTGATCACTGGGCTGTGCAGAGTTGGCAGTGGGGATTCATGTGATGAAGGCATTGAATCAGAGTGTACTCAAATTATTTTTGTCTTAACTTCTGTATTTTAACCTTGAAAGAGTCCTATCTTTTTGCTTACTTAAGTTTCCACAGTTGAACAAAAAAGCATTATGCAAATCATTTTCTAGGAGGCTAACATCTACTGAGAACAAAACATAACTTCAGAAATGTGTAGGAAATTACAGTTCAAAAGTATGATCCTAAGCTGCCTGCCATTTTAGGAAGATGAAAGGCTGTATTTCCTTTTGTAAGTGCTTAAGATTACATCCTGTTCAATTTATGTCATACTGCTTAATCATCTAATTTTATTTGTAATTTCACACTTGAGAATTTTAAGTATTCCTTTAGTAAAGAGGGAAGGAAGTGCCTATTTCAGGCCTTGGATGGGATGGTTTTGTTTTTTTTTTCTCTGTGACAAGTCAGAAAATAAAAGGTTTCTAATGTTTCAAAGCTTGTCATATGCCTAAGCACTAGGCAGATTTTAGCCGCTAAAACAATGCCAAGTCTTACATAAGAAGGTTCTAGAACAAAACCATTAGTTCATCTGGATTCAAGCCTGCTTCTCATCTCCTGTCGAATGACCTTTTTTTGAATTTGCCACCTTGAAATCCCATGTGGAAACCAAGGCTATTGCTGCTTTGTTCCTGCCAACCTTCCGGTTTTCTCAGTATTTTAAAATACTTTGTGTTATGCTATGAAAGGAAGAGCACTGGACTGGGAGTCCAAAGATTGGGCTCTAGTCCTAGCCACACCTCTGACTCACTATATGAACTCTAGGCCTCAGTTTTCTCATTTTTGAAATGAGAGAGCAGGTTTCCAAGCCTGACATCAGATACATTATATGTACTTAGAAGGTTTTCTTTTTCTTCTTTTTAAAACTTGCTTAGATAGTCCTTTTTTTTTTTTTTTTTTTTTTTTTTTTTTTGAGAGAGAGAGAGAGCATGCGTGTGTGAGCCAGGGAAAGGGAGAGAGAGAATCTTAAACATTCTGCACACCCAACCCAGAATGGAGCAGAGCCATGATGGGGCTCGATCTCATGACCCTGAGATCATGACCTGAGCCAACATCAAGAGTCGGACGCTTAACCAACTGAGCCACCCAGGTCCCCATAGTCTTTAAACTATACAAATAATTTGTCCTTATTTTAAGATGTCAAATAATATGAAAATATAAAGAAAAAATTTGATGATGATCCACTGGCTTTATGACACGTGCTTCCCATCTCACTCCCCTGAGATAACCACTGTTAAATTTGGCATAAGCATCACTTAGGATTACACTTAGTTGTGTATAGTTGAAATCCGCCAGAGGAAAATGACTTAAACAAAATACAGGTTCATATCTTCCACACCTAAATAACGTCCAGAGGTAGGATGTCCAGGTTTGGAGATGGTGTCATCAGGGACCTTGGATTCTATCTTTCCATTTCGCTATCGTAGCTAACGGCTGCCATCCTCAAAGTTACCTCATGATCTAAAATGGCTATTGGAGCTCCAGCCAACAGAGATACTTTGCCAGCAGAAGACGGAGGAAAGGCAGTGGAAATAAAAAGAGGTGGGGGAAGCTCTCTCATCAGAGTCCTCTCCTTTTAAGCTTACAATTTTGTCCACATCTTACTGGCTGAAATTACATGGTCACATTCATTGCAAAGGAGGCTGGGAAACAAAACCTTACATTCTCGGTGGTAACATACCTGGATAGAAATTCATTGCAATTCTCCTTCTCTCTCGACAAAACCCATTACCAGAGAAATGAGAAAAATGCGTATCTTTCCCCAGTATGTAGCTTTCCACAGTTATCTTTCATGCTTGTACAAACATATATAAATACATCGTTTCATTTGGTGGTTCTGTTGTGATAGTTTATTAAAATGAGATTATATTTTATATGTTTTTCCATAACTTGATTTTTTAAAATCTTAACATATTACGGACATTCTTCCAGGTGAATGTAATTGGAATTGTTCCTTTTAGCTATAGAGTTGTTCCTAATAGCTATAGAATATTATATGAATTTATCATAATATATATACTCAGTCCCCTGCTGATAAAAATTCAGATTTCCCATTTGGTTATCAAAAAAAAAAAAGGTTGATGTAACTATCCTTATCTATTGTTAGCTATGTTTTCTTACATTTTTAAAATTATGAATTCTGTCCTACATACAAATGATTATATGTCATAAGTACGCCCAGTTTATAGAGTAATAAAACAAATGCATGTATACCCATCACTCACTTAAAAAAATTATAAAGTCCCCATATACTATTCACATGTAGCATATCCCCCCAAAGGTAACCTACATCTTGAACTTCATCATTCCTTTGCTTTTCTTTATAATTTTACAATGCATAGATATATTATTAAAAATATCATTTGGGTTTTGCTTACTTTTGAACAGTGAGGTCATAGTATATGTATATTTCTGTGACTCGCTCTTTTCGTTGTACACTATGTTCTGAGATTTATTCACGCTGAATGTGGCTCGCTATGGCTTACTAATGCTTGCTCGTGTGCAGTGGTGGCCTGCTGCATGAATGTACCACAATTTATTTATCTGTTCCCCTGTTGATGAGCATTTGTTTCTGTTTTTATTGCTAACACAAAAAGATGCTGTTTTATGCATTCTTGTTTGTTCTTATTTTCTTAGCCATATGTGCAAGAGTTTTTCTTGCTAATATACTCTGGAACATAGTTACTAAGACATAGGGTGGATGCCTTCCCCCCTACCAAATTATTTATCCCAAATTATGCTACACCTGTTGTCACACATCTTCATCAAAAGTTAGCAGTTTCAGACTTTTTTCCTTTTTTTAAATTGAAGTATAATTAACAAACAATATTATACTAGATTCAGGTGTACAACATACTGATTCAACAATCCTATACATTATTCAATGCTTGGTAGTGTCAGACTTTTAAAGTTTTGCCAGGCTAGCTATTGAATTGTCTGGAGGGCCCTGTTAATAGTGCCTTAGCCCCTGAGAACTGATTGGGTAGGTCTGGTTTGGTCATCTTATAAAGGGTCCTAGGAATCTGTATTTAATAAATCTCTGGTTGGTTTTGATGCTTAGCCAGGTCTGAAACCACGAGACTAGACTGACCTCTAAGACCCCATAGAGTGTGACTATTTCCAGATCCTCTGTTGCCTTTCATTGCCCACAATGATGCCACCATCTTGGTCTCGGGAGTCTTTTTCCACAGAGTTCTTTGCATTTCCATTTCTCCTTCCTTTCCACTTCTCTAGCCAGCACGTGAGCCCTGAATCAGGCCCCTATTACTCTCTGCCAAGATTAGAAATGACATAGAAAGTGGTTACATACATAGACTCGGGACTGAGTCTGGGTTCAAAAACTGGCTCTGCCACTTACTAGCAGTTCAGGCTTCAGAAAGTTGCCCTTCTGAGTCTCTGTGTCTTCAGCTGTAAAATAAGAATGATAATAAGCATACCTACCACATGGGAAATAACATACACACACACACACACATATAAAAGATTAAAAGAAGTAACATATATAAAGGTTTTAAAATGGTGCCTGAGACAAGGTAAGCACTGAAGCAATGTTATTTGTGATTCTGACTGTCCTTGCTGCTGTCGTCTTTGTTCCCACAACAGCCTCCTGCAGGGGTATGGGGAATTGGAAAGAAAGAAGACCTCACTGACGACCTCTCTTCGACTTCAATTCTCTTTATGCTGGAGCGCTCAAATAATCTTCTACCAGCAGCATTTCATCATATTCTCCACTCTTCAAGAATGTGCAATGAGGGGCGCCTGGGTGGTTCAGTCAGTCAAGCGTTGACTCTTGATTTCAGCTCAGGTCATGATCTCAGGGTCATGAGATCGAGCCCCACAACGGGCTCTGTGCTTGGTGGGCATGGAGTCTTCTGGAGATCCTCCCCCTCCTTCTCCCTCTGCCCCTTCCCCTCAGCCCCTCCCCTTCCCTCCCTCTCTAGAAAACAAAAAAGGAAAAAAAAAGAAAAAAGAAAAAAGAAAACAAAAAAGGAAAAAGAAAGGATGTGCAGTGGTCCCTTTTGCATGTCTTTGGGGAAATAACTCCTCAAACAATAATGGAAATGTCAGTGGTAGGAAGGGTTCATTACGTTTGAGAAAAGCAGTTTTCCCTTTTCTTTTTCAACTGTAGCTTGTCTCAACAATAGTTAAAAAGTGTCTTATGGTAATTGTATTAGCCAAGACTGTGGTTCAGCTGCTTTAACAGAGACCAAGTCACGGTGTTTTAAACAAGCTAGGAGTTTATTTCTCTCTACTTAACACCAAGCTTCTAGACAACATGGAAGGTCAAGTGGCTGCATTTCATGAAGTCAGACCCTGGTACCATCCCTGTTGTTTCTACACCATTCTCTAGAGCAGAGGTCAGCAAACTTTTTTTGTAAAGGGCCAGATAGTAAATATTTTAGGCTCCTGTGGGCCATATGGTCTCTGTTACAACTACTCAACCCTGCTGTAGGAGCACAGAAGCAGCCATAGGGAGTACATAAATGAATTAGAATATAGTCTCTAGCTGGACTGCCATGTTCCTAGCTAAAACTTGAAGGGTTTTACTACTAAAAAGGAAAAGAATGGAATATCCATTGAAGGTCTGTTAGGCATCTCTGCCACAGCACTTGGGAATCAGATTGGAATAATGACAGAAAGATTATCTCCCAAAGATCCTTTGAGTTTTGTCTTCTTGTCAATGCCAAAAATGAGATCTATGATCCTCAGTGACTATAAAATAAATCGCTTTTGCTGTCCATGAGACAGACGTGATGGTTGCAGAACTGAGGGGGCAAAGGTCACTGGTCATCCAACTGGCAACTATCCCTATAGAATGTAGCCAGTGTTGTCAAGCCATTTGGTAGAAAATTGTCATTTAATCCTAAAAGTAGGTGTCAAAAATAACTTCAGAAGCAAAGTACTTTTTGCTCTTAGTTTTAATCTTCCACTCGTGCTATTTTTTTAATTAAAAAAATGCTGATATCTGGTAAACCTTAGCATAATCCAACAAGACTTATCCAAATTTTGAGGCTGGCTACCCAACTCTCAGCCCCAAATTTCTAGATCATGCTGAAAGTAGAAGCAAGGGTGAAAGGAGGATGTCAGATGCTCAGTGAACCTGTTCTTCTAATCAGAAAAATAAGAGCTTTCTAGATAGACTCAACTATAAGCTTTCAATCTGACAAGAAGTGAAGACCTTTTTTTTTTAACTAGGCACATTGCTAGCCTGAAAAACCTGAGGTCTTGTTGGTAAGGGGAAGGACAAATTAGTTATCAGAGGTACAACTGACTGTATTTACCATGTCCAATTCAATTGTTGAGTTTGCAACAGACTTCTTGAGCACCTGTTCTGTGCGGGGTACTGTACTGAGCCCCTAGGAGAGCAAAACCTAACAATATAGAACATTCGTCCTTGAGGAGTTCATAGTCTAGAAGGGGAAACAGATTAGCAAACACATCATCACCATGTAGTGTGATGTCAGTAGTGTGTATAACGGACAGAAAGAGTTAAAGCAGGAAGTAGTTGATCCTGACTTTGGGAGGGTGAGAAAAGAGGTCAGAGAAGCATTAGCAGAAACACTGAAAGGAGAATGGCCACCTTCTTCCCTGAGAAGAGACCCTGGCTGTGAACAGAGTAGCATCCCATTCAGCCATATCAGGCCTGTGGTATGAGAATGCTAGAACAGTTACATTAACGTGCCAGTGTGCATGCACGTGTGTGTGTGAATGCTTGCACAGGTTCACGGCAGCACCGGGAGCAACACCATGTCCCCGCAGGAGTCTGAGCTTTGCTGCCTGCAGCTGGTATCCTGCATTTCTCCCCACCATGGTGCAAGGGCTTCTCCCAATCCCAATCCCAGACCATTTTCACCAGGCCTACCTTGTGGAAAAACAGGATTTGCCTATCAAAATCTGCTTGGGATATGTATGTTCATTTCTCTAATTTAGTGCTCACTTGGGAAGAAGTAAAATGAAATGCATTTCTTAGGGTGTGAGGGAATGCATGCCAGAAAGCTCCCTTTGATTTCTCAAATTGAAACGGTTTTGCTCATTGCAATATTTATTTTTTGTTTACCCGGAAGGCTGCCGGTGTTTGCATCCCGGGCTTAGACACCGTGGGCCCAACCAGCATTAAAAGCCATAAGTGGAAGGCGGGGAGAGCATCGGAACACGGGCGGCTGACAGGCTGTCGCGGCAGCTGGAAGCTGGGGAATAGATAACGACATCATTGTCTCTCATCCGGTTCCCACGCGGACTCGCTTAAATGTCACTTCCACTGCCGGGTCTCATGCTGGCCTTCCCGGGAAACCTCAACCTGTGCTCAGACACCAGGAGAGCCGCACCGGGAGCCCCACCTGGACCCCCACTGGGAGCCGCACCGGGAGCCGCACCAGGAGCCCCACCAGGAGCCGCACCGGGAGCCACACCGGGAGCCCCACCTGGAGCCCCACCGGGATCCCCACATGGAACCGCACCGGGATCCCCACATGGAGCCCCACCAGGAGCCCCACCTGGAACTGCACCGGGAGCCCCACTGGGAGCCGCACCTGGACCCCGACCGGGAACCCCACCTGGACCCCCACCGGGAGCCCCACCTGGACCCCCACTGGGAGCCGCACCGGGAGCCCCACAAGGAGCCCCACCTGGAACCGCACCGGGAGCCCCACCTGGACCCCCACCGGGAGCCGCACCGGGAGCCGCACTGGGAGCCACACCGGGAGCCCCACCTGGAGCCCCACCGGGATCCCCACATGGAACCGCACCGGGATCCCCACATGGAGCCCCACATGGAGCCCCACCAGGAGCCCCACCTGGAACCGCACCGGGAGCCCCACCTGGAGCCCCACCGGGATCCCCACATGGAACCGCACCGGGAGCGCCATGGGAGCCGCACCGGGAGCCCCACCGGGATCCGCACATGGAACCGCACCGGGAGCCCCACCTGGAGCCCCACCGGGAGCCCCACCGGGAGCCTCACCCGGAGCCCCACCCAGGAGCCCCACCTGGAGCCCCACCAGGAGTCCCACCCGGAGCCCCGCCCGGAGCCTCACCCGGAGCCCCACCGGGAGCCGCACCCGGAGCCCCACCGGGAGTCCCACCGGGAGTCCCACCCAGAGCCGCACCGGGAGCTCCACCGGGAGTCCCAACCGGAGCCTCACCCGGAGCCCCACGGGGAGCCCCACCCGGAGCCCCGCCCGGAGCCCCACCGGGAGTCCCAACCGGAGCCTCACCCGGAGCCGCACCGGGAGTCCCGCTCGGAGCCGCACCGGGAGTCCCACCGGGAGTCCCACCTGGAGCCTCACCCGGAGCCCCACCAGGAGTCCCACCGGGAGTCCCACCCGGAGCTTCACCCAGAGCCCCGCCGGGAGTCCCACCGGGAGTCCCACCCGGAGCCGCACCGGGAGCCCCACCGGGATCCGCACATGGAACCGCACCGGGAGCCCCACCTGGAGCCCCACCGGGAGCCCCACCGGGAGGCCCACCTGGAGCCTCACCCGGAGCCCCACCCAGGAGCCCCACCTGGAGCCCCACCAGGAGTCCCACCCGGAGCCCCGCCCGGAGCCCCACCCGGAGCCCCACCCGGAGCCCCGCCCGGAGCCTCACCCAGAGCCCCACCGGGAGCCGCACCGGGAGCTCCACCGGGAGTCCCAACCGGAGCCTCACCCGGAGCCCCACGGGGAGCCCCACCCGGAGCCCCGCCCGGAGCCCCACCGGGAGTCCCAACCGGAGCCTCACCCGGAGCCGCACCGGGAGTCCCGCTCGGAGCCGCACCGGGAGTCCCACCGGGAGTCCCACCTGGAGCCTCACCCGGAGCCCCACCAGGAGTCCCACCGGGAGTCCCACCCGGAGCTTCACCCAGAGCCCCGCCGGGAGTCCCACCGGGAGTCCCACCCGGAGCCGCACCGGGAGCCCCACCGGGATCCGCACATGGAACCGCACCGGGAGCCCCACCTGGAGCCCCACCGGGAGCCCCACCGGGAGGCCCACCTGGAGCCTCACCCGGAGCCCCACCCAGGAGCCCCACCTGGAGCCCCACCAGGAGTCCCACCCGGAGCCCCGCCCGGAGCCCCACCCGGAGCCCCACCCGGAGCCCCGCCCGGAGCCTCACCCAGAGCCCCACCGGGAGCCGCACCGGGAGCTCCACCGGGAGTCCCAACCGGAGCCTCACCCGGAGCCCCACCGGGAGCCCCACCCGGAGCCCCGCCCGGAGCCCCACCGGGAGTCCCAACCGGAGCCTCACCCGGAGCCGCACCGGGAGTCCCGCTCGGAGCCGCACCGGGAGTCCCACCGGGAGTCCCACCGGGAGTCCCACCTGGAGCCTCACCCGGAGCCCCACCGGGAGTCCCACCCGGAGCTTCACCCAGAGCCCCGCCGGGAGTCCCACCGGGAGTCCCAACCGGAGCCTCACCCGGAGCCCCACCGGGAGCCCCGCCCGTAGCCTCACCCGGAGCCCCACCGGGAGCCCCACCCGGAGCCGCACCTGGAACCGCACGGGGAGCCGCACCTCCGCCCGCCCCGCGCCCCTGGGTCAGCCTTGCCCGCCAAGTTCCACAATCAATGCGCAGCGGCCCCCGCTGCTCCCGGGACCGCGAGCCCGCAGCCGCCTGCCCAGCGTCCAGGCCGCGAGTGCTCTGGGCCGGGTTGGCCGCCGGGTTGGCCGCCTTGACGCCGCGTCTTTGCTTCCGAGCTCAGGTGCGAGCGGCGCCTCCCGCCCCGACCCAGGTGCGCTCCGCACAGCGGCGAGCTGCGCCCGCACAGACCTCCCTGCGGGCCGGAGGCTGCTTGGGGCCTCCACGCGGAGGGCGCACGGGAGGAGCTGGAGGGACCCTACCGTGGCCTTCTAAACCGTAGCAGATACGGGCTTTTTTTTTTTTTTTTAAGATTTTATTTATTCATGAGAGACGCAGAGGGAGGCAGAGACACAGGCAGAGGGAGAGCAGGCTCCCTGGGGGCCTCGATCCCCCCACCTGGATTACCACCCCATCCCAGCCACCCCACCCCTAAGCCACCCAGGTGCCCCAAGATAGTTTCTCTCTTCCTTCTCAGAGAAGCGGCTCCTGTGTGCTGGGCCCACCCTTTGTTTTAGCAGGACTTGGGGGTGGGGTGGAAAACAACAATTTAAGTTGTGTTAAACCGGATCATGAATAGTATGTTCGTCGTCGAGGGAGTAATTATTCAGAATGAGAAGCAGGGCCTTCGCAGTGTAAGGCCCACCAACAGGAAGGAGAAATTCAGATCTAAGTTAATAGTTGAGCATAGTGAGCCCTCTGCCCCCCACACCCGGTTGTTTATAACACTCCGAAGCCTGAATCATCCTAGAAATGGTTGTCCTGTGAGAGGTTTCAGCGCATTATTTATCTCACTATTTCCTGTTCCGAGCGATCCTTTTTTTAGTAATCAGACAAAGAAGAAAATCAAAATGCTTGGAGTGACCTAAATATTCTGTCTGTTATAAATGAAGGCAGGTTTCTCTGTAAATAAATAGACCACAAAATATTGTCAAGAAAATAATCAAAAGTGTAAATGTTGGGTTCAGACAGACCCTCTACAGGATCGGAGGGCTTCGTTAGATATTTGGCTACACAACAATTCTGTAAGGAATAGGCGACTGGTGGCTGGCTGTTCAGAGGTGTGACAAACTTACCTGGCCTTGGCACTGTGCATTTTGGGAAGGGCTGTGGCTAGCAGTGGCGTGCCCTGGGCGGCGCTCCCGACAGCTTCATCCTCTATCCCAGGACAGTGTCTCCTATAAAGAAGGTCTGCAGGAAGCTTGGGTGGTGAATGGATGCAATAGAAATGAAATGAAGTAGAGGATGGTTGGGGCACATACCTTCTGTGGGGGAAGAGAATTGATGCTCTTCTAACTCTGTAAGGTTATATTTTTCCATCTCCTTGGTGGTAAGGATGGGGCTCTGCTAATGATCTTCAACTACTAATGCTGGGTCTGAACGCTGCAAAATAATTTTTGCAAATATTTAAGGTGATTTCAACTCGCCTTTGGGATCCTACATGATCGTATGGCAACCAGCTCTCAGAAAGGGGCAAAGAAAATTTAGCTTTCCCCTTTTCTGTGACTAGTGCAATATGTTTTATGTGCTACAGACCTGATCACCAGGACAGAGTGGGTGTGGGGTCTAGGTCTAAACTATTAAATTCAACCCCAAGCAATAATTTCAATAGCTGGTTTACGTATTGTTGCTTGGGATTGAATTTTTTCCGATTTTCTACTCTTCTTTCCGTGCCTCTCAGGTGCAGCTTTGTGGGTGTGTGGAGAGAAGGGTCTGTATAGCCCGTGGTGGCGGGGAGGAAGGGGTCTTTGAATGACAGGCTCAGGTCATTGATCTGTCTGCTAGTTCCTGACAAATGGATATCCCACATCCTCCAAGTCCCCGGGCGCCCTGCTGGTAGACGCGGACTTCTGCGGCTGTTGGGCTTGCGGTCGGCTTGCTTGGCTCCATCTCTGTCCAATGAGTTGGATCCACCTCGATCTTGTGAGCTCTGTGCATGCCCTGAAGTCTGTCCCCACGTGGGCCCAGCCTGGGCAGGCCCGTAGGCTGTGACTCCAGGGCTCCTCTGCCCCAACTATGGGGCCCCGCAGCTAGCCCTCCTGGGGCGTGGGGGACAGCGAGAGGCTCTTCCACACACCTGTTGGGGGGTGCGGGCTAACTCTGGTGCTTCCTTTGCTCTGCCTTGCCTCAGCTCCCGGTTGTCGTGAAGGTATCCCGTGAGGTGGTCTTCTCTCCCATCCTCACCTGACAAGTGGGGAAAGCCTCTGCTTTTGGCTTCCCTGGGTCTATCGAACACACTTTCTCTCTCCAGGACTTGGGTCCAGAATGGGGGAGCAGAAGATCCATATCTGCTCCTCATCCCTTGGAAGCCTTCAAGGCCTGAGCGATGAAGGCTATTTGCTTCCTATCCCAGGCATTGACTTCCCCTCTGTTGGCCTGTCCTCCTCCTTCATGGGATGTCATGCCCTACGTTTCCCTGAGTCTGTACTCATGACACAGTGGGTGAGTGAGGGAGGAACATTAACCATTTCTGAAATACTGTCCCCCTTACATCTCTTCCCCCCCTTTCACTTCTCTCCTCTGTCGTTGCGGTACTTTTTCTCACCTCAGTAAAACACAGCCAAGTCAATGTTTGAACCGGAGTTTGGGGTTCTTTATAAAGTTTGGCATTAATGAGGGAGAGTGGTTCGAATGATGGCTCCCCAAAAGATATGTGGCATCCTAGAAACTGTGAATGTAACCTTGTGTTTGGGAAAAGGATCTGTGCAGATATAATGAAGCTAAGGAGGTCAAGATAAGATCATTTAGAATTATCCAGGTGGACAGAGCAGAGAAAACATGGAGAAGAGAAGGCCAGGGGAGGGTGGAGGCTTGATTGGAATGAGCGGCCACAAGCCAAGGAATATCCACAGCTGCCAGAAGCTGGAAAAGGCAAGGAATGAGCCCTGCCAACACCTTGATTTCAGACTTCTATAAGAGAATAAATTCCTCTTGTTTTAAAGCCACTGAGTTGATGGTAATTTGTCCCAGCAGCCACAGAAAACTATTGCGTGAGGTGATGTCAAATTGGTTTCCCCAGCTGTACTCCTTTGATTATGGGTTTCATGAGTGTTCTGTAAATACCATGTGACTGGTTTCTGTGCAATATTTCTCAATTGCTTTTCTATGCTAGGTACCTTTTTTCCAGAAATAGCTCATTTAATTTGAATATTTATTGAGCACCTACTAGATGCCAAACACTATGCCAGGTGTGCTGGGAGCCAAAGATAAATAGGACGCAGTCCTTTCCCGTCAGGATAGTATATCCCCGTGCCTATTAGCATTAGAACATAGTGATATATCCTTTGGTTTACTCTGGAATTGGGATTCCAAATGGGCCTCTTTTTATGCCTCTCTCCCTATCCAAAAGAATGATTTCTGTAAATATTTGAACCAAGAAATGTCAATGGTTTTCATGCCAGCCCAGTTTTCAATCTTTCTTCCCAGGATAGTCAAATTAGTCCCTACTTTCTGACACTGACTCCCCAGAATAACAATAATAAGGACAAATATCTCTAGATAATAAGATAACCTGGGAATTAAAGCATGTGCCAGCATTCATTTTGCAGTGATTAGGCTGTGTTGGCTGGACTAGGCCAGATAACAAGTACTAATCAATGTACACATATGCAGATTAGAGGGATTCTGGGACTGTCCATGGGAACCTTCAGAGATCACTAAGATCATTAAGTTCAAACGCAGATTCAGTTTCCTTAGCCACATCTTTAATTTATTGAGTGCACGGTGAGGGCTGAGTTTACATGATAAACTGTGTCCTGTTGGATCTCCAGGGTGCACTTGGGATCATAAGACAAGAATTATGGGTGTGGGTATTGGGTGCTCTATGTTAACAAAAGAAAAGAAAGCCAAAAAGCTGAAGATCTGGAAGTATGCCAGTGGTTCTATATATATATTTAAAGATAGCAGGAAGCGGAGAATCTAGAACTGAGTCATTGATTCAGGCTTCTCACTCTTGCTTCTAAGAGAGGAAAGATTGCACAGCAAAGCAAGCTTTGGAATAAAGTAGATCTGATTTTAAATCAGGGCTCTGGCATTTCCTATCATACGATTTGAGGCAAGCGATCTCTCTGCTTCTGTTTCCTCATCTGAAAAATTGAGACAGTATTACTTACCTTTCAGGCTTATTAAAAGATTAAACCTAACATTGTAAAATTCCTAACATGACACCCGTCACTTATCAGTTAATGAATGAAAACTGTTATTGTTTCCCTTTATTCCTGTTCATCATTTTAGCAGACGCAGCAGGGAATGAGAAGTGTCAGAGGAACACCTTTCCTGGCACAGAGAGTAAGCGCCAGTAGAGGAGTACACTCTCTAAAGAAAAAGAAGATAATAAGGGGAGATAAGGGCCATTCAGTCACGAGGCAGTGGTGAGCATGGCCAGTGGCCTGGTCTGGGAGTCAGGGCAGCTGCAGATGAGCCCAGCTTCTGCTGCCAAGCTGCTAGGTGACCTATGTCTCAGTTTCCTCCCCAGTAAAATGTAGGATTTGAACTTAATTAATATTTCTAAACACCTGTCTGGGAACTAATGCTAGTTCGTAACTAAGTTCTCACAAGTATGCATTGAGCTAAGGAAAAAAAAAACACTCTACGTAGTTTTTGACAACACTAAATAGATTACCTTCAAAGGATTGCTTTTAATCTGAAATTATGTGTACCCTAATTTTTAAAATATTTTATTTATTTATTCATGAGACACAGAGAGAGAGGCAGAGACAGGCCTCCCCGCAGGGAGCCTGATGCAGGACTCGATCCCAGAGCCCCGGGATAACGCCCTGAGCTGAAGGCAGATTCTCAACCACTGAACCACCCAGGCGTCCCTGCCCTGATTTTTTGATGTTATAATGTCCTTTCTTTTGAGAAATGATGGTGACTACATTTTGGCAAAATATAAAAAATGGGCAACCTCATAAGTGCCCCAAAGGTACTGATGTGTGTGTATGTGTGTGTGTGAGTGTGTGTGTGTGTGTGTGTTTTAACTTATTGGACCATGAAATCCCCAGCCTTGGGAGCCACTGAGCTAGATGATCTCAAGTGCCTCTTAGCTATAAAACCTCTGGCCCTATGAAGTATCACTAATAATATTTTTCTCTTGGTGTGCTTGCTGGAACGAGAACTTGATCCAAGACAACTTATAGGAGGGATTGTGAGCAATTCAGACTGGCATGATTTGAGAAGGGAGTGTATCTCCAAAGGGCCCTGGTGGTTGGTAGGCAGTGGGATGGGCCACACAGACAGAGACGTCCTAAGATCTAGGAACCAGGCATGTCCGTCATGATTGAACTACCATTTGGAGGTGGAGAGAACATGAGATCATCTAACTCAGAGGTTCCCAGGTCTGGGGGCAGGTGGGCTTTGGCCCAATAAGTTAAAAGAAAAACAAACCCCCCAGACATGAACAGTTATAAGGTTACCCTTTTTAAAACAATTTTTGCCAAGATCTACTTCTCTACTTCCTCAAAAGAAAGGGCATTGTAACACCAAAAAGTGAAAAAGGACATGACCTCAGAGTAAAAGACAATCCTTTGAATGTAATCAGCTTAGTGATGTGAAAACCCATAGCTGATGGAAGGAACCCCTTGTGGTCCAGAAACAGCATGGTGTCCAGATGACATGTGGACAGGTGATGAAGGAGGGTCCAACCAGAAAGAGGGAGGCTGGCTGCTAAGTCTAGAGGAGAGAAGAGCAAGCATCTCAGACAGGCAGGGGGGCTGTGCCAGCAGGCAGGCCTTGGGCCAGCTCACGGTGTTTGGCAGCTGGAAGTGATCTTTTCATTAAGAATGGAGTTCAGGGCCTCGCCTCTATTCCTGGAGAGGGGCCATTGGATGGATGGATGGATGGATGGATGGATGGCAAGAACAAGGCAGGGGCCCACTGCAGGAGAATTTTGGGTAAAACCCTGGTCATTGGGCAAATAAACCAGGCAGAGAGATACAGGCCCAAGAACCAGTTATTCAAACTGGGAGACAAAATGAAGTCACGGAGCAGAACTGGAATACAAGATGCAGGTGGAGCTGAACTTACCCCCTGGGGCTGCTTACTCTGGGGGCCTCAACTCTGCTCAGTGTATTCAAACCATCACTGCCCACATTTCATCCCAGATTCTGATATAATTCTCATGGGGTTGGTCCTAGGCTTGGTCATTTTCTTTTTTTAGAGGCTTCCTCAGGGGACACGAATGTGCAACAAGACCTGGGAGCCCTTGGGTGATTCAAAGCCTCTGTAGAGAGGACAGGATCTCTGCTGATAGGAGAGCGGTGGGGCCTGCAGGTGGACAGGCAGTCCCGACAGTGGGGAAAAGTAGCATCAAGGAGAGGAGAGGTGCCGAGCACATAGGCAGGCGTTGCTGCATGGCTGTCTGGACAGGAGCTCAGGGAAAAACTAGTTTGCTGAAAAATTCAGAGCTCTTTGCTATTCACTGGTATGAGCTAACACCCCCGTTGGGGAGCACTGGCTTAGCAAATATAGCTTTGTGTGTGTTAATTGCTTCAGTAGATGTAAGAAGCATGACAGGTATTCACTCAAGCAGAAAGATCAGAAATTTCTCAGATATCTCCCACTCATTTTATTCAAAATTGAAAGGATATTCTCCCGTCAGCTGGGACATTCTGCTCTGCACAGGAAACACAAAGCCTTCATCACCTGCCTGATGGTCTCAAGCTGGAAACCTGAAGAAATGGGCACAGCACCGCTCATTTCTACTGTTTGAAGGCCAATGCTAAATTCTGCTTTAGAACCTTAGAACCAAAGCAGTAAAAAGAGTTGGATGGCCTTTTATCCACCCCCCGCCCCCCCTTGCTTTGGTAGTTTGCCAAGCAAAAGCAAACACTCATTTAGAAGAGCTTGAGAACCTTTCAACGGAAGCCCTACACAATGAAATAATAAAAATAATAACAATAGTTGCCAACATTTACTAAGTGCTTACTGTCTTAGTCTGCTTAGGCTGTTATAACAAAATACCAGAGATTGGTTGATTAAGCTAACCAACGGAAATGTATTGCTCAGAGTCCCGGAGGCGAGAAAAGTCCAAGATCATGCCAGCCCGTTTGGTTTCTGGTGAGAGCTGTCTCCTGGCTTATAGATGGCTGCCTTCACTGTGTCCTCGTATGTGGGGAAGACAGAGGGAGGGAGGGAGAGAAAGAACTCAGAACTCTCTTATGTCTCTTCTTATAAGGACTCTAATCCCATCGCATCAGGGCCCCACCCTTATAACCTCATTCAACCTATCACTTCTTGGCCTTTTGGCTAAGATCAAGTGTAGGATGACCTCACTGAACTTTCCCTCCCTATAGGCCCTATCTCCAAATACAGTCACAGTGGGGATTAGGGCTTCGACATAGGAGCTTTGGGGGTACACAATTCAGTCCATGGCACTTACTAGGTGCCAGCATTATTTTGAGAGCTTGGTACATGTTCTATAATTTGGTTCTCACAGTCCTATGAGAAAGACACTCTACTTATCCCCATTTTATAGGAAAGCGGATTGATTGATGCTCAGAGCAGTTAAGAAATCTGCCCAAGGTCACATGGCTGAAAGGAATCTCTTTGAAATATGAAGTATACCAAGAAATGGTTAGAAGCACTGTGAATACTTTCCCTGATTCTTACAGAGTAAGTCCTCTTGGTTGTGTCAAGTTCCCTGAGGACTCTACACAGCTAATGAGCTCTGACACCCATGATTAGGAGAGCTGTATTGGAAATATTTGATATTTATGCCCTCTCTTTGCGGTGAACCAAAAGTTCAGTTCAAGTGTACAATCTCACCCTTGTTTATAATATTGTTCGGTCAATACTATTCCCTTTATGAATTAAGCCAATATTTTTAAGAACCTACAATTACTATCAGGCACTCAGACCTTTTTCTCTTTTCAAAGAGTTTAAGCGAGGAAACCAGACATAGCTATAAGTAATTGCAATACAAAGTAATGACTGCTGTAAAGAAGTTGTATCCAGGAATTGGGAACGAGATGGGAGAGACCACGGGTCACAAAGATCCATCAGAGAAGAGACAGGTTTCAGCTGGAGTCTCAAAGGATGGATGCCAGTTGCCCAGGGATCCTTGCAGAAAGGGCCTTCCAGGCATGTGAAGAGAGGAGCAGGTTGGGGAGCCATGGCAAGATAGAACTGAAACTCCTATTTGGGAAAGGAGCCAAATCCCAAATCTCAAATCATGCAGGGCTTTCTATCAATTTCTCAGAAACACTCCTGCTGGAGCTGCTGGCAAACCCTGTAGGACCTTAAGCCTAGGAACAACATGATAAGATTTGGGTTTCTGAAGGATGATAGCAGGACCCCAGAGAAATGAACCATCAGATTGAAGATAGGACCATTGCTGTAGACGTTACCAGAGATTCTGTGAGCCCGCACTCAAGAGCCAAGTGTGGGGACGGAGAAGCTACAGTGGCCTTGATATGTACGATCAATATTTAGGAGATAAATCCAGTAGTACTCAGTGCCATAAAATAAAAACCAAACTTGCTCCCCATTATCTGATTATGTGTAAATATAACTTCTTGGAAAACACGAAGCAATCTGTTTCCTTACTAGCTTATGACACTCTTTAGCTAATTTTCATCATCAAATATTGTTCTATTAGATTGTTGTTCACGTGTAGAGCTCTCCCAATTGCCAATAGGAATTGGCCCTAACCGCTGTACTGGGGAATAGTTTACATTCTACTCTACCTGAGACTCTTTGATGTCTTTCTTCAGACTTTTGTTCATTCTGTTGCTGTTGTAAGCAATAGGTCAGGTGGAAAGAGGTCCACAGCCAGAGTTCTCCTCATCTCTGTCAACACCCTGAGCCTATCTTCATCAGCTCCCTATTTCTCACCTCCTAGATTTCTCTAGCTGCTTCTAGGAATATTCTCTCGTTTACTTCTCTGATTTTGGGATCAATAGTTCTCTTAACTCCTTTGTTTGGCTAAGATAACATTGGAAATTTTTATTTTTTAAAAAAGATTATTTATTTATTCATGAGAGACCAGAGAGAGGCAGAGACACAGGCAAAGGGAGAAGCAGGCTCCATGCAGGGACTCGATCCCAGGACCCCGGGGACCACGCCCTGAGCTGAATGAAGGCAGACACTCAACCACTGAACCACCCAGGCATCCCACATTGGAAATTTTTAAGAGAAACTTTACCTAGGAAGAGATTTCATATCATATGTCACTGAAAAAAGAGCGACTCTAGATTTCCTTATATAGGACACAGCTTCTAGGTTTTATGTCAAAGCATCTTGACTTCCTGGAGGAATTGCTATGCCACACACTTTCTTAAGAGGCACACAGCCTTACTTTTTGCATTGGTTACCAGGAAGCTCAAAGCCAAATTATGCCCTCAGCTGTAACAAATGTCAGTTTATTCTGGTTTCCTCCACCTCCCTTCTCTCTTTGTTGTTTCAGTCCCTTTCCTTTTTTTTTTTTTTTTTTTCTCTTAAAGCTTGGAGTATATCATCTCAAATCCTTTCAGAGGAGTGGGCCATAAGTAAATTCTCATTAATAAATTCTTGTCAGCTGAGCTTGAGATGCCCATGGACTGGCCTGGAGCAACTTCTCAGGTGTCAGTTCCTTGCCCTGCTGTCTGATTTAGTCAGGTGCAATGACAGCATTACATCTGTCTCAGGGCACAGTCGCTGGAAAAGTCTGAAGCTGTGTGGACGCTGGAGCAGAAAGTTGGCCGTTACCCGGGCAAGTAGATCCTCCGCAGGGCAGCTCCCTGTTGACCTCTCCTCAGTGACCTTCCCACCCCAAAGATGGCTTCTCTGCCCCCTGTTCTGAACCCACAACACTGCTCCACATCCTACCTCTCACTTCTGTTCTAAGAGGTCTCTCTAGTTCTTGGCTTGTCTTTTAGACCTGAGGTTATTGGTTTATTCTGGCCCAGTAAATCCTCAAACCTTTTTTGATCAGGCCAACTAGGCCTCGTACTTCCCCCAGTAAGTGTTCTTACTAATAATAGTTATATCAGGAACCAACACATACTATGAGTTTATCATTTGCCCAGAATTGTGCCAAGTGTTCCCAGTACATTGTGTTATTTAATTCTCACTGAACCCCCCAGGAGTTCAGAAATAGCAACATTCCCAGTTTTGAAGACAATTCTGAGATTTAGAGAGATTCAGTAGCCTATTCAAGGATATATGTAGCCCAGTAAATTCAAATCAAAGCCAGGAATTGAACCAGGCTTAAACCAAGATGGTCTGATTCTTGAGCGCCCACTTGTGAGCCTCGCAGCACCCTGTACCCTCAGGCTCAGTCCATGGGGTGGTCACAGCAAATTCTGATCATCACAGTTTAGTAACCGCTGTAAACCCTCAACTTCCTGGGGGCAGTAACCGGTAAGGGACAGGTGGCTGTCTCCTATGTTTTAAATTACTTTCAATTGTTTTGTCATTTTTGGCTTGAGTACACATGGGAATTTTTATGCTGTAAATTATCTTGTGCATACTATTTCTGATCATCCTCATGCTTATCATGAAAGCTCGTTTTTGTATTTTTAATACTTTCAGATTACAAAATTAATAATTGCTTCCAAAAGCGAATTCATTCCTTCAAAGAGTAATGAATAGGACTTGATCTTTGCCTGGAAGAGCGAACAGCCACTCTTCTCCATGTACTACAGGCTTCCTCATTAGAAACGACACATGCTAAAGTGTTCAGAAATGAATAATAAAGGACAATATTTGTTACACAGAAAATAAAGAGTCTCGATATCAGTAACTATCACATTTAGAGCATCTCAAATTTCATTGTTGTCTATCTGGTCTAGCACACCAGGACTGAGTCTCCATATCCTCTGAGAGCGATCTTTAAAGTTAGTAGAAAAAAGAACACCTCACTTGGGCAATAGGAAAAAGATTTCTAGTGTAGGATCTGTACCAGGTTATGTTGTCCTGAGAATATATTATTCTCTCTCTCTCTCTCTCTCTCTCTCTCTCACACACACACACACACACAGAGAAATCTTTGGCTCACAATAGGCAGATACCTCTGAATGGGTTAAAAATAAACACAAGCCCTCAAAAGAAAGGCAGAAACCGTAATGACAGTTTTGAAGTATCCAGTACCTGTTGTGACAGGAATAACAAATTAATTGGGACTATAACGGATTCTTTGTAAAGGTGAAGTAAACACACTTGACTGTATATTTTTCACCATCAGTTAAGTCTCAATTGGTTCTAAAAATAAACAGAAGACATTGAACAGTTTTAATGGATTCTGACACCTAGGTATTATGCTGTCACTCCAGTATAAATGAATCATAACTTTAGACTGCACCTAGGAATTACTACACATTTGGAGAAAATTTATGGTGCACCAAGCTTTGAATCATGATGTGATATCAAAACTAAAGTCAAAAGAGGAAAAAAGCTGGGCATAAATTATTATCCTCAATCCCATATGTATCTTCCAGTGCAACAGGTAAAGGGTTGAGGATTTAGGAATACTGCCAATAATTATCATGGGTGCTGAAACAAATTTATCCTTCTGAAAGTGGTTTATAGTTTTAAAAAAAAAATCCAGCAGAAGGCCAGTCTTGTACACATGGCAGGAATGTTTCCTGTCTGCTTTGTGTGGGGGTCCCTCTGTCCGGCTAGACTGACCCCTCCTCCTGAGGGCATGAATATTTCTGGAATCTAGGAGTATCTTTCAGGGGTCATACATTTCTATTTCCAATAAAAAGATCATTCATTGAATGGACGACCTTAGTAACTATAATCAGTCAAGCTCATTGTTTCCAGTCACATAGGCAAAAACCGGTACTTCTTGCTCTTCAAATGAGCAACCACAGTTGGTGTGGTCTAGACCCTGCCTTGAAGGCTGGGACTAATCACAGAAGGAAGGCCGCTAGAGGATATGCCATTTTGAGATGAGGAATCTGCAAATGAATAACTTGGTATTTTGAGACGCCAAATGTACCATCAGGAGAGTGTTAAATGTTCATGTATTTATTTGGTTGAAATATCTAGTTTTATTTTATTTTATTTTATTTTTTTAAAGATTTTATTTATTTATTCATGAGAAACAGAGAGAGAGGCAGAGACACAGGCAGAAGGGGAAACAGGCTCCATGTAGGGAGCCAGATGTGGGACTCAATCCCAGGTCTCCAGGATCATCACCTGGGCCAAAGGCAGGTTCTAAACCGCTGAGCCACCCAGGCTGCCCAAATATCTAGTTTTAAAGAGAACAATGCCTAAAGATATCAGGTTCCAACATCAGGAGAAAAAAAAATTTTTTTTTAGGAGAAAATTTTTATGAAGTGCTTCTATTGCATAGTAGAAATTATAATACTGCAGATTTGTACGGTATGTGGCATTTTTCAAAGCATTTTCATCAGTAATACTTTATGCTGTCTTCTGTAAAGCAATGAGGCTGGCATGTTACTCCATTTTACGGATAATGAAATGGAGATAAACAGGTTAACTCAAGCAGCTATTAGAATGCTGGTCTTTGCTTTTGGGACCAGTGTCCTTTCTAGAAGTTTACTTGTTTTACCTTTGGATAAATAGAACAAAATCGAATATTTGCATAGTGCTGTGCATAGTGTTGACAGGACAGGTAGGCTTCTCCCCACTTCACAGAGGAGGAGTCTAATGACTGAGAGATAAAGGGTGGTGTGTATGGAGGCACAGCTAGTGGGTTGCTGAACTGAGGAAGACAAACTCTCACTCTTCTCATAATCCTTCGTCACATGCAGTGGCCGTAGAAATCCGGCATATGAAACAGGGCTGCTCTCCTTTGTCCTGTTCAGCTCCCTGCGTTCTCACGGTTCCCAGCCACTCATTAGGTCTGTTGATCTTCTCGAGACACTTACCTTGCAACAGCCGAGACCCTCTAGCCTTGGGAAATGGATGAAGGAAAACCAGAGAAAACCCTCTGCAGCCGGTTTATAAGTTGATTCTCTCTGCTGTTTGCAGAAAGTTGCAGTGAATGTGCTCATCGTGAACTGATAAATCTACTGGGTATCCCACATGTACCGAAGTGTAGGAGACTCAGGGCAGATGTCTCCACGTCCAGTTCCATGTGTCTTTGAGACAGGTGGCTCATCTGGGTCCAGGCGGGACCCAGGGGACAAGACAAAGACCAGGTGTGGGAAGGAGGGAAAGAGTAGGGTAGCTGGGGAGGACTGGGGTGGAGGGGGTGGGGGGTAGAAACAGGCTGGAAAGAGCCACAGTGGCAGCACCGCCCCAACCTGGCCAGCGGGCCAGGGCCTGGGAGCCTCTGGCCACCACCCTGGCCTTGCACACAGGTTGGCCCGCCACACCTTCCTTGTCTGTGGGCTCTGCTCTTCTCGGCGACCGCGTTACATGCATCCCAGGCCCCCCAGCCCCCCCAGTCTGCGATGTTCACTCTAACTTCTCTGTTTAATCCATCCCTTGTGGCTACTTGTGCCGGTTCAGTTTCGACGCGAGCCTTTCTGCATTGACCTTGTACAGTTATAAATGTTTTAACATCCATAAAAAAAATAAAACCGTGCGCGGCCATAAAGAGCAGCAAACAGAAAACACGGTAAGGAGTGGGAAGATTTGGGGCCGCGCGGCAGAGGCTGCAGAAGGCGGTGTGGGCCCGGCGCATCGCATCCCCGAAGTTTAGCGGCCGGAGCGGGCCACCGCGGCTGGTACAGGGCCTGCTTTAGTGTGACCGCCGGTAAGTGCCAGCCTCACATTTTTATTTCCACCGCAGAGCAGATCATTCCCTTAGGCTCCTTTTTCCCCCCCACCCTGGGAAGGGAGACGGGGCTTTGCAGCGTTTCTAACCCCCAGGAAAACAGACCGCAGTGTTCACAGCCCACCGAGGCTTGGGGCGCTTGGGTTAGGAACCTGGGCTGTGTGCGCTCCAACGCCAGGTGTCCCAGTGCTTTTGTGTCTAAGATTAAAAAACACTGGAGAGGGAAAAACAAAGCTTTTAAAGCTCCATAAAAGGTGGTGAGTTCACTCCTTTCTGTTTCTCGGGGTTATAAACAGGGTTCCAGAAGAAGCTCCCTCTCTGGAGCCCCAGAGACCGAGCGAGCTGTTTAAAGGGGTAGCACCTAAACTTGTCAATTTCGAGAACACCAAATGATCCTGGAGGGTTTTTTTATTCCTTTAATCAGCTGTAATTTTCAGCTCTGATGCTGTCTGACAGGCTTCATCTCAACCCCCGTGGAACATTGCTCCTCTGGCTTCTTTGCCGTGAGATACAAATCAGGGGGAGGGGAGCTGAAAACCCAGCTGACAGCATAAATTGGGACCTCACCAACCTATAGGGGCTGGTGCCACCCGGGGAGGGTGCGAAGGGGAAGGGGCGAGCGGATGCCCCCTTTGGGGAAGAGGGGCACGTGCCAAGACTTTTTACATTTCTTCTTTTTTTCTTCTTCTTTTCTTACCTTCCTTACTCCCTCTTCTCTCTCCCAGTGCTTCTCATCCCTCTTTGGATGATAGGCATGCACACTATGTGTATGTGTGTGTGCACACCTCCACACACCCGGAGACAGACACAGGCACACGTGCACTTCACAGGAGCATTAATATCTTGCACGTTGAAGGACAACAACGATAGTAGCTAGCGCGTACGGAGGGCTTTCTGCGTGGCCTCTGTGGTCTGCGCTCTACAACGCATCATTTCAGTTAATACCTCGAGTCGTCACTATGAGGTTCGTTTTACAGATGAGGAAGCTGATAGAAGCCTTGAGTGTGGCTGAAAAAGAGACCAACTCCAGAAATCCATGCCCCCCCCCACGTCAAAAATATACCTGCTTTAAATTAAACTCTCGGTTTTATCTGTAACAGGTAAACCCCCACATACACCAACTTTCAGTTGTCGGAATTTGCAAGGAGTCCTATAGGGAGGGACTGGTGACCCCTGCAGGGGTTGTGTCTCAGGTATAAGGACCAGAGTTGCTGACACTTAGGTCCAAAAATGCTTCTCCTTTACTGCACCCTCACCTAGGTGAAGCTTGGGCCGGCAGGGGGGTAAGGAGTGAGGAGGGTGCAGTGAGATCAAAACTGTGGCCTTGGGTTCAGAGTGTGGGGACATAAGGAGCACTTTCTCACCAGAAACACCGGTATGAGGGAGGAGATGGCTCTGGGCATTCTTTTCGATCTTGCACCCTGGGAAGGGTCTCCACAGTGCTTTCTGGACTACCTGCCAGAGAGTAGGAAGGCCTGTTTCCATCAGGCTGAGACCCCAGTGCCAGCTTCCACACACATAATGCAAGGCAGCCTTTTCTCTCTGCCTCTTCCCTTAAATAAGGCTTCAAAAGCCTTTCCTGGGAAGGTATCCTAGCCTTAAATATGTAGACACACATGCCCTGAATAACCTCACGGTCATTTTTAGGAATTCTCTTTTGTTTAAATAATTGATTTCAGAAGTGTCGTTGCCTTTCTACCTTAGCTTCCTTGTGAAGTAAAATGAAAACCATGAATCCATTCCTTTTTGGAAAAGATGATGCAAGGAAATACTAAGATAAAATTAATTTTCATGACCAAACAGTTTTAGGTATATGTGAATAGTATGTTCCTAGTTGATGGAATTTTATCATTGTATAGTTACAGTCCACATTGTATTTCATAGATGGGTCCACGGATATCCCAGGCGGATTGGAATAAGGGTATGAAGATCATACTTCTTTCTCATACTTCTGTCCAGTGATGCTTCCTCTCATCTTCATTCTACTCCTCCTCCATCTCCCTACCACAAAACAAAACCAAAACAACAAGATCATACCCGAGCAACTCGACTACAAGATTATTCAATTCCATGTATCCTGGTTTTTCTATTTAAAAAAAAAAAAAAAAGTGAAAAATCCCACAATTCTATATAATTTGTACTTTTCCTCCAGGAGTAATTTCTTAGTAAGGAATCTCCTTCCTAAATTACAGTTCAAGGTCATTACTGGCTTACTAGTTCAATCAGGTCTGATATAATCATTGGTACTGGAGACTCAGGTTCTTTTGCCCTTTGCTTACTATTGGCATATCTAAATCATATTGCATCTTCTAGCTACCAAATGATGTCAAAGATACAAAATATTACCTTGAAGAAGTAAAATAATTAAGTGGCTTTTTAGGGTCTTAAACTTATAAAACACCTGTGCAATCACGTAGGTGAGAACATCACGCATCATGAAGAGAATTATGCTCTGAAATTATGGTAATTAACTACCTCCCCAAATAGCTGGTTGTACTTGTAACCCTCACGTCAGGAGTGGACTCCTTGAAATAACTACCATGTTTATGGTTTTAATTTGGTTTGCAATTGATTCTCCTAAAAATCATAAGCCAGAAAAGTGCTTATTTTACAGGCCACAATATAGCATTCGTGGAAACTATTTTAAAATTACTGTGGTGTCCTACAAACTTCAAGATCTTTTGTTTTCATAAATGATGAAAGGGAAATGTCACAAGTGCGCATCGTTGTGGGGCCCCCCCGGCTCTGTTGACAGCTGTATGATGCACACTCAGTGCAGCTGGTTGGGAGCTGAGAGTTTCATCAATAAATATGACTCTGATCGCTTCATGTCGACGGTCAAGGTAATGGCGTTTAGTATCTTGGAAACATACGCCACTACCAGTCATATGTGGACTTGAGAGTTGAAATCCACAGTGTGGAGCTCATCTCATTCTTCCCTCTTGACAGAAATTTCACTTTTTATCTTTCTCACAATTCTTGATGATAATCTGTTTTTAATACAGTCATATTTCTTACTTGTACTATACTACCACATAAGGCTCTCATATCCCATATGCAGCATGTGAGAATCAGAGTTGAAGCTAATGTTGTCTATACCGTAGGAGTATTTCATTCACCTTCCAGCCAGTTTTGCATGGGCACGACCACTGCTCCTCTGGGTCCCTAAAGACAATTAGGTGAGTGTTTTAAAATATAAGAAAAGCAAACCACAGAAGGCCAGGGAAACTAATCCTACATATAGGAAGTACCGTGTGAATTAAACCTCAAGGGCATGGTGTTTTTTAGAAATCAATATTAAAACATTTTGTGTGTGAA
The DNA here is from genome assembly GCF_003254725.2 of Canis lupus dingo. NCBI lineage: Eukaryota > Metazoa > Chordata > Mammalia > Carnivora > Canidae > Canis > Canis lupus. The sequence goes on along the minus strand of NC_064278.1, from coordinate 19,632,437 downwards.
TTAATTTAAAAATACTCTGCAGCTCTCCTTAGCATCCAAGCTGCCCCACTTTATCAATTTTTTCATTTACCTTTTATTCTTTATCTGCAGATACCTCTACCATGAGGATATTTTACATAGACGCTATATCCAAATAGGTACATAACTAGCCTTGAAATTCATTAGTTTCACTTATTTAAAAATTACTTTAAAAATATGAATTACTTTAAAAAAATGAATGAATAAAAATTACATTTGTTGACATTTTGCTTCTCTCACGATTTAGTAGGATAGCTCAATATAGAAGTTGATAGGTGAAAAGGTATTTTTGACAAAAAGGGGTATTTTTTGAAAACAGATTAACGATACTATGGTAACTTTGAGTATTTTTTATTTTTCATGTGCTCTTCTCATTATGAAGCAATTCTTTTTCAACAGTTCTTTGTCCATAAATGCTCTGCTTGGAAAATTTTTTTAAAGTTAACATGAAATACCTAGGTCTAAAATGTCACACACAAAAAATTAAGTTTATATCTCTGTGCCACTAAATTTTTGCTTCAAGATTTTCCAGTGTTGACTTATAACATTTTTTAATATCCACGATCACCTTGACAGAATTTTCAGACTCTGAAATATAGCGTATTAATTTGACTGCAAATGTTTCCTTAAACCACAAAACACAGAAAGGCAGGAAATCGCGAAAATCCTTGCATCTGGGAAAAAGGGTGGTAAGTAGGTTAACATGTTATTGAAACTATAGGGAGATACAGTTTTTGACATATGAATGTTAAGAACAAGGTCTTGTAGACATTTAAGCTGTGTTTTTTACCCTTTTGAATCTATTTTTACACTGACCATAATTGAAATAATGTTAAAAGAATTCTCAGCAAAAATGTTGAAAGGGACCAATTTATGTGTAAAAAGATCAAGAAAGACAGGCTAATTTTTAAAAAGCCCTATGCTCCCAGCATTAATTCTCAATCTCTGCAAAATTCATTTTATACGTATAATGACTTTCTGTTTTTGTAAAGAAAATACTTTTTCCTCTTTTATTGACTGAACTGTGATGAGAAAATAAGAAATTTAATGCCGATGGATTATTCCTACATTTTTTTTCTGAAGACCTGGGAAAGAATGGGCTCCAATTAATGCCAAGACCACTTTATTTGTGTAAAAATATAACATGGTTAATAAAACGTTAGCTATGAATAAAAATGTTACTGTAGTGAAATGCAAATGTGGGTACTACTAATGTGCAGTGCTATATACCCATGTTGATTTCTTTAATGGAGAAAAATATCTATGATGCTCTCAGTAAATTAAATTACATCAGAATGTGTTCTTTAGGAGGTTTTGGAAGCTCGAGATTTCAGACTTTAATGCCTGCACACAAACTGACTTTAAAAAGCAAAGATTTGAAACAGATAAAGCAACATTTTGCCTAAAGTTCATTCATCAAAGGGCTGCATATTTTGAAAAGGGTAAAAGTACTACTAAACCCATCAGGGATAAGTAAAGGCTATATACTATAGATTATTTTAATCCCCCAGCTAGATATAAAAGGGATAATTACATATTTGTGGTTGAAGCCATGTGGTGGAAAAATCAATACAACTTTTTTGTATGACACTTCATTAGTGTGAAAAATTTTAAAAGCTGAGAAGAACTGCCTTGCAATTAAATGCCTCTGCTACTCCAGCTCCAGTAATGGGTTTGTATTATTATCTAGTTTATTTGAAATAGTGGTTGCACTATAGAAGTAATTGGAAAACATTGATTATGCACTTGTATCTGGAAAGCCTGGCAAATCATTACAGGGCCTGGCAACAGTTAGTTAGCCTTACTAATGAAGCACTAATTGCTCTAAGTAGGTTAACATGTTAGTGAAACTATAGGGAGATAATAGTTTAGAAAATTCTGAGATATCTGGCCAAACATGAATTTTCATTTAAGATTTCAGAGATAGAAGCCATGTGGTTTTTTTTCCCCCTTTTGTTTTGTTTATGATGCTTTCTTGGAAAAAAAAAAAAAAAAAAAAGGTAGCTTCTGTGAAGTTCCCATATTCATTTGGCCTGAATGACTTCATTTCCTTTCATGCTCTTTTCCTATTAACCCAACTACTTCTAGCAAAAGGAGCTAAACCACTATCAGCATGGTTGCCTTGAGCAGGTGTTTGGGTTCTTCCGTTCAGAAACCTCTGACATATATCTATCTTGGTTCCTTCTCCCAACTCAAGGCCTTCGTGATTCAATCCATGCAGAATCTTCCTGCTGTTGGATATCATCCCACTGTCCTACCTACATAAATCTATAATTTAAGAGCTATATACCTTTTTACTTGAAATTAATTTCATTAGTGGAGCATAATACAGCTTTAAGAGCAGGAAGGGAAGCAGTACATTCCCCCCACTGCCATTCTTGGGATTTTCAGGAGGGAAGAAAAATCAGTGCTGGAGAAATTCTTGCTCTTGTGCACCAGGAGACAAGGACAAGAATGTTCACAGCAGCAGCATCTGCAAAAAAAGCAAACAAACAGAAACACTTGCAACCACTCAATGCCTGTTGATGGGAATGGATAAATAATTGTGTTATATTTGCAGGATGGAATATTCTGCAGTCGGGGAATGTGGGTGACATACAGACACACTCATTATGAGTGAATCTTTGAGATAAAATGTTGAGCGAGAAAGTTCCAAAGGACTACATATATATCATAATGATAAAAAACCCTCAAATAAACAAGGCTTAATAATTGTGGTGATGAATACATAGCAAAATTACACTTTTAAAAAATCTATGAAAATGTATAAAAACAAAGTTCAGGATAGAGGTTATCTCAGGAGGTAGGGTAGGGCCACATAGGAGTTACCAAAGGTTTCAGCAATGGTGTAGTTTTTGAAATTGGGTGGTAAATTCATGGGTGTTCATTTTAATGTGATTTATAACTCAAATTTATGTTACAAATGTTCTTTTAGATATTACTGCAAAACTTTGTAAAAGGATCAGTATCTTCCACTGCCTTAAAAAATTACATCACTTTGCCACATCAAATAAGCAAGTCTACTTCTTCTGGTTTTCTAAGGAAACCAGAGGTAAAACATTGCCATTGAAAAGTTGTATTTTCTGGCTATTGAGAATATAAGTGTAAGAAACCAAAGGAGAAAAATGTTTTCTTTAATTAAAGAAATCTGCATAAAGGTATTTAATTAAAAAATCTGCAAAAAATACTGCATTTTTACAAATACAGTAATTCACTGTTGTGTTGTATGTTTATTATTCATGGATGTATTTATTCATAGACATATTTTTCTTTGCAAGGCTTGGGTGGAAGTCCTTTCTACCAATGAGTAGAGAATACATCAAGGCTCATATCTGAGTAGCAGATTTATCTTTTGGGGACATTAAGGAAACAACCATGGTATAGGGGCTGGCAAGGACAAATTTTTGCCCTTCTTTAAAAAAAAAAAAAGGAAACTGTTCTTCATGTAACATCATTTACCAATATAAAAGGCAATTGAGTAGCATGATCCCTATAAGATGGCCAACAAAGTTTGGAGTTCAGTGTGAGAGGGATGAGTCTATTTCCTATATCTTGCATTCCTTGCCTGGCCATTCCTTTATTCCTGTATCCAACAGAGCATGGCACATAGCAAGTGGTCAGTACTTATATTTGGATCAAACTTTTTGTGGAACTAATTTCTACAAAGACTTTCTACAAAGACAAATACCATGAAGTATCTAATTATATTTGAGTGCCCAAAGTGATCATTTACAAATATTAAGACAATAGCTCACAGAAGAAAAGTTTGGCTACCAGTATCTCTAAAATCAGTGAGAACTCTTCTCTGAAACAAACCAGAGACTAGCAATGCTCTTGAATTTTTCTTAATATTTTCAACATGTGGTAGAATGGTATTATTTTGAGAAATGCAGTTCATGGGAAAACATGTCCATACAAGTCTTAAAGGGTGTGAGGTTCAAATATTTCCTTGACCTGTTAAAAAAAAATATCAAGGGCTTCTTATCTTTTAAAGATACCTGCTGGGATGCTTACAGGTCTGATAAATGAAATAATGCTTAGGGTGTGCTTCAAAACAGTGCGAGGTGGGGAGAGGATGAAAATGCAGATGAAAAAATCAGACTGGCCATGAGATGATATTGGTTGGAAGCTGGGTGATAAGTACAGGGGGATTATTATAAGACTTTGTCTCTTTGTGTATGTTTAATTTTTCTACACTAAAAAGCTTAAAATGTGTGGGGACAGAGTTATTGAATTTCTCACGTGAAATTCCTTTAGTTAAACGGTTAGTACCTAGTTAACTACTCATTCTCTGCCTTTGGGTTGGAAAGAAAAAGTCAAATCCTCATTCTGGCCACTGATTCCTCTGAAAAGACTCGTGTGTTTATTTTCAAGTGACATCGGATGGTAACAAACAGGTGCCATTAGGTGATGTCAGACGAACTAGAACCCTCAGCCTTCAATAGGGGTTTGTGTTTCCCTCGATGTTGATTTTTTTTTTCTTCTTCTTCTTGGAGTTATTGGAAGAATCTGGCTGGGGTGGGCGGTTGCAAAGAGAGGGGATTATTGTTTAAATGGGACCCTGTTCCTAGCCGTGAGTCAGAGGAGAGCCATTCTGGTTGCATTCAACACTGCAAAGAAAAGTAACAATGCTCTCAGAGAGCCCCTCTCTACAAAGCAGCTCATTATTGTAAATGGCACATGTTTAGACTGCTAAGGCGAACCATAAAAGTAAGGCCTGGACCGCAAGCTCCTTTGGCAGTAAACATTGTCCTCGGGCCAGATATACTTCTGGGGAGCCCCTGCACCACCAGGCTGCCTGGAAAGCTCACCCAGTGATTCTAAAACGCAGAAAGTGGAGTTATGGACGTATAAATGTGCATGGTGAACATTATCTGCAAGGTCTTTTATGTTAAGGAAATCATGACACCTGCCAATCTTTCAAATTCCAAAGGGTAAAGCATGAGGCCTAGTGGGCTGTCATTGAACATGACAGGCTTAATGCCAAGTTTATAACAGAAAAAGGGCAATCTTATTGTGGTTTATTTGGTTTTATGTTGCTGGGTCGGTAGGAAGGCTCCTTCTCTCTCTCTCTCTCCCTCTCTCTCTTTCAAAAATCTAATTTATAACATTTGAAATACCAAACAGATTCTTTACATATCTCCTGAGTCCCTGCTCCTCCTCACTACCTCCAGTCTCTGCTTTAGGGAGCAACCCTAAATCCTTCCAATTTAGCATCTTTGCGAGGCCAGACAATGGTGTTAGTTGAGCATTTCCTTCCGTTGTTATAGAGCTGTTTCTAACTGCAAACATCTCCGTTTAATTACTGCTCCGACTGTTGCTCTATTTTCACCCAACCTGCCCCTCGCTTGAGCCCATTGGGCTGAAGAAAGAATTACTCCCCGCGCTGGTCCTTAGCCCTGCTTGTTCAGATCTGTAATTGGCCCTGTGTTTTTGACTTTTTGCTAATAAGCAGCTTACTTTCTCTCCCCCTAGACTCAACCCACCACTTTTGTTTCATGAATTTTACAAAGGATTTTAATAGATGCTTTAGGCTATGCAAAATGTTATATGAAGGGAAGCATTAATGCAACAGCCTTGACACAGAGGACGTGTGAATGGCTGCTTATCATTACAGTCAGGTCTCAAATTTTCATTAGGAGTTCTGGAGGACAAAAGAAGAAAAAAGTGCAGCTATATGAAGGAATATTAACCTATACTGTGTAACCAACTATAATTGCTTAGCATTTTACATTAACTCTCTTCAGACACGGCCTCTCATTATTTTTACACATACATAATAACTGCTTATTACGGCGGTATAGTTCATGTCGATACATTGTGGATAGGTTGTGTCAGCAGTTCTAATATAAGACCCACTTTCATGGGTTTAAAACAGCTGTAAAATTTACCTCCAGACCAAAGATTGGTAATCAACTTTCCACCTGGAGAGGGAATTTTTTAAGTTTTTTTTTTTTTAAATAACCAACACACACACTTTCATTAAGAGGAAAAGTTTGCTTGTTTTAAATTATGAACGTAAACAAAATGAATGAACACGCCAAAGACATTTTTGAATTTCTAAATGTAGAGGTTTGTTTCAACCCATTCCGAAATGTGCTTTTGATGATAAATGTAAATAAATACATCCTAAACAGCGCCAAAATTAAATACCACAGCCACAATAGACTTTATTGAAAATATTTCTATTCCCAGGAGATTGCATTTTATACTATGGTGCTAGAAACTCCACACATATTTTCAAATGATCCATAGTTTTCGTCAGAGAATGAATAAAAATATTTATCAATTTCAAGTGTTAAGAGCCCATGCACACTCGTCCACTTACATAACAACATGCAGGCTTTTAGAATTATGCTGAAATTCCGTTTTCAGAAAGGCTCCGATCAAACTGGTTCTGAGAGAAGGAGAACAGGAATTCAGCAAGAGCACTGATCTTACTCTGACCTAAAATTAGGGGCTGTTAAGAGTAGGTAGTAGATATGCCATATGAAGAAATGAATCCATTTGTAAGGGTTTGAGCTTCTGACAGAGGAATCCAAAGAGGGATATTGCTAATTTTCATTAACTTTGCAAAATAGTTCCAGCCCTCCGCCCCCAAACACACACACATTTGTTATGAGTTAGATACACTTATTCCTAAAGGAAATGAAAGTTACAGAGTAGCATAGGATTTCTTGAAGTTCTCAGGGAAACCCTTCAGATGGGCAAATGAGAACTTACATGGAAAATTTCACTCATGTTGAAAACAGGCTTTGAAAATTATTTTGAGAGTACTTTCAACTGTACGGGTTCTAGAGCAACAACTGGAAGCATATCCTTATGGGCTTTATGTATAAGAACAATAACTCAAGTCAATCAAACACCAGTGGGATGAGCTACATCTTGTGTCCTTAATTTCCATTAAGCTTCTAGTTTTCTCATCTGCTTCTTTCACCTTTTAGCTCAAAAGAGGCAGCCAGTCATAACTACATCTCTCAGACTTGGCTGAGTCCCTGACGTAGGCCAAGAACCGCGAAAACCCCAAAAGCGAGAGATGTTCATTTAGAAGTACAAACCCACTCCGAATAACCTCAGATCCTCTAAAGCAGTGTATCCTACCACTGCCTGGAAGTGACAGCTTATGGAAGGTGGAAGACATGGACCCAAAGTGGCTCACGGCACAAGGACATCAATGTTCCATGGTGTTAGTGTACCAAGGAAGCAGCAGCTCTAACACTAGCATGGCGTTAGTGTACCAAGGAAGGAGCAGCTCCGTCCCTAAACTGTTGGAGGGAAGGGTTCCCGGCTGGCATATGTGCAGTGACTCCTCTGCATTGGAAAAGCTGCAACTTGTTAGTACAGTTCCAGTAAACAGAGAGCTGGCCTCACATAGCTAATTAGCTGTGGCCCCGGCTTGCCTGTGCTATGTAGTGACAGTCTAATCAGAGATGATTGTCATCGGATCTCACAGATGTCTCTCTCTCGCTGCTCAGCCCAGCCAGGCGCTCGTGCAGTTTGGGGACCCAAGCACTAGACGCTGTTCAGAGACACCGGGTGTCTGGGTGCCTCAGCTGCCGGCTCCAGGCAACTCGTCACTCCTGGCCGCCGTGGGGAGGGAGGCAGGGTTAGGCCAGGGGGGTATCCTACCTGTCGGGTTTTCCAGGAGGCAGTGATGCAATCAGTCTGAAAGGAGAGGTTTCAGAACAAAAACATGCTAACGGGAGCTACGCGGGACTTTTTTGAGCCACCTGGGATTCCACGAGGTGACAAATGCGAGTTCGTTCAGTTTATTATGTATGTTCGAGCGGAGTAGAGTGTCTGAGAGGGGTAAAGGCACCCCTCGTCGGGATTTACAAGCCACGATCTGGACCGTGGTGAGAAACATGCAGCACCGGGCAAAGGGGTGCGACTTTCACCCCAGAGCAAGAGTCTGATCACCCCGTGATCCTCTGCATCTCATTCTCAGCCTGTCCTGCTCGCTCCACCCGGGTGCCCTGACATACCCTCTCCTGCCCTCTCACCCCTCAGCGCAGCCTCCCGTTACCCCTCAGAGATATGGACCTTCCTGTCTCGGGGGCTGCTGGCAATCCTCCCCGCTGAAGATCCTCAGCTCCCCGAGCTGCTCTCAGAAATACCAGCTGCCAGCCTCGGCCTGCAGCGCCACCACCATCCCCCAGGAGCAGCTCTAACACTAGCACGGCGTTAGTGTCCTCTCTCTCTCTCTCTCTCTGCTTTCCCAGCGCTTCTTGGGCTCTGCCCAGGCCCTCCTTCCTCACGTGGAGCCTGACATTGGAGTCTCAGGAGTCCCATCCCAGGCTTGGCTGGTGGCCCTTTGGCTGCCGTCACCTGCCGGCCTCCTGCACAGCTATGGCTCCAACCACCCAGCCCATTCTAGAAACGCCCACATTTTCCTCCTGGGCTCTCACCTAAGTGTCACAGGTTTATTGAGCCCATTCACTACGTACCCGGTGGACACCTCATATTTAAAGGGCCTGGGACTGCAAACTCATCTATCCTGGGCCCTGCCCCCCACCCCCTTCGGTTCTCCCTCTACACCAGGTCCCCCATCATATCTGCCATCCTGGCGAAGGCTCCAACTCTCTCTTAGGACCTCTGAGTCCGAAAACTGAAACCCAGTGAGCTTCCCCCTGTCTCCAAATCCTCCTCCTCTTCCTCTATGTCTCTGGATTCATTCCCTCCTCTCCATTTCCCCTGTCTCTGGCCTTTGTTATGTCCCTGCTGGGCTTATTCTTGGTACAAATACGCCCTTCACCCTACATTCTGCATGGTATTTCTGAAATGTATCTGATCCCATCATTCCCTTGCTCAAAAGGGTCAACAGATCCCTATACTTCGAGGAAAGCCCTGCGTATAGGCTCTGTGAGTGCACCTGCTTGCTGCTGCCTGCGCAGCATGGATGGCTGCAGTGTTCCCGCCGCCCCGAGCCCTCCACCGCACCCTGGGCACAGTCTGGTCGTGTCTTGCATATGCACAAAACGCCCCTTCCCTGTTCTACTCAGTGGACCAATTCCCAGAGTCACCTCAGAGGTGTCTTCCCTTGGAAACCTTTTCTGACATTTCTAGTAGAAGAAAATGCTACTTCCGAAATGCTCTTAGCACTACATTTTCCATATTCCTACTAGAGCTCTGATTACATCCCTAGGAATGTTAACATCTCTGTCTACTCCACTTGACCAGGAATCCCAGGAGGGTCGGTAATGTTCATCTTTGTAACTTCGTCTGGCCTGGTGTCTGGCACACAGCAGACCCTTAAATATCAGTTTAAATCTTACAAATACAGGGGCACCTGGGTGGCTCAGCAGTTGAGTGTCTGCCTTTGGCTCAGGGCATGATCCTGGAGTCTCAGGATGGAGTCCCACATCGGGCTCCCTGCAGGAGCCTGCTTCTCCCTCTGCCTGTGACTTTGCTTCTCTCTCTCTCTCTCTCTCTCTGTGTGTGTGTGTGTGTGTGTGTGTGTGTGTCATGAATAAATAAATAAAATTTTTAATAAAAAGACATCTTACAAATATAACTTTACCTCTCTTAAAGATGAGGAAACTGAGGTTCTGGGTCATAGAGCTAGCAAATGAACAGTCAGGATATGAACTCAGGAATACCTGCCCATGTCAGAGTCTGTAGCGGAAACACTAGGCCTACACTGCCTGCATTGTTCACAAGTATGGTCTTGAGAATTTTGCACTTTGGAATATAGGCTGTAGTCGACATGAGAAGGAGGTATGAAGAACAGCCTTTGAGCTGCTGGGTGAAAAATAAGCCAGAGGTTTTTCCTGAAGGCTGGCCAATTGAGTCCCTCAGCGAATGATGGTGCCTTGCTATTCGGGGGGTTCTCTTTCTCCATCAGTCAGCAATCTTTCCCAGCTCTGGAGCCACAGGTGAATCCTTTACCTGTGACAGTCGCCTTGCAAATCGCAGGCCTTTATTCATGAGCGGAGCTCAGGAAGGAATTGGGTTTGGAAAAAGCATTTAAGTTGCTGACATAGAATGGAATCCTTGCCCAGGAAGTTCAGCAAAAATGTGGCCAGAACACTTGGTTTGCAAATGAAACGTTTTCACAACCCACTTATTATTTGTTAGATGTGATGTTTTTCACTACATGAGTTGAATAATGGAAGTCATGGTTATTGTGGTGCTGGGTGGACAACCTCAGCAGCTCGCAGTATAAAGAATGTGTGTTAGAGCAAAGTGAGAATGTGGGAGAGTTGTTGAATTTAAAACTTCTGGATGCTTGTAAATAATATTGAAAGGCTGTTTTCCAACATTTAATTGGGTGAAATATAAGGGCCTTTTTATTTAAAAAAATTTTTTTTGGAATGGGAAGGAAGTGCTGGAAAAAATATGTCTTTGGCTTTGGCACTGAAAACATAAAGTTCTTATACCCCCTCTTCCAACCTCTGCCTTTCTAATATGTTTACTACATTTTTCAGTCTCTGGGCTGAACTTTATTCTGTCAAGTTTCTGGACCTGTAAGGAAAATGAAATTTCCTAGCAACTGAGGTAGATACTGATTCATTTTAATTTGAACCATTTTGCTCGGCTCATTGAAAAGAACAATGGTCTTAAAAAGCCAGGACACTCTTAAAAGCCCAGTAAGGACCAGGGAGGACCACTAAAGGCTCCTGATGTGAGCATGAGTTCATAAGTTTAATAATACGTAATCTATTATTTTTACAAGGGAGCATTTTTTTTCAGCCCTGTGGTTATATGTTAGAAAAATAAAAGCAAAATATATGTGTGGCCGAGGAAATAAGAATACATAAAATAATCCAAATAAGCGAGTGGCTATCTCAACCTGATATATAACCAGATAGAGTAATACTATGGTCACTGTTTGCACTTGTGGTACTTTGCAGTTTGGGAAGTGCTTTCATTTGTCCGATCCATCACACGTGGACTGTAGACCTAACTTATGAGGTTGGCAGGTAATATCACTATCCCCAGTTTAGAGAAAAGATCACTGATGTTCACAAGATGAAGGAACTTTCCCAGTACAGGTAGGTCCTCTGAAGCCTAGTGCTTTCCGCCCCCCGCAGCCCCACGGCATCCACTGTGCACGTGCCTGTGCGTGCTAGAAGCTGCTCTCACCAGGCCGACTCAATAATAATAATCCTTGTGGCAGGTTTAAACAGTAAGCAAAGCCAAGATTGTGCAAAAGTTGCACTGCTGGTCCCAAAGCCTGGCTTAATAAAATCAAATCAGCCTTGATGATTGCCTAGGTAAATGAAAGTGTTAATTAATCCCTCCTCCCTGGTCAGAAACAAGAGCCTGTGAGATTCAAACATATCTGAGGAGTGTGAACAGGCCGTGGCGCACCTGTGACCCAGGTGGAGCCACATTTGCTTGAGTAGGCCTCGTGTCTGGCAGGGCAAGTGCACGACGATAAACGCTGGACTTAGTGTGCAAGGGAGTAAAGGAGGGGGAGCAAGAGAGGAAGGAAGAAGAGGAGGGCATGAAACCTAGAAAGGGAGCAAGGGAAGGAGGGAGAGGCACTTCAGCCACTAATTGGCTGTATTCAAGGTGAATATTAACGAAGGCCTGGTTTGGAGGGTGGCTAATTTGTTCTTTCCTGCCTCCGCCGTTAGCTGACTGCCTTTCCTGGGCTGTGAATATACATCCGTCTTCATAGAGCCGTGCACAGCTCTGTGTGCACTCCCCGCCTCCCGACACGCGCGTGTGCACACACACACGCACAAGGAGCTTCCTAGCTAACACAAAGGGCCCAGCAAAGGTACGATCGGAGGGGAGGATGGATGGAAACATCACAGGGGAGGGATAGCTAAGCAGGAACATTCCCGTCCAGAGTTGCACATCTTTGACCAATTAGAACGATCACATAGAAACACACACACACACACACACACACACACACACGCGGGCGCACCCACCGCGCTTCCCTAACCTGGGCAAGTCTAAAGAGACGACGTTGTTTTGCCAGGATGGGGTTGAAAATGGGTCCCGAAATTTCAAAAGCTGCTCAACCATCAGAAAGCTTTCCACAAATCCTGGGAGGAGAGGAAAGAGCCCACCAGGGGAAGAGGCCAGCCAAATTATGATCTGTCTCCAACAGAGGGATCCACCTTAAGAGAGGCCCCGAGAGCTCAAGAGGAAACCAAATACAGTAGGAGGAAGTTGGAAGTGTGGGTGTCAGGCTGTCAGTAATGTGACAGCTCCGGTAACTACCCTCTAATCCGGCCGGCTCCAGCCACGCTCTCGGCTGACACCGCGGGGACTGACTGACAGCTGAGGCGCAGGCACGTTTTCCGGGCTCAAGTGACATCCAGTCTATTAAGGCTGACAAGCACAAAGCAGAGATTTGCCCTGAATGGTTTGGTACTGAAGCCTAGTAAAGGGGTTATTTGAAAGGTCTTAGAGAAAGTGTCAGACTCCGGCTCAGATGATAACAATATTGTAATGATGCTACCGGACAATGAAGTGCTATGATTGCCTGGACGGGCCGGCGAGACTATAGGCGATCGGGGACCGCCGAGGAGCACCCAGAGGCCCCTTGATCCTCCCCAGGCCACCGCCACCGCCGCCGCCAGCGCTTAAGGCATGTCTTTGGGCGGTGTGTTCGCCCCGGGCCTGGGGGCACTTCCCACACTTGCATTTACTGGTGTCCTTTACCCGGTTGGGGGTGGGAGTGGAGGGCAGGCGGGGAAGGAGGCCTGGGTGAAACCTGGCAACACCTGAAAGGAATGTTTGCCTGCCTTTGGTTCACTCTTCAGCTCATTGAGAGGTATTGGAAATATTTTCCAAAAGGAAATGAATGGTAGTATTCAAACCACTGCTTTGCTTATTAACTCTGGCTGAAAAGTGCATTAGCAAGTGCAACGATAACGCCGTGATTATGATCACTGCTGTTCTGGACTGCACCGGCGCCCACAGGTGCCCGGCACCGTGTCAACTGCAACACCCAGAATCTATTCAGTGGGTTTTCCCCAAAGGACAGTGAACGAATTGTTTTTCCTAAGCGTCATTTCAGAGTTCTCACTATGAAATAAAAAAGCGGGGGGTGGGGGGGCACATGTCATCATAATCCTGTTTTATTGATAGGACAATGTCTCCCACTGTCACTATGCACTCTCATTTGAGTGAGACATCCTTACTTGTATATTTATTTGGTGCCTATTTGCTTATTTATTCCATACATATTATTTCCTTATTATAAGACAAGTGCTGAGGGAGGTTCTGAGGATAACACAGTGAGCAAGGGACTGTGGTCCCTGTCCACACAGTGTTTAGAATCCAGGGCTGGGGATGATGTTCAGCTTCTGTGCACCACTACCAGCACACCAGCTGTTAATATATTGACATCTATACTGGCAAATAGTCACTGCTTTGAGCCCTGAGAAGTAGATCCTCAACCACCTCTCTCAACAGCCTCTCCAGCCCCTCCCTCATGACTCTTTCAACTTCCTCATGATCCAGCAACAAAAGAATAAATGCCTGGCATATCAGGGCCCCAGGTCCCTGTCCGGCATTCTGCCCAGAGACCATTCCGATTACTCATTCTGACATTCTCGTCTACCAGTTGTGAAAGAGTTTAAACACCACCAGCTGGTGAAGCTTATAATTTTAAAATTCATGAAAAAATTCAAACTCTGTTTTTAGATTCCCAAATTCAGTCTTCCCAACTTCTTCTCAAAATGTTAACTTCTAAAGTTTTTCCTGCATAGAACATCCTTGGGGGTCCTATACAGAAGGAGAGTTGAAGTCTGAATGTGTATACATAATAAGAATCTTCAAAGTTTGAGAACACAACAAAACCCCAGGACCACCACTAAGAAACCAGAATCTGCTCTTAGAAATTTGGATTTGTCTGTACGACTTTCATTTTAAATGGCTTCAGTTCTGATCTGTCTTCTCCCAACATTTCTCTAAGATTATCCATGAAGAGAACCCAAAAAGGACTAAAATTTACAATACTTCCCAAATGTTAAGAAAGATAGTGATTGTTATTTCTAGCATGTGGGAATAATATCCTCAAAACTGTGCCTCCTCCCCCAACCAATGATACTACAATGAAAAACAAAACTGAGGACCTGGCAGTGTTATGCAGCTGAAAACCAATGACACCTGCCATCAAAAAGGTAAATAGGGAAATAATATATTCCTCTCCATCTGTCTGCCCCAGTGGCTGAGAAACTAAAAAACTACACCAATCAAAACACTCAGCAGCCATCCTTTCATTAAATGGATGCCACTTTTTAAGTCAACTGGTGTGCTATACTCCTGTCCTTCTGTCCACTTTCTTTGATGTGTATTTCAAGACTTCAACTTCTAGAAAATGATTAGTGAAAATTAAGGAAAACTGAGGTGGTGCTTTGCATTTTTGAAGGCACAGTACAAAAAAAAAAGTTTACAGATTAAAGCCAGAAAAAGAATACTGGAAGCTGTGTGAAAGGTTTTATTTTATTTTGAATAGCTTTTAATGTGTTGAATATCTGAAGAGTATAAGACATTCAGGAAGTGGCAAGAAAAACAGGTCCTGTATGTGCCCAGCATTGTCAGACAAGATGAATGTTTAACAGGAGAGATTGGTCTACTTGTGCATATTCAGCTTCAAGGCAGCTAATAAGGGACCCAGATGCTTTCTAAATAACCAAATTGTTGACAGTCACCCAAACTGAAAGATTTTTTCTTATTTTAGGCTGAATGAACAGAAAACCAAAGCTACATGAGGCCATTGTAAAGATTATTACAAAACATCAGTAAAGAATGCAATTTGGATGATCAAGGTAAAGATCAGATCTATGGAGATAATTTACTCCCAGAATCAGAAGCAAACTCCTTTCTCCTAATTTTTTTTTCGAAAGAAAGCAGAATGAGGAGGAAGAAGAGGACAAGGAGATGCAAAAATGATTTAGAAAAAGGGGATGAGGAAGAAGGAGGAGGAAAAAAGCTTCTATAAAATAGGATCAAAAACCTATGAGGTAAGAATATCTTAAGATCACAAAGATGATAAAATAAAATCAGCTTTCAAACAAATGGAAAGAACAATGCTAGAATTAAAATCCCCTTTGGGGAGTAAGGCACAACAACTTGCAGAAAATGAAATTGCTGACCTAGGAGACAACTTGAAAAACTCAGAGACTTTCTAGTCAATTTGACATCATAATTTCATGTTTTATCCCTCTTCTTCCCTTGCCAACATCCCAAACATAGAAATAGCAGATAAAATATATTTAAAAATGCACAAGACATACTGTATTCAAAAGCACAACAAATATCTGCAGTTCAAAACTGAACAGAGATGCATGTAGGCAACAGGGCTGAAGGCACTAGTCTGCTGGGCATGATATCCAGAAGGCAGAAACCACCTGGAGTTTATATCCCAGAGAGAGAGTAGAGCCAGTTCCACTATGACAAGTTGAAGCTGAGGAGGTAATACTAAGCCATTAAAGTGAGATGAAGACGAAAATAGGAGCAAAGAGACAGGTGGATGGGACCTAGCCCAACCCTCCCTAATGGATGCTCTAAAGGACAATAAAATGTCATTAGAGCTTTGAAAAGCTCCAACATATTCCTAGGAGTCCTAGAAGTCCCTGTACAAGTATAGGACTGTGCATATACTCAGGAACAACCTAAGAAGGCCTTAACTACTCATTTCTGGCTAACCTTGAGGGTCTGCACAAGCAGGAAGTGAAGGCTAAGGCAGAGTTGTCAACTGCCTGGCTCAGTGTAGAAGATATGCCCCCAAACGCATGCAGAAGACCTCAGAAAAGATGTAAAGGCATGTTGTTCTAGACATTTAAGAAAATCTCCCTCTCATCATTAGCTGACAACTGAGATAGCTGAGCTTCCAAGTAGGATTTCAGTACAGAAAAATTCAGACATCACTAAATAGACAACAACAATTGCATCAAGAAGCAACATCAACAAGCTGTGGAAAGAGGGAAAAATCTGATTTTTAGAGAGCAATATTGTGTATAAAATGTCCAGTTTTCAGTAAAAATTAAAATACAGGCAAAGAAATAAAAATGTATGACCAAAATACAGCAACAACAAGAAAGCAATCAAAAGAAACTGTCTCTGAAAAAACTCAGATGTTGGACTTATTAAACAAAGACTTACAGTCAGCATTTTAAATATATTTTTAAAAAACTAAAGGAAAAAAATAAAAATAAAAAATAAAAATAAAAAAATAAAAAAACTAAAGGAAACCATGCCTAAAAAATTAAAAGTGTAAGAACAATGTCTCGCCAGATATGTAATATTAATGAAGAGATAGAAATTATAAAAATTTTAAAAATAGAAATTCTGGGGTTGAAAAGTATAACAACTGAAATGGAAAATTCACAAGAGGGGCTCAACACAAGATTTGGGCAGGCAGAAGAAACAATCAGCAAACTTGAATACAGGTCAATTGAGATTATCCAGTCTAAAAAACAGAAAGAAAAACTAATTTTAAAAAGTGACCAAAGTCTCAGAAACTCATAGACCATCATGAAGCATAGAAACAGACACATAATGATAGACTCAGAAGAAAATAAAGAGAAAGGGCTAGAAAGAATATGTGAATAAATAATAGCAGGAAACTTCCCGAATTTGATGAAAAGTATTAATCTATAAATCCAAGAAATTCAATGCATTCCAATGAAAATAAACTCAAGAGATTCGTGCCTCATAAGCAAATTGTTCAAAGACAAAGAGAGGATCTTGAAAGTAGCAAGAGAGAAGTGACTTATCATGTGTGTGTGGTCATCGATACAATTAGCAGCTGATTTGTTATCAGAAACCATGGAATCCCAAAGACAATGGGATAGCATGTGCACTGCTGAAGGAAAAAACCTGTCAATCAAGAATTTCATATCCAATAAAACTATCCTAGAAAAAGTTAAAGAGAAAATAAGAAAAAAAAAAAAGACAAACAATAGACAAACCCAAACTAAGAATTTCTAAATAAACAAATAACTGAGTCCATTGCTATTAATAAAAGCTGAGAGTTTTCTGATAACAGGTCTGCCTTAGAAGAAATACTAAAAGGAATTCTTAGGTTGAAATGAAAGGACGCTAGATAGTAACTCAACTCAACCTGAAGAAATAAAGGACACTAGTAAAGGTAACTATGCAGGCAAATATAAAAGACAATAATAATGTACTTTGTGCATATCACTAGTTTTTCCCTCTATGTGATTTAAAAGACAACTTTGTAAATCAATCATTATAAATTGATGTTGATACACACAACATGTATAAAGTTGTGATTTGTGACAAAATCAGTATCAAGGAAAGGAGTAATGGAGCTATTTGGAGCAAAGTTTTTGTCATTTACATTGATATTAATCAGAACTAGATTATTATAAATTAAGATGTTAATTTTAATCCCCAGGGTAATCACTAAGAAAATAACTTTTAAAAATGTATGATAAGAAAATATAGTTAAAATGGCACAACAGAAAATATGTATGTAACACAAAAGAAGACAGTAATGGAGGTATATAAAAACAAAAAAAATAAGACATATGGAGAACAAATAAAATAACAAACATAAATCCTCTCTACCAATAATTACATTAAATGTGAATGATCAAACTCTTGAATTAAAAAGCAGATATTGCCAGAACAGATTAAAAATAGCATGATCCAACCACATGCTGTCTAAAAGAAATACACTTTAGTTTCAAGGACACAAGTAGGTTCAAAGTGAAATGTTGGGAAAAGACATACCTTGTAAACAATAATAAAAAGAAAGCTAGAGTGGCTACCCAACATCATACAAAATAGACTTTGGGATAAGAATCATTACTAGAGACAAAAATTACATCTTATAATGTAAAATAGGCAAGCCATTAAGAAGATATAATTATGAACATATATGCATTAATAATAGAGCACCAAAATACATGAAGCAAAAACTGACAGAATTGAAAGAAATAGAAAATTCAACGATAACAGTGGGAGACTGTAATATACCACTTCCACTAATGTACAGAACAACTAGACAGAAAATCAGCAAGGAAGTAGAAGACATGCCCAAAACTGTAAGCCAGCTTGTCCTAACATTTATAAAACACTCTGCTCGACGAGAGAACACTCATCCTTCTTCTCGAAGGCATATGGAACTTTTTCCAAAATAGATCATATATTATTAGGTCATAAAACAAGTTTCAATACACCTAAAAATATTGAAATCTTTCAAAGTGTATTCTGCAAACACAATAGGATGAAGTTAAAAGTCCATAGCAGAAAGATATTTGAGTAATTCAAAAATATGTGAAAAGGTTTTTTAAAGATTTTATTTATTTACTCATGAGAGACACAGAGAGAGAGGCAGAGACACAGACAGAGGGAGAGGAAGCCTCCTCACAGGGAGCCTGATGTGGGACTCGATCCCTGGACCCAGGATCATGACCAGAGCCAAAGGCAGATGCTCAACCGCTGAGCCACCCAGGCGTCCCCAAATATGTGAAAATCAAGCAACACATTTCTAAATGATCAATGGATCAAAGAGGAAATCATAAGGGAAATTATAAAACACTTCAAGATGAGTGAAAATGAAAACATAGCATATTAAAATTCATGATATGCAATTAAAACAGTGTTTAGAGGGCAATTTATATCTGTAAACACCTAATTTTTAAAAAGGAATGCTCTCAAATGAATAGCCTAACCTTCTACTTTAAGAAACTAGAAAAAGAAGAGCAAATTAAAACCCAAAGCAAATGGAATAAAGGAAGTAATAAAATTAGAGCAGAAAAAAAAATTAAGAAATGAAAACAAAAGAGAAAAATCAACAAAACTAAATTATTGTTTCTTTGAAAAGATCAACAACATTGACAAACAATTAGCTCTATTGACTAGGAAAAAAGAGGACTCAAAGTAATAAAAACAGAAACATGACTACTGACCTTACAGAAATAAAAAGATAAGGGAATATTATGAACACTTGTACACCGATAAATTAGAAAACCTAAATGATAGGAACCCTAAAATGGCAAGAAACTAACAAAACTGATTCATAAAGGAATAGAAAATTTGAACAGATCAGTAACAAGATAATGTCATTAGTAATCCAAAGTTTCCCACAAAGGAAAGTCCAGAACAAGATGTCTTTACTGATGAATTCTATTAAACATTAAGAATTAAGACAAATTCTTCTCAAACACTTTCAAAACACAGGCAAGGAAGGAACACTTCCCAACTTATTCTGTAAGATCAAATACATCACCAGAAACAGAAACTACAGATCAATATCATTTATGAAATCCCTGAAGTAAATACCACCAAACAGATTCACAAACGTACAAACAGTATTATATGCCATGACTGATAAGTGGGATTTATCCCAGGAATTCAAGGTAGGTTCAACATATGAAAGTCAACCAATATAATACACCGTATTAATAGAATAAACATCAAAACCCACATGATTATCTCAACAGTCACAAAAAAGGCATGGGACAAACTCTAACACGTTTTCATAATAAAAAGACTCAATAAATTAGAAATAGAAGGGAAATCCCTGAACCTGATAAAAGACATCAGTGAGAAGCCCACAGTTATCATCGCACTTAAGGTGGAAAGACTGAATGCTTTCTTCCTAATATCAGAATCAAGTCAAGGATGCTCACTCTTGCTTTTGCCACTTTTATTCAGCATTGTAGTATATGTCCTAGCTAGAGCAATTAGGCAAGAAAAAGGAATTTAAAAGGTATCCAGATTGGAAGGGAAGAAGTAAAACTATTTCTATTTGACATAATGTTGCATCTGGCACATTCTAAGGAATAAGAAAAAATATCATAGTCAATAAACAAGTTCAGCAGGTTGGAAGAATACAAGATCACTCTGCAAAAATTAGTTATATTTCTCTGCACCAACACTGAGCAATCCAAAAATGAAATTAAGAAAACAATTCCTTTAATAATAGCACCAAACAGAATAAAAGACTTAGGAATGAGCTTAATACTTAAAACTAAACATCATTGAAAAAAAATTGAAGAAGACCTAAATAAATGGAAAAGCATCCATGATATTAGATTAGAAGATTTGACAATATTAAGAAGGCAATATTCTTCAGCATGATCTACAAATTACATGCAATACCAATCAAAATTTAAACTGTAATTTTTACAGAAATTCACAAACTGATCCTAAAATATGGTGAAAATTCAAGAGATCCAGAATAGCCAAAACAATATTGAAAAAGGACAACATTGAGGCATCATAATTCCCAATATCAAAATGAACTACAAAGCTACAGTGATCAAAACCATGTTTTACTGCCATAAGGATGGACTTACAGATCAAAGTCCTAAAACTAAGAGTCCAGAAATAAGCCTATACATTTATGGTCAGTTGATTTTTGACAATGGAGCCAGGACCATTCAATAGGGAAATAAGTCATTTTTTAAAAAGATTTATTTATTTATTTGAGAGAGACAGAGGGAGACAGTTGGAGAGGGAGAGAATCTTTCAAACAGACTCCTCCCTGCTGAGCAAAGCCCTATGCAGGTCTTGATCCCACCACGCATAAGACCACAATCTGAGACAAAGCCAAGAGTCAAATACTCAACCAACGGAGCCAGCCAGGTGGCGCAGGGAAAGAAGTCATTTCAACAAATGATGCTAGAACAACTGAACATCTACAAGCAAAAGAATGAAATTGGACCTCCATCTCATAGCTTATGCAGAAATGAACTTAATATGTATCAAAGAACTCAATGGAAAACTATAAATTCTTAGATGTAAACACAGGTATAATTCTACGTAACATGGATTAAACAACATTTTCATAGATATGACACCTAAAACACAAACAACAAAAGAAAAAAAATAGATAAATTTGACTTCATCAAAATTAAAACTTTTTGTGCTTCAAAGGCAAGAAGCACATGACAAGATGCTCAACATCATTAGTCATTAGGAAAATGCAAAACCACGATACCACTCCACCTCTACCAAAAGGACTATAATTAAAAAGCCAGAAAATAACAAATATTGGCCAGATGTGGACAAATTGCCTTATATCTTGCTAATAGGGATGAAACAGTGGGGACACTATGGAAAATAGTCAGCAATTCCTTAAAAAAAGTTAGACATAGTTACTACATGACCCACTAATTCCACTCCTATGTATATACCCGAGAGATTTACAGCACATGTTCACAAAAAATGGGCATACAAATGTTCATACTAGCATTATTCATAAGAGTTAAAATGTGGAAACAACCCAAATGTTCATCGACTAATGAATAAATAAAGAAAATAATGATATATCCATACAATGAAATATTATTTAGCCATAAAAATGAATGAACTATTAATACATGCTACAATATAGATGAACCTTGAAAATATGCTTTGTGAAAGAAGCCTGGCACAAAATGCTGCATTTCTATGAATTTTATATACAATGAATTTGTTATGGCAGGAATAAAAAAACTAACACAACTGTGGATAGCATTTCAAATCACTGTATTGTACACCTGAAACTAATATAATAATGTATGTTACTATACTGGAATTCAAAAAAGGAGGGGGGAACTCATATAACTGTGAAAGCCAGCGTGCTTTTTTTTTTTTAAGATTTTATTTATTTATTCATGAGAGATACAGAGAGAGAAGGAGGCAGAGATGGGCAGAGGGAGAAGCAGGCTCCATACAGGGAGCCCGACATGGAACTCAATCCCAGGACTCCAGGATCACGCCCTGGGCCAAAGGCAGGCGCCAAACCACTGAGCCACCCAGGGATCCCCCCAGCGTGCTTTTCTATGCAACAATTTAACACTACTACATTATGATCAAGTAAACCTAATTTTGTGGAAGTCATTTAATGCACTCTCTTCAAAGAGTTCCAAATGCTCACTTCCATTTGATGAGAGCCAAGACTGATGCACAGCTGTCTTCTCATCATGAGGACATGGAAATGACCATCAGCATGTCTCCCCACAGACAAGGCCTCCAGAATTTATCTGTGACCCCCTGCCTGAGAAGGGCCCTGGCCAACATCAAGTGAACTTGATTTCCTGCTTTGTACCTTATATAAATCATTCAATTCAGCACATTTGTCAATTGTCTTCCAGAGAAGCCATTTGTCAGTCCCCAAGGAAATTCAAGATTAGTACATTGAGGCCCTAGCCTCAAGGAACCTGCAATGGTGGGAGAGATGCATGTAGATTTCCTGCCATATGATAAAGACCAATCATCAAAATTTCAGCAGATATTTTCTTTGAGATGCTACAATGGGAATGTCAGGGAGACCATATATGCATGGAAATCTCCCTCTCCAATTGAGGCTTACAAGTATGGATTATGGATAATTCCTTAATCCCAGTTGAGAAGTATCTGAAGGGAGGAGGAGAGGAGAGGATGTGAAGATGGAGGATGGTACTGGGTACATATAACTTAACCAGGTACTATGACAGAGATGATTAGTATTTAACCTTAACTTTGATTCTTACAGACAGTGTGATTTGGGGCAATCCATGAAATTCTTTCGTGCCTTTATTTCTTCATATAAGGATAATAATAGCACCTATTTCCAGTGATTGTTTTGGGGATTAAATAAAAGAATATGAAGTGCTTAGCAGACAGCCTGGTACGACTTAATAACTGTTCAAACCCCCTAGGTCCCTCCTTGCCCAGTTGCTTCTGGAGGTACTCTGATGAAATGAAGCTGGTGTGGTGTGTTTTTAGCGAGGATTACTGCTTGGAGTTAACAACTTAAGGCCTTTGGGAGAATTTTAAGGTGGTTATAGTTCAGTTTTTCCCTTACATATTTGGGATAGATCTCTAAAACTGTAACTTGAAACCTGGCACTATTAGTAGAATTCTAAATGTTTACTATTACCAATATTACCAGTAATGCCAAACACCAATTAAGCCATCTAAACCACCATTGCTGGGCTCATTTGCCACTATCCTGTATATGCAATGTATACTTTTTTTAAAAAAATATTTTATTTATTTATTCATGAGAGAGAGAGGCAGAGGGACTCCTGGAACTCCTGAATCACAACCTGAGCCAAAGGCAGATGCTCAACCCCTGAGCCACTCAGGCGCCCCTGCAATTTACACTCTTAATTGTTGACTCTCCAATACGAAGATTCAGAATGATCCAGCATTTCCGTTATTGATAAAATAATGCAAAAGCCATTAGCATTAGAACCAAAGCTTCTCTCCTACACATTCCAGGTTAATACTATTTTTTATTCTAGCCAGCATGAAAATGTATCGCCTTATAAAGTCTTATTGAATAACATGGAACTGAAAACAATACAGACTTTCCTAGTGGCCCACTTCCTCTTTAGTATAATTCTTGATTATGGAGACTCTTGACCACTGGAGGAAATATTCAACATAAAATGAGTTAGCTGACTCATTATGCTCTGAATTCAAATAGATCCGTACACATCACTAACAATGTCCAACCATTTAGTTACCCATATTTTGGTCATCTCAGTTATAATATTTTCTTTTTCTTTTCTAGAGGGATAGTGTGTATGTGAACAGTTGGGTGGGGGAGACGGGTAGAGGGAAAGAGAGAGTGAGAATCTTAAGCAGGCTCCATGCCCAGCACAGAGCTGAGGATCCATCTCACAACCTGAGATTATGACCTAAGCCAAATCAAGAGTTGGATGCTTAGCTGACTGAACCACCCAGGTGCCCCAGTTAGAATATTTTCTTGATTTATATCTGTTAACTCTATTACTTGTGTAGCTTTTATAACCTAGTTCACCAGCTCAGAACACAAATTTGATCACATCGTGTAGTCTTCAAATGAAAACAGCTTGATCCTCCATTCATCAGAATTACAAGAAGCCAGGATCTTTCAAGGTCATCCTTCCACATTATCTAAGAACCCCAGATATTCCCTCATTCTAGACAGGCCTAGCCCTACTTCTGGATGCCTCTCAAAGAACAGCTAGAGTACAAGACTGGGCCACTAGACATTGCAGCAACTCCCCTTTGTTGTTGGTCCCACACTCTGAAACATCTTTGTGCAGCATTTCACTTGCCAGTTCAGATTGGTGTTCAGACCTTATCTGTACTTGGGCTAATAAAAATTGGTTCATGGTGACATGTTCAGCTCTTATTCTCAAAGCAGGTCCACATTGTGCCAGAACTAGCTCTTCTCTGAGTCTAGGTGGTGTCTATGAGCCAGGAGTCCTACTCTAGACTGCTTTCCCTTGTGGGGATTTCCCTCCTGGGTGGTCTTCACTTTCTTCTTCTACCAGAAGACCTCAGTTGAGACTCTGAATCCAGCAGAAGCATCTAAAGATGTTGAATCTCAAAAAAACTGGGAATGTGGTAGAGCTGGCAATGCCATTTTCCTTTTATAAGCCTTCTGGATATCCATGGAAATGTCCTCATTTTTTCCCACAGTGATCAGATCTACACACCAGGTTGTTATTTGGAGGGGCTGTCTTTGTCAAGCCCAATTTCTCAACAGTGACATCACTGAGAGGAGTCTTTCCAGTGACTCCCAGAACAAGCTGCATGGGAACTTGCCATATCCACTAATTGCTATAACAGATTTTAGAAGTTATTTTCTCTAAAGGAAAGAAAAAATGTTATCATTCCAGTAAGACACTATGCAAGGAATTCACAGAAGAAAATTCAGTGGAGATAAGTTTTAGAGTTGGCCTGATATCTCTCCTTTTAAATCATGTTTCTGCTATTTAGCAGCTGTGTGTGCTCAAGCAAGCAACTTGATCACTCTGAGCCCATGTAATGGCTCCATTAGAAAGTATCTATGGCCTTAAATAATGAAGAACTGAAAAATAATAGCTTAAACAAATTAGAATTTTAATTTTTCTTCCATAAGAAGTCCAAAAGTAGGCAAATGCAGACACTTGTTCATAGCTCAAGATGGCAGAGCCAAGGACTCCATGTTTCTCTTGGCATTTCTTGCATAGTTATAAGACAGCACAGATCTAGCTGGCATATCACATGTCAGGCAGTAGCCAGGAGGAAAGAATGGGAAGAAGGAAGTGTCAGTGCTTGTTTCAGGAAAGCAAGAGCATCCCAGAAATCCCTAGCCAACTTTGATTTACATTTTATGGGCCAGACTGTGCTACATGGCTACTCAAGAGAGTCTGGGAATAGGAATTTTAGCTTTCTAGACTCTAAAGTATTAGGAGACACTGAAAAATGGTTGTAGTAATAGATGTGGGATAAATCAGCCTATTCTGTTTGGCAGACAAGCAGAGACCTAAACTAAGGGCAATAGCAATGAGGATGAAGAAGTGTAGACAAGATTGAAGCTAGAGGCAACAATGTTCTTTGAGTAACTGAGGGTGGGTGTTGATGGGGAGGGCAGAGGTCAGGAACCACGTCTTATTTTTTTAGTAGCCTCCTGAAGAGTCTAATAAAGTCCTCAAGATAAACTGGGCTGTGAAAGATTGGTCCCCAAATGATGTTCGGATTTGCAATTCTTTGGGCGTATAGCATGACCCCAAACTCCTTTTCAGGGACCCAGGCCGTGCAGAACAATGGGAACCATCTATTGGCCCTTGCTTGATGTTTAACCAAAATTTATGTCGAAATATATTATTAGAGATCTTTTCCTGTTTTCATTTAGTGCCTTTATTTTAGTGACTGATTCAAACAAAAATTCAATCACTTTGTATTAAAAGGCATTCCCGTGGCATAAATGGGGGATGGACAGAGGGCCTGATAACCTCTGAAATCCTGGCAGAGGCCCGGGTGAGTGAGCTCGGTTTCCATGAGAACTAGTGGGTCAGTCTTGTGGAGCCCCTTTTACATGGGTATCCTATTATTTAACAGGCACTGTAAATTGAGACCAGCATCCTGATTCTCAAGCAGCCTGGCTTTTATTGGAAGTCTCTGCCACGTTTAAACATCTTTAATACATTTTAAAAATAGAATTGTAAAAGGCAGCAACCAGACTTCAAAGCATAGACATGTTGGCCAGAATTGTGAAGCTGGCGACAATTTTCACTGGTTGTAAAGCTCGTGGAGCCTCTTTCAATCCCCAGAACAACTGACGAGCAAGGGGCTTGGTGTACGTTCCTCACGAGTGTCTCCTGGATGGGCCTGAACAGGCCAACTGTGGGGCCCAGAGCTGTCAGGGAGGGACCTACCCCCCTCAGGGTAGATGCAGAAAGCTCCAGCCCGAGCAGTCAGGCCCCAGCAGAGCTGAGAGAAACTAGGTTGAAATGAAAAGAAACAAGATGCGAGAAGGGACTGGCCACCCTTTCTGAGCTTTGGTTCCTCACATCCCTTATCTCCTGCCCAGGACTTCTTTCCCTGTGAAGGTTTCAGACATCCCCTGCCCTCACCCAGGCTAATTCTCTTTTTCGCCCTCACTGAACTCCATACAGACTCTTACTACACGTCGTGTTCTGTATCCTGTTGTCAACTCTAGACTGTGAGCACGTTGAAAGAAAGGCCTGTATCTTATTCATCTCATGCACACAGCAAATTAAATATGTGTTTGGAGAAAGTTGAGCCCCTCGGGAGAACCTGGGCAACAGGATCTGGATTGGGGGAATTACGAAGGGAGGTTTGTCTTTCCTTAACCTGAGGCAGAGGTTGTCAAAGCGTGTTCTCTTGAATCAGCAGGAGCAGCATCAATTGGGACTCTAGAAATGCATATTCTCAGGCCTGGCCCCAGACCTGCTGAATAAGAACATTTGATTTGGCAGCGTTCTCCAGAGAAACAGAACCAATAGGATGTTCAGAGAAAGAGAGAGAAAAAAAAGTGATTTATTACAAGGAATTGGCTCACAGGACTGTGAAGGCTGACAAGGTTCCAAGATCTGCAGGGTGAGTCAGCGAGCTGGAGACCCGGGAGAGCCAATGGTGTGCTTCCCACCCAGAGGCCAGCAGGCTAGACACCCAGGAAGAGCTGATGTTGTAGTTTGAGTACCAAGGCACGGAAACAAAGCCAGTGTTCCAGTTCCAGGACAAGTCAGGCACGGAGGAATTTCAAAAACAAAGCTTCCAGGTGATTCTGATGCCCACAGAAGTTCAAGAACCACTGACATTGCTTTCTAATTTCAGTTCCCTCATCTGTAAAATAAATCTAATAGTAACAACCTCAAAGGCTGTTCCAAATATAGAATTAGATGATGTATGTATAGTGCTTAGTCTGGAACCTCATGCATATTCATCACTCAGTAAAATTATTGAGAGATGAATATATTTTGGTTTGCTTCCTTTTGCTGGAATTGTCTTCTGGAGAATATTTCCAATATTGGCGTCATCCCGTGGTGCATTTGGGTTACTCATTCAAGAGTTTCCTTTGGTTCATCTAAGGTTCCAAGTTCACCCAGCTAAGCCCTGTCCTTGCAAAGTCCTTGTAACTTGGCCTGAGCCAAGCATGAATCCTGTTTACCTCATTAGGCCCTGCCCTGTGCCTCAGGTACCAGGGAAGACGGACTTCAGGCGGCAATCACTATTTGTGCTGTAAAGGGAATAATCATCTGGACCCCCAGCTAGCCTAAACAGGAAAGGATAGGGCCTCAAAAAAAAAATGGCTCCTCAGAAGAAAGTTGGAGCAGAGAAGGGTCTGAGACAGCTCCCTCTTTCCCAGGAGCTGCTACACATCACACTCCCCGTGGGCTGTGCTGAAGCACCACGGGGTGGTTGAAAGCAGCTAAGCTTTATGCATTTCAGACCAATGAAATCCCTGTCCTTTCTCTCTCAAAGAAATAAAGCTTTGAAAATTATTATTATTACTGTTCTTTTAATAAGTCCACACTGCCTCCCTGGTCCCTCCTCCCATGGGCTTCCATTCATTTTCCTGTCAGAGTCTGGTCATTGAAGCCCGCAACTCCCCACGTAGGTAAAGATGTAGCACCCTTCTCTGCTGGGCTGACCCTTCCTGGAGAGGCCCAGTGGGGGTGAGTTATCCCCTGGTGAGACTTTTCTCATTAGCCCTACAGGCAGCGTGTATTCCAGCCTGGTCAGCCTTAGGCTCTAAGCAAAGAACTTCAAATATTTTACTAGAAATTAGTTAGAGGTGCTCAGAACGGTGACAATTAGTTTATTACTACTGAATATGCTTTGTCTGAAACCGGCAGAAATGGGAAAGGGGAGACCACTCCGCTCAGATGACTGGATAGAAAGGAAATAGCCAGGGGAGAAGACATCAATTGAATCCTTGATATCACTATAACTCGATCTCCACTGGCTAACTGACCATCTAACACAAGTACTGGAAACAAGTTTGAAAAGGCCACTAGCTGATCAAACAATGTGAAGCTGATAAATACCAGAATATCATTCTTGCAACGTTTCTCAGTTGACTTGGTATTACCGATTATACAAAGATGACTGAGGCACAGCCCCCGGCCTCAAGGAGCTTATAGTTCAATATGAGAAATAAGACACCTACACAAATGTTACAAAAACCTAAAGCACACGAAGATCAAGGAGAGACATTTAAATAAATATACTATAAACATTCGGAGAGAAGAGACTTCTATCTGGTCAGAGATTGGGAAAGGCTTCATGGAGGAGGCATTTGAATCAGACTTTGAAAGAAGCCCTAATATATTAAAAAACAAAACAAAACAAAATATGGGAGACCCTGATATTTGTCTCCTTGTGTTGATTGCCTTCCCAATTCACTTCTTTTCTGGAAGAGCCAGCTTCCCAGTTTAGAGACTGACAATGCCAGATAGTCATTTTTCCAGTCTTCCCCGAAGCAAGAATGTGGTCTCTTAACTCAGTGTTGTTGGCTAATGATACTGAAGAAAAGTTGGTAGGGGACTTCCCAAAATTTTGGGGAAAATCTTATATTTTGATTTAAAAAAAAAAAAAGAACAGAAACTATCTTCTTTCCTGCCTTGAACATTGTCTCCCAAGGCTGTGATGCTTGGAGTTGTGGCTACCATCTTGGTATGTGGGGGAAAAGCAAGAGAATCACAGATAAGCAAATTTTCTTCCTAGACATAACCAATCCCAGAACTTCCTACTTTTAAACTTTTTTTACATGCAGGAAGAATTTTTTATTCATTAGGCCACTTTTAGTTGGATATTCTGTAACCTGCTGCTGAAAGCATCTGAAGTGATATGCAAAGATTATGGAAATCCATTCAGAAAGGGAGAACATAATGAGCATAGAAATGAGGTAAGGCCACGTAGATCATGCTTATTTTTGGCAAATGCTTATAGAATATGGAGAAAACTAACATGAAACAAGGCTGGGAAGTACAGGCCAAGTTCTAGGAGAATGCCATGACTAAGATAAGGTACATGATTTTACTCTGAAGCCAATGGTGGGAAGACATGAAAAGCATTTAAGCAAGTTATTGCCCTTACAGAGCAGGGTAATAGGAAAATTAATACTTGGACAGAGACGTAGAAGAAGAGAAAGACAGAAGGTGGGGGAAAATGTGTGCAAAGAATCTGACTCAGGGGTTATCAAGAATGTGTTCACATTATACTCCCCTGAGGAGGTTTAAAAAAAATACTGAAATCTGGCTTTCCCCCTCAGAGCTATCGATTCAGTTGGTCTAGGATGGGTTGCTGACCTGATGTTGTTGGTGGTGAAGCTCACTACATGATCACATGTGCAGCCACTGTTGAAAACCCCTGGTGCAGCTTCACCTGGGACTGTGGCAAAGGAGAAGACGATGGATGGACCATGGAAGCAGAATGGGTGGGATGCAGGGGATGAAGGAGAAGAGAGGGTCAAAGATCTCAAAGACATCTTTCAAGATGGAGTGACTGGGAGAATGGCAGTGCCATTTATAGAAATGGAGAAGCCAAGAGAAAAATCAAGTTTAAGGAATAAAGTTCAATTTGGGAAATACTGAATCTGAAATATCAGGAGCAAGCTCTGTACCATACAGATGACAGCGTTCTGAATCACCTACACTGGGGGATCACTGATGCTTTGAGGGATGTTGATTCACCAGAGAGAGAGAACATGGAAAGAAAGACAAGGACCAAAGACTAAACCTTGAAGAACATTAAGGAGAAAGGGGAAGGAAAGAACACCCCCAAAGAGGAGCCACTTTGTGGACTTAAAATCGAATGCTCCTCGTCCACACAGACTAACGTATGAATACACAGGTCCCTGGTGGAGACTAGACATCAAATGTTAGGCTGGTGCTATCACCGAGTAATTCAGTAGAGTTGCCCACCCTTCCCATCCCACAGTACGGCTGATCTGGGATATGAAGTTCTCCATCCAGCCTCACCTTCACAGTAGGAAAAAAAAAATACTACCCACAGAGTAAATTTGATATTAAAGCGTTAAAAACCAGTGAGCAAAGGTTTCAAAGCGATATTCTTGAGTACACTTCACGCTTTAAAGAAAAAATGAAATTTGTTCATCAGCCTCACCGATGAGGCCACGTGGTCAGGATTGGGAGGCTGAGATTTCCTGATCAGAAGATGTAAATAAAGATGCTTAAAACTCTTCCTTCATCTTTCACAGCTTTCTTCATGAAGAATTGGACAAACGCAAATTCCAGACCTCTCCAGTTCATTGTGATCGTAAATGTGATAACACTTGGGACCATTGAGCAATATTATTGTGTGAATTATTGTTATTTAATGACATTCATATCTACCTATTAGTTATTAATATTACTAAGATACTTAATACTGACTCAATTAATTCTATTAATTGCAATGCAATTATCATTAATATTAATTATAATACACTTATGTCTAATATTAATTATCATATTTAATTAATATTATTAAGTATCACTCTCATATAGCGAGAGCCAACATTTTTTTTTAACAAAAACTTCCTTGGGCCTGTAGCTCTTTATACGAGAGTGATTTCAAGGAGGTAGAATGAATCTGCTTCAGATTGCACGGAAATTGTTTCTATTATTTTGCTTTCTCTCAGCAAACCATATAATAAGAGGTATACGAGGTAGTGGTGAGGTTTGTAGGATAATAGAAAATCGTGGGCATGTTTGCGAAAGTAGAGTTTCAGGCGGTTCCTATCAGGGCGAAGGAAGAAACTGCAGAAGTTATCAGATACTTTTATAATTAAATTTGGTATGAATTCAAATTTCTCAAACTTTGAAGGAAAGGTCTAATGAGAAATAACCCATGGCCTCTTTTACTGTTTGGTAGTAATTGCTTCGTTGTAAAATGTTCACAAACCTGAACTTCTTTAGGCAAAATTCCTAATTAGGATTTCTATCTGGGATAAATGTACGTTTGCTTAAAATCAGTCACCCATCATGCAAGATACAAAAAAAGTTTTGGCTACAGCTGAGGTTAATTACCTTTAGTACTCAAACGAAGTCGGTTGCTATAATGGTTATACCACTGAGAAAGAGATAACTACATTCACGCGTTTCTCTGGAGCCTTCTCATGTTCATGCATGACCTTGGAGGTCCTTCCCAGCTCCATGAGCCTAGGATTCCACGATGAATTGTACCTGGCATACTTTCACTGCTGTCTTAAGGAAAGAGAAGTTTGGCTGAATTCCAGCTTATTTTTTACTTTCAAAAATACTTAAGTAGTTTCATACAGTGAAGTGTTTTTAGCCATATAAAATGATGTTTCTTAAAGAAAACTTAAGGACGAAGAATACTGCACACACCAAAGTACACACACATTATATACATTGTATTATTGCCATTTCATCTAAAAATCTACTAAATAAATTCTACCAAAAACTTTAAATCAGTTATAATGGTCCACTCTGGGAGTTAGAGTAATAGATGATTTTCAAATTTTCCATATTCTATTTATTGGTAATTTCATGGAGCAAGTAGAAGATACCATGATGAGAAAATGTCTTGAAACACTAATATAGCTTAACCAACTGTCATTTATAACCAATAACCAGAGTTACCACAGGAAGTTATCAAAACATAAAACACACACATATACAAGTGTCAAGATAGGGGTAAAATCCATAAAGAAACATTAATAGTGTTTTGAAAGGAGACATATAGAGATGCTAAAGTCAATTTTCCCTGGCCTCGAGCTTCACAGAGCAAAACAATGACAACACTTGACGCAGACTAGAAAATTATACAGATACTGCAACTTTGTTTGGGTCACTTGGAAGACAGAGATTGGCAAAGTTCCCATGTGACAGGGATTTTATTCTCCTTCATTCATTCAGTGTGATTTCATGAATTGATTTTAAACAGTCCTAGATGATTTTTCAACTCCTACATAGGGTGCCCTGCCAATCAGCTGTCTGACACTCCCATCTGTGAAGGACAGGTTTCCCCAAGCGGATCATAACCAGCCATCCTCAGGTGGGAGGACCATGTGACAGCCACAGGCCTGCCCTTAGAGTGGTCCGAGCATCCTCCTGAGGTTGAGCAGAGACCTTACAAAGCACTAAGGAGAGCGATCTTTCCTTTGGCTTTTATCCACCAAAGCCAAATCGAAACAAACAAAATAAAACCAAACCACACACACACACACACACACACACACACACACACAAAACAAAAATGCTTCTCATTCTTTAGATACAAAGACAAGATCATCCTTCCCCACTTCTTCCTTTCAGTATGACCTGTGGTGACTTTTCCTATCAAAGCCTCCCTTACAATCACCGGATCTAGATAGGCCCAGCACATTCTTGGGAAAGCCTTGCTCAAAACATATCATTCATTTACTGAGTCAAAATGGGTCTTGGCTTTTTAGCACTTAGTGAGGAAAGACTTCCTACGCTCAGCTTCCCTGATTTGGGAGAGTCCCATGATGAAATTGGTCTGTATGGGTTGTTACAGACAAAGCTTCCCAGCCCAGTTGAGGAGGATGGAGTTATGTAGGAAGGGAACCTACAAATTAAACATTTACCACCTTTGCCTCAGTATTGCTCATGGTTGAATTTCATTAATTCATTAATTATGCATTTAATGTCAGGCTCCCTGCTGCACTCTGAAGTTCCTGAGGGCAGGGACTAGATATTGCTTTTGACCTAGCAGAGTGTGTTGGGCACACCACAGGCTTTAAAAAATTTTGTTAAATTATGAAGGAATAATTCTGGCCTAAATCAGAATAGTGGCCAGAATGGGAATAGCAAGCAATTTCATATTTGAATATCTATCCAGTTATCTAAATTACCAAAAATGTCATACAAAAATCTCTGCACATGCAAAGTGCCCTATTGATGAATACAACAGTAACCAAAATTTTACATGTTTTCTCTGAAATTCAGCATGTAAATTTGATTTATCTACTAACCACTACTAATAATGATATTTGTTTAGCATTTCTGTGATCCATTATGCTAAGTACTTTAACTGCATAATCTCATTTAATCCTCTAATGGACCCTTGAGTTGTCATCAACTTAACAGTTAAGGCAATTCTGACTCAGCATTTAACTGATTTGCCCAATGTCCCACAGCTCAGATACCTGACCCCAAAAGCTTATGTGCTTAAGCACAATGAGTTACTTTCTCTAAATTGGATTTGCATTAAGCATCATATCTTATTCAAGATTTTAAGTCATTGATTCAGGAAACTTTATACAGTATCTAGTGTGTACAAGGAATTGAGGGTTAAAAACATTAAGGTATGAGACTCCTCAAGGAGCTCACAAATTGTGATAGCAGAAGACCTACAAATGTAATGAAATAATTGCAATACTATGGCAGATCTGTTACGCTCGGTAGGTAAACCACAGACGAGGCACGGTCAATTCTAACTGGAGATCGGAAGAGGTTTCTCAAAAGAGGTGATCCTAAAACAAGCCTGGAAGAAGGTCCGGGATTTTGGCATGCGTATAAAGATGAGGAAAGCAATCAAATAGAAGGATCATGGAGTATGGGTGTTGCTTAGGAGCTACAGATTTGTCACAGCTGTATCAGACCATGCAAAGAGAGGAGGAGACAGTACAAACCAGAGACAGGAGCCTCTAAGTCAGTAGTTTCAAAATGTCATTCCTAGACCAGTAGCATTAACAGCTCCTGGGAACTCCATAGAAATGTAATACTTGGCTCCCATCCACACCTACTGAATCAGAAACTCTGGGATGGGGCCCAGCCATCTATAGGTTAACAATCAGACAATTGAGAACCAGTAGTCTGAGGTCATAAATTGGAAAGTCACAGAAGACTCTACAAGTTTTTGTGGTTTGGGTTTTTTTCCCCTACATTGTTGCCCAAGTAGAGCAAACAATCTTAGATTGTCAGGACAATGGAATTTTCTTAAAAGCAATTTCGTAAGTCTTTTACCAAATTGTTAGTCTTCAGGGTTTGTTTTTAAAAGTAGCAATTCAATGGCCATTTATAAGGCACAGCAGAACCAACGGTTTCCAAACCCCTGTTCGTGACCTGCATGGGGCCCCAAAATGCCCTCTCGTTGTAGGACATTATGGGAAGAAAATGAATTTGCATGATGCATAAATGGTAGAATGGTTTTATGGTGCTTTATATGACAAGTTCGTGGAAAATGGCAAATAACACTTTTAGTTTATACTCAGCTATAACAACAACTTATTATTTCCAAAGATTAAATTACAGTCTAGCAAAATGAAATGGGCTACATGGTCACTTCTTCATGGCATCCTCCTCGAGTGGCAATTTTTAAATGCGCAAGCTCAGCTAATTGAAAACAGAAGCAGTTATATTCCTAACTTTGATCTTTGAAGTAGCATCTGAGGGTTTATAATATGGGCTGTCCAGAGCTACCACCCTGGGGCTGCCAACCTCTAAAGATGATCTAGTGAGTAAGAAACCTACAGCCATGAACCTGGCCTTGGTAGACTCACCAGATTAAAGATGAGGAAAGCGCAAGTGAAAACAAAGTGAACAAAATCCCTATTAAGCCCTAGACTCTCAAAGAGAAGGCTGGTGACTGAGACTGATTATGGCCAACATCTGTTACCAGAATAAGTCCAAAATGGAAATCCACTATAATGGTTGTTTGTTGTCTTAGCAGAGATTTTTTTCTCCTGTTCAAGTCACTGTTTGACTCACTGTTTGACATTGACACTCATACACACATCTTATGGCTCTTTCCAGACCCTCTCTGTCCACCTGCTCACATCGTCTGCCTCTTGGCTTATCTATATCCATCCATCTTGAGACTCACCTCAAGTTCCCGTCCTCTGCAGAGCCACTCTTACTGGTCTGATTCATTAGTTCTACTTTAGCAATTTCTGTTGCCTTCATTGTTTATGCCAGTGCCTCCGAAATTTCACCCAACTTTATATTACCACCTTTATGAACTTTATGACATATCACCGTTCTATGATTTACATGAATGCTTATATATTTTCTTTAACTTGATTCTTTTTGCTAAAATACATATATTTAATTTGATGTTGATCCTAGAAATGGAAAATCAGCATTTGCTGATTACTACACATTAACATACACATATAACTGTTTCAGTTACAAAATTTTTTATCCAGGAGCACTTTAAATGATCTTGCCTATTACCAGTCGCCTTGCAATAGAGTTCAGGACAAATTCTATAATGTCATAGGGCACAGGTTCTCAAAATGTGCATCCTGGAGAAGCAGCATTGGAAATTTGTTAAAAATGCAAATTCTCAGGCCCACTCCAGGGATACGGAATCAGAAATTCTAGGGGCAGGACCTACCCCGTGATTTATGTGTTCAGTCCTCTATTCTGTTGCATGCAAAAGCTTGAAAACCAGTGGATTAAGAGATAGATTTTATTGGGGAAATTCATATCTAAGGATCAGTGAGAAGAAACACTGGTTCCTGTTATATACATTGTCTCACACAGAGGTGCTGAGGCAGGTGATGCTGGATACACAATGGGTCTGTGGCGAGTGGAGGGACGGTCCCCCCTTTTTGTTCTTCTTAAAAGGCAAAGATGAGAGTGAGCCTGTCAGGCTAAGATTTGGGGACCAGCTATTTCTAGGAGTCGTCTGGGAAAACCAGCTGCCCAGTATAAATGGGAAGTTGTATCCATTCCTTTCAGGGAAGAGAAGCCTTCAATCCCATGGGAAGCTGAGAAGTTCAAGTGCAGCCTCATTCTGGAGTAGGAGGCACTCTACAACCCCAGCTGGCTTATTGTGGGGGCCATTCCGAGGCAGCTCCCAGAGCCACCTTTAGGTATTCCTGCCTGGTGCACTGTACCAGAGGCGCTACTGCACACTTTGGGAAACACCAGCCTGTCTAAATCAATACAGACTTCCTTCTGGTATTACACTCAAACTATTAAGAAGCTCTCCTATTGGTATATAGTTTTCAAAACTTCCTTGTGTTTTGTCCTCAGGCTCCTTCCTATTTTCCACTGTCTTCTCCATGGCCCTGAGACAGATGTTTTGTGGGTGCCCAGTAAGTATTTAGAACCATAGCACATTAGAACTGGAAGGGAATTAAGAAATTATTTAATCTAACCTCTCATTTCCAAATGAAAAAACCGAGGCACAGAGAAGTTAAGTGACTTGCTCAAGTCATACATTTAGTTAGTGGAGATGGGGTGAAAATCCACATCTTGATTCTCAATGGGCCATTCTTCTAACCTGAGACCATAACCCGTCAATACAGTCACTTTTTATATGGGCACTTTATGCCAAACAGGTAAGGCACATCCCCTACTCATCACTCCCTTGCCAACAGTATAGAAGCATATTACATGTGAGGTTTCTTTAAATTTACTACAATGCTCCCTCCCCTAAAATTATTTACTAAGTGTTTATATTGCCTATGGAGAAAAATTATTTATAAGTAACTTATAAAGAGGACTTACTTGACCAACCAAGATGATTTTTCTTCTGAATTACATCCTAATATGTATAGCTTCTTGCTCTCAGCTTACTCCACTTGGAGCTATGCCCAGCACAATTTACGTCTATGAACTGCTGAACATTTAAGCAAATTAAGTGTCCAAAGAATCAAACACAAATTGTATCTTGGTGATTTATGCCTTCATAAAGCAAAACACATACAGTGTGCTGAGCACAGGCCAGATTTATAGCTCCACTGGTTAGGGAAAATGAATAGACAACTCCTAGAGAACGTGTTGAGAACCACGCATATGTGTTTAATTCTTGACCATGGGGAATTTTCCCCAATGATATTTATCTTACAAATCATCTTCAATGCTAATATGCAATGTAAGCTGAGGATGAAAAAGATGTATAAGAATTCTGGAGAGAGATTTAGAAGCCAGTTAACTTTCACCAGAACCCTCAAAAAGACAGGGATCTGAACAACCCTGGATATTCCATCTCTAACCTAACATCCTTGGGCTATGCTACCCTCTCTTATTAGTGTAAACTAGTCAATTTCACTTAAACATTGGAAGATAGTGAGAAAATACATCAAGAGTGTCAGAGTAAACCAAAGAGGCTGAGTTGACCCAAATCTCTACTGAACTATCAGGCCCTATGACCTTTACAACTACAGTGTCCTACTGAGAGCATAGTGCAGGGAACAAGCATCATGCATTGAAGTCAGAGAAAGAAGTTTGAATCTCAAACTCTTCACTTACTGGCTTCAAGTGCCCATTTTCTTATCTAGAAATGGGGATTAGCAATATCCACTTAAAAGAGGCGTTGTTTGAATTAATAAGATAATCGTTGCATAGTAGCAGCCACTAAGATAGCTCCCAGTGATCCCCACCTCTTGGGACTCACGTGCTCCTCCTGAGTATGGACTGAACCAAGTGACTCTCTGTAGTGTACAAAATATCGCAAAAGTGAAGTCACTTCCAAGATTTATTTATTAAATGCTCTTAAATTAATTAATTAATTAATTAAATGCTCTTTTTGCTTGCCCTTTCTTGCTCACTTTGATGAAAGCCAGCTCTCATGTTGTGAACTGTCCCTGAGAGACCTAGGAGCAAACTACTGAGGGAGACCTCAAGCCAACAGCCAGCAAGGAACTGAGGTCCCTGGTCCAACAGCCAACAACCAGCGAGGAACTGAGACCCCTGGTCCAGCAGTCCAGGATAAATGGAGTCATGCCAACAAACATGTGAGTGAGCTGAGATGAATATATTCCCAATTGAGTCATAAGGCAATAGAAAGTAGATATCTTGATTTTAGCCTATGAGAGGCACTTAGTCACACCAAAATTCCTGACCTACCAAAACTGAGACAATAAATATTTGTTGTTTTGAGCTGCTAAATTTGGAAGCACTTTGTTATGCAACAATAGACAATTAAGACAGGCTCACTAAGCACTCAGTACAGTACCTGGCACACAGTACATTATAAAGGCTGGCTATTATTGCTACTGATGGCTTTGTGCACATGAAGATTACATACTAATAATTTAACCACTCTACTTCTCTCTATGCTCCCAAATAAAGTTTTGGGACCACAAGAAGCCTTTGCAAATTTGTAACCAATGTTTCAAACTAAATCATGAACATTAGGCCTTCTGGAAGAGCAGACTTTATGGAAATGGCATAAGACAGAATGTCACCTTTTGAGTTGAGAGTCGCCGTCCTGCAATATGTCCCAATCCTGAGATACTCTGGAGTAAATTTGTCCTAGGTGAGTTTCAGAATGCAGGCTTTTCTTTTTTTTTTACTGCAATTCACCGTGGCTAAAATTTCAGGTAGGCGCAAGAGAGTCAATCTTGTGAAACCTGCTTATTAAAAACCTGACATTCAAACCCTACCATGTGTTCTCTTTTGGAGAAAAGCCACAATATAATTGAGTATGGGACACACAAAGATATTTCAATCCAAGGTCAGGTTGTTTATTGTTGTTATCAAAGTCAAACAAAATTTACCCTGAAAGAATAACTGGAGATATGGGAACAGATTTATGTACAAGGATGTTCATTGCAGCATTACTTACAAACATGAAAAAAGTGGGAGACGACCTGAATGCCCAACAAGAGGGGACTCAGCTAATGACTTGTGATGTGTTCACATTGGAATACTATGAGACCATTAAATATGTTTTATAGGAATATTTACTGAGCTGGGGAAATGCTTGAAAGGATTGTTAAGTAAAACAAACAAAAACAAAACAAAAAGACTGGGTATGAAACAATTTGGTAGGATCCAAGTTTTAAAGGAAAAAAAAGTATAATTATGTGCACACAAACATGGGTCTGCTGGGAGATGTGTGGATGTGTAAATGAGTTTTCCTGGCCTTCCCTCCTTCCAACCTTCCTGTCCGGACCCCCCACACACACACCGCCCCCGTGCAATACATGGTATATTTCCATTTCCTGCCAAAGGTTAAGTCTTGTTGCAACTGCTATAGTTACTGTTGTCAGAAAATAGAGAAGTATAGGAAAGAACAAAGGAAGAATGGAAAACTTAGCAAAGAGAGTTAATTGAATTTATATAGCGAGGAAAGAGGGGAGGGAGAGAAACGGTGACAGTGAGGTGGGCTACAGGTAGACACGGAGATGCTGACCCTGTGCTTCTTTTTGACAAACCTCTGATAGACCCGGAGCACCATCAAGTGTGGCATCGGAACAGTAAAGATTGAGCGTTCAGGTCCCTTTGTTAGCCTCTAGGGGGTGCCCGAGACCCCTCACATGCTACCGCCATTCCTTCCCCTAGAGGAGTCTAACTTAGAGGCCAGAGGATGTATGCTGGGCCCTAGTGCCAGAGGCTTGTTCTCAAAGGAAGGAAGGAAGAGTTTAAACCAGTGTCTGTGAACTATGACTTCATCTTGAATTCATTTTTTGATATTTGGATGTGCGTTTGGTGCAACAAGATAAGAAATGCTTCCTACACAGGAAGGCCCAGGGCAGAGCCACCTGGAGCAGCTCAGCTCAAGGCCTTGCCAAAATTTTCTCTTCTTTGTCATGTTTTTCCTTCTGCTCTTCTTTGCTTGTTGTTTGCCTTCACTCACCAGCCAATTGATAAGCTCCCGCAGGGCTTCTGAACTGAGCAGAAGTACCAGTGAGTTGGAATCTGGTCACACGTGGGGGTCTTGATCAAACACAAATTCTGATTTGGTAGGTCTGAGGTGGGGCCTGAGATTACATTTCTAGCAAGCTTCCAGAAGATGCCGGTGTTGCTGGTCTATGGATAACACCTCATCTCAAGGCACAGAAGTGAGAGCTTGGGTGTGTGCATAGAGGGTATGGACCATGGAGGTTGTCTCACCTGCTTTTAGTATAGGCCTTGGACTAAAGGCACCAAAGGAGACTTTGTGGTTTCCATGTGATTCTATCTAGGTCATCAGGTTCTAAATGAGGGTGTAGCTTTTAAGCATTGTAATACAGAATAGAGTGGTTTTGCTTAGAATGCCTGCCTTAGAGTTCCTCTAGTCACTGAGGGCTGCAGGGGAAGTCAGATGATTCAGAGATCCAGAGATCCTCCGGCTGCTAAAATCACAGATGCTTTCAATTTTCTCCTTTGTGCGTCTGTAGTCTTATTTTCTCTAATAAACGTGTATACTTCTTCATTGAAACAAAAAATTCAGATAAGAGTTCTTCACTGATTTCTTATTACACAATCTTTTTGGTTTTTATTGGTAAAATGCAGATTATTCTTGTTCTCAGAAAAATAGTTCTCTGTGGTTTTTAATGATTTCCGATGTCTAGGAGCAGCTAATGATTGGCTAAGAAATAGAATGACACAGGTTCCACTTGAAAAAGAGAGGAGTCAAGAGGAGTTTTCAGCATTATCAGAGTCAAGTCCACAGAGGACAGGTCCTGTTTATTCATTTTTCCCCATTGAGGAAAGAAGGAAAGATCAGTTTGTATTTTAGCAGAAGGATCGAGATTAGCATTGGAAAATCATTTCCCAATGGTAAATGTTCTTAAGTGGAGAAACGGGTTATCAAGGGAGATTTGTAATCTCGATCCTTGCAGACCTTTAAAAAAAATCTATATATGTGAATTATTAAATTTGTAGATGATGTGTGGGATATAAAAACTCCCCAAAGGATATATCCTTCTTACTTCTCATATTTTGGCGGCTTCCATTTGCCAAAAATTAACGTGAAATCAGGGGGTCCAAATTAATGCTAGTAATCACAAAAGAAAAATGTTGTTAGGATCCCAGCTGCTATAAATAGTTTAAATAATGCAGTCCAAAAGCAAATATAAATGATTTTTGGTTAACCACAGTTTGGGATTACCCACACCACTGCTCTATTAGTATAGGTAATTGAAAATTGACTCTGTAATCAATCCCCATTTCTTTGATTTAATTCAGGTGAATTCCTCACCAGGGCCAAGGGAATACACTCTATGGCCTCACAAAGCCCATGTGGCCCGAAGGACCTTTGGTTATGATATTCAAGGGTGACAGATTATTGACACAGCACAATTATTCAAGGCAAAGCAGTTAAATTTTCCCCTTTGATACCAATATATTTCCATTAAAATTTAAATAAACTTTTAATTTTATTGAATCAGTATGAAATCTGTATATAAGTTGCTTTGGTCTTTCTGGGATCATATGAAAGACTGAAGAAAATACCATCTTCCTCTTTTCCTAAAGATCGCTGTCAACGTGGTTTTGACATGCTGATGCCATCCTGAGTGTGGGCAGTGGTGTAACGTGGTAAACAGTGACCTGATCTCATCTCATCACAGACCTGATCTTCCCATGAGGGATTCCATCTCAGTGATAAGCACTACCATCTACCCACTGTCAGGGATGACACTCGAGAGCCATTTCTTTCTGCTCACTCTCCCTCATATACTGCATCCCAAGCCCAGCCAATGCTACCTTTTCTCCATCTCTACAACCACTGGTCCAGGCTACCAGATTCCCTCATCTGACTCCTTCTACAACTCCCTAATGGATCTCTTTGTTTCTAAACTCACCATTCTCTCCCCTATCTAATCCAGACTATGCATGCCAGCCAGATTGATTTTTCCTATACAGTCGATCTAAGTGTACCACTCCCTGGCTTAAAGCTCCAATGAAAGACCGCATGTTGTGGGATTCTATTTATAGAGGCAAGAACATAGATTAGTGACTGCCTAGGACCAGGAGGGTTGGAGGGAAATGGGTAGTGACTACCAGTGGGTATGGGGTTACTTTTGGGGATGATGAAAATAATCTAAAATTGATTGTGTTGGTAGTTGGACAATTCCGAATATACTAAAAACCACTAAAAATAAGTGAATCATATGGTACGGGTATTATATCTTCAAAACACTGGTTGTTTTTATTTTTATAATAAAACAACTTTGTAATGGTTCCCAATTGCTCTTCATATAAAGTCTGAGATTATTGACATGGTCTGTGATGCTCTGCATGATTTACCCTCAGTCCCAGGCTTATTCGGACCCTATGCCTATGTACTTAAACCATCTTGAATTTCATTGGGTGTCTTAAACTTGGCATCCTCATCTGGCCTCTGGATTATTGCACTCATTTCCTCTGCCCTCCTCCCCAGAACAATCCCCCCAATTTTCTACTGGACATATTCAAATTTGGTTCAATG
The DNA here is from genome assembly GCF_003254725.2 of Canis lupus dingo. Taxonomy (NCBI): domain Eukaryota; kingdom Metazoa; phylum Chordata; class Mammalia; order Carnivora; family Canidae; genus Canis; species Canis lupus. The sequence goes on along the minus strand of NC_064278.1, from coordinate 19,590,200 downwards.
GATTCAAGTTTGGTTCAAAGGATTCCATTTATTTCCCACTAGAATTATGTACCCAATGTGAAACTGACTTACTGACCAATGGTATATATGTGTTACTTCTGTTTCTTCACCAGCTCGTTGAACTAGAAGCTCGTTCTAATTTTCATAACTCTAATAGATTCCATCTCAAAAGTTACCAAAAGGCAATTATTAAAGCCATGAGTGGTTTTTTCTTAGTTTTCATTTTGGACCCTGACTTTTTTGCAGCCATAAATATTATCTCCTTCTACCTAAGCCAGTGCTTCTCAAAGCGTGATGCCAGGACCAACAGTAGCAGCATTGCCTAGGACCATGTTTGGAATGTAAATTCCTGGGCCTCACCACATACCTAGTATGTCAGAAACTCCGGTGGGTGGGACTTCGCAATCTGTGTTTTAATAAGCACTCCAAGCGTTTCTGATGTCCACTAAAATTTGAGAACCACTGTCCTAAGCTAATTTGCTTTGGTAAGCTTGACTTTCTCTGTCACAGCAAGAGGTAGAGAGAGCAATCCAGACAGCAAGCCTCCCCGCTGCTCCTAAACCAAGCTAATTCACAAAAGCTCTGTCATTCCCAGCTATGGTTTTCCTTTCATACAGCACTGGCTACCAGGTGGTACAGGCGAGACCATGTGGATTCTTAAATGTACAGTTATTTCCCCTGAATACAACCACAATGGTGGCAAAACAAAACAAAACAAACCAAAACAAAACAAAACAAAACAAAACAACCAATACACATTACTTAAGAAAATCTTAAATTCATACACTCGGTATAATCACTTCTATGTAAAACCCAAGTCAGTCCTTTTTTTTTTTTTTTAATTTTCATTTATTTATGATAGTCACACAGAGAGAGAGAGAGAGGCAGAGACACAGGCAGAGGGAGAAGCAGGCTCCATGCACCGGGAGCCCGATGTGGGATTCGATCCCGGGTCTCCAGGATCTCGCCCTGGGCCAAAGGCAGGCGCCAAACCGCTGCGCCACCCAGGGATCCCCAAGTCAGTCTTTTTTTATCTTATCCTTTATTCTCTGCACAAACCTCTCTCTAACTCTTTCCCAGACCTTTAAAGAAGGTGGGGCTGTCTAGATCACAGGCTGCTCCATTCCTAATGATGCTTTATTTTATTCATATTTGGTTTTCCTCATTAGGATGCCATTGACACAAGGAAGCCCTGCGGGTGGCACCACCAGGCACAGCAGCCTATACAGTTGACTTCAGATGGACTTTCCTCCACTTCACTAAACTCTAACAGAGCAAGACGATAGAAGTGCCCACTTGTATCTTCCCTCATATTTCTCTTCCCTTGACCCCTGTGATGGTTATTTTCTTCCTACACAGACCAGTTTTATGCTGGTTCTTTCTCATCCTATGCTTCACTGAGGATCTTTCCCAGGGTTTAATTAGATTTCGGTCATTTACCCATATACACTCTTTTTGAGAAGCCATCCATTTGGCTATCAACTCTAATTTAAATGACTCACAAGGGATCCCTGGGTGGCTCAGTGGTTTAGCTCCTGCCTTTGGTCCAGGGTGTGATCCTGGAGACCTGGGATCGAGTCCCACATCGGGCTCCCTGCATGGAGCCTGCTTCTCCCTCTGCTTCTCCCTCTGCCTGTGTCTCTGCCCGCCTCTCTCTCTCTCTCTACGTCTATCATGAATAATTAAATAAAATCTTAAAAAAAATAAAACAAATGACTCACAAAACTATATTTCTAGTTCTTAACTTCTTCCAAACCTCAACTCCACATAGTCAGTTATCTGATGAATGTTACTGATTGAATGTTTCAGATTTCTTCAAATTCAACAATTTCTAAAATTAAACTTGTTATTCTCCTGCCTGAGCCTATCACGCCAGCATCCCTTTTCAGGTAACCAAACTTGGAAAACTTAGAGTTATCCTTGAACATCCTATCAATTTCCATTTTCACTTCTCTGGTCAATTGCAGCTTTGACTGCAATGATATCCTAACAGACTTATTTACCTTTGTTCTTTTTCCATATCCCTAATCCAAATCCATTCTGTTTAGTGTTGCGATTTTTGCTTCTTTGCTCAAAAATCCTCAATGGTTGTCCATCGCCTAAAGATAAAATCCAAAGTCTTTGGTCGACATTAAAGGGACTTCATGGATTTAACAAAATTCCATTTCCAACCTCAAGCCCCACTACTGCCAATACAATCTCTCCCCATATCTCTAAGGGTCCTTCCATGATTACCACGACCACCATCACACCAAGAAAGAGCAGCTAACATTTAGTGAGGGTTTACTGTGTATTAGGTACTATATTAAGTACTTCAAGCTCATCATCTCATTTAGCCATCCTAACAACCTTGTAGAGCTATTATCATCCTCATTATGCGGATGAGGAAACCAAGAATTACCAAAAATTAAATGACTTGCTTGTGTCCAAATAGCTAGTAATTGGTGGAGATACAGTTGCATATAGATCTGTCTATGCCAATAGACATAGCCTATAAATTCTACAAAGGTAAGGACTGTTTCTACTCCCTAGTGCTTAACTCAGTACCTGATACATGTGATACATATTTTTAATGGATATTAAGTAAATTTCAAATTCTGTCCTCTTCACTGTTGAAATTTCTTACTCCTACAGTCCTTTAAATATATTTCTGTTCGTTTCTATTTTTATGCATTTTTTTTAACCCTAGCTCCATTTTGAATATCCATACTGTCATCTCTGTCTTTCCAAATCCTACCCTATTTTCAAGGTACTCATAAAGTCTGGCATCTTTCACAAACCTTTTTCCAGTAAACCAATATTTCTCTGAGATCCTGGAGGAATTATTTTCTTTTCTACTCATTTGATTTTCATCATATTTTGCTGTGTATGATTCCTTAACTTTTCATATGCTTTTTGCCCAAGCAGAGTACTAGTCCTTTTAGAAGAGAGACTTTGAGCTAACTTTCAATAATTAGCACAGAGTAAATGAATGGATCTACAAACAGTGCTTTGGTAAGTATCACACAAATAGATGGGCATTCACAAATTTGTTTTAATGATGTTAATCTTAAGGCAATCTGCTTGTTCACTGCCTTTAAATCATATGCTAAAAGCAGTTGCAGAGGAGTCAATGATGCAATAGAATTTGCCTCTCTGATTTTTTAATGTACTTTATTTCTTTCCTCTAAGTCTTTGGAAGCAAGCTGAAAATTTAACCAAATTATAGACCTTTAGAGCTTAGAAATAACCTTAGAGACCACCAAGCCTCAATAGTTCCCAAACTTTTCCTCACTGAGACTCTCTCATTTTCTTTAATTAACTCCTCTAAACCCCATATTGTGAGAGATGCTTGCCTTTCAGATTTCATTTAAGGAAGAAAAATGGCTTCTATTTATTGACTACTAACTATATGCCAAAAATGTACAAAGTGCTTTACATTATTGTGTTTCAGCCTCATAAGAATTCAGTGGAATAGGCATTATAATTCCCATTTTTAAAATGAATAAATTAAAGTGCAGAGAGGTGGTATTGACTTACCCAAGGTAAATTAAGTGTGAGCATTTGGTAGGAAGGTCACAGGATTTGAACCCAAGTCTAATACTAGAACTCAAGTATATCTGCATCTGTATCCTCTATTGCCTTTTTAATTAAGTGATGCATCTTTCCCCCAAGCTTTGAGTAGTATCATTTGAATGACCTTCTAAACAAAATCAAAGTTGGGTGGACATAACCCAAGTGTCCATTAGCAAATGTATTGGCAAACAAAATGTGATATATACATACAATGAAATATTATTAGGCCATAAAAAAGGAAAGAAGTTTTGATATATGCTACAACATGGGTGGATCTTGAAAACATTACATCAAGTGAAATAAGCCAGACACAGAGGGACAAATGTTATAGGATTCCACTTACATGAAACACCAAGAACACGCAAATTTATAGAGACAGAAAGTAGATTAGAGGTTATCAGGGGCTGAGGGAGGGAATAATGTGGAACTATTGCTTAATGGATACAGAGTTTTGTTTAAGGTGATGAAAGGTTCTAGAAAGAGATAGTGGCAATGGCAGCACAACACTGTGATTATATTTAATACCACTGAGTTGTATCCTTAAAAATGGTACTTTTATATTATATATTTACCTAATTAAAAAAAAAGAAATTGGATTTTTTTTGTTTACCTAGATAAATTTATTGTGTGTACCCATGATTTAAGTTTGTCTATTTTCTGAAGTTTTCTGAAATGTAAAAGTTTTTTCAGGAATGTTCTATTAGTGGTTCTCCAAGCACTCCAATGGGAGGACAATGACCAACCTCTCATAGTCACACACTTAGATAAACAAAATAGGTCTCCTGACTCCCGGTTACTTCTCATCCTATGTGTTAGAATAACAAACAGAATAGGACATTCTAATAATCACTTTTGTAACCCCAGCAATCTTGTGAGAATCTTGGAATCCCACTGATGAATGATCCTCTAACCCTTCCCCCTGGCTGGAACAACAGAGCCAGGGGCATTACCACTCTTGATGGCACCTGTCCCGCCCCTCTCCCACTCTTGGGAAAAGCATGGAATATACATTATGGAGAAAGATACAGACGGGAGATCAAGAGAAAGGCAAATGAATAGACACTTGAAAGGACTGAGAGAGGTGAAAAGGTAGGCATATGATGAGACAGAGAAGGGAGATGCTAGTCTCCTATGTCAGACCTTCCTCCTACCCCTGTGAACACAGCAGAAGGCTGGCAAATGAACACTTGGTGGGGAAAGCCGCTGATTATTGCTGTAAGGTAAGGGACTTTCTGATATTTAATTCAGAGGCCTTGGGGTTCGGAGGGCTTGACACCCCTCCAAGAGTTTCCCTCCCTCCTTACCCCTCTGTTATTGTTTCTTTCATCCCCTCCCCCCTCTTTTCTTCCTCCCTCCTTCCTTCTGTTTCCCTTCCATGCTAGAATACTTTCATACTTTGAAGACACTTTTCCCTTACTGATGCTGAGAGGAAAGGGTATGAATAGGAGAGAGAGGAAGTAGAGAGGTGACTTAGTGGGATGTGTGGGGCTTTATGTACAAGAAGATGAAGGTTCAAGAGCACACAGGTAGGTATTCCATCCTCCCCTGTATTCCCATATGACCTCCGACTTTTCTCTCTTCTTTTATTGTTTTGTAGTTACTAGTTTTGGTGTGACCAAGCCTTTGTAATTCCCAACTTTGTCTTCCACAATGCCCTCATTTGTTGATGTCTGCCCACCTGCACTCAAATCCCATATTCTGAAAAAACTACTACACTATAAGCTCCTTAAGAGCTGGAGCATCCTGTTAGTCATCTTTGTATCTCTGGCATCTAGAAATGCTGGATGCTCAATTCATGTCTGTCAACTGAATGGGTAAACAAATAAATGTGAGTTGTCTGAACAAAGCACTAAGCCTTGAGATTGGTTTCATGCAAGGCTACTTAAGGGTGTGACAGGAAGGAATGTTTTAAATGAGGACTATCCCAGGAAATCAGGAATATTAGATCCCAAAAGAAAAAGGGGACCTTGAGTTTCCCTTCAGCTTAGTGCTGTGGGTTCACAATGTAGAGAATAGGTAAGGCTTTGCCACCGTCTTGTAGAGTGATATAAAGACGGAGCATTATTTGTGCTGAAACTTTCATAAAGCTACAACTGAATGAGGATGTTAATGACCAACATAGTCGATTTTTTCTAAATATAGGGGCAAAGAAAATTAAATTTCGAGAAGCTGTGGCTGAGGCAGTAGAGCATTTGGGTTATTTTCAAATCAGCATTGAAAGCTGCTCTTTTTGAAAAGGTCCACGTCAGTAAATCAGAAAACCAGAATGGAGAGAGCACTTGGGAAGGCTCACTGGTGAGTTTTATCTCGTTTGTCATCTTTCAGGCTCTGTTTCTGGCTTCCTTTCATGGGAAGCAAAGAGGAGCACAGGGGCGCTGGTTTGGGCTCAACTCTGCATCACTTGGGCCCAACGCCAACCTTTAAATGGGTTTTGTGGGACCAAAGGCACTATATCCAGGCTTTGCCATGCCCACAAAGAAAGTCAGCCAGCTGCAAAAAAGCCAGTGTGCCCATGCCACATTTTGTGCCAAATTGGAAAGCCCTAGATCGGCCTTCTACACCACCACCTGTACCACCTTTGCTTGGTTTCCTTGGGTATGGGCCATGAGAAATCTTCAGAAAGGTGCTGTGTTCTCTCAGCCTAAGAATGTGGAGAACAGGTGGAGTACTGGGTCTCGTTGAGGGGTGAGGGAAGACAATTGGAGAATCATGCTCTAAACCTACATCATGCCAGCATGTGATTTTCAGAAACTTAAAAAAAAAAAAAAACAAGATAATAAAAGGAGACACATGGGATAGGGAGATTTTTGAGAAAAAGGCTCATTTTAATAATGTCTGCAAAATACGAACCACTGAAAATCAGCAAGTAAACCTCACTTTATAAGATGTTATGTTTATGTTTCCATGCCACTTAAGGACCAAGATTTCAATAGCATTGAATGTGATAGAATGCTGCATCTCCTTCCCTCCCTAGCCCCTTCTAATTTTTATTATCTTAACTCTGCTTATGCCAATCTCACTGTTTGCAGAGTTTTGTCCTCTCTTTCCTACTGGTTGTGACTGAAAGTAAGGACGGCAACCTCTCATTATTGCTCTGGTGGTAATATCAAATGCTCCAAACATGGATAATCTCACATTGCCTACGATACCCAGATATAATGTGTAAAAACCTCATACTGAGCTGGGGAAGAATAGAGAGTAAGACTGTTAAGACAACAAACCGTAGTCTTCTGAGAATCACAGACACTTGCTTTTTTGGATTCGTATTGTATTATTTTTTCCCCTACCCATTTAAATGTAAACAGGCAAGCTCCATGTCTCCAGAAAGCTCTTTCCTTTTAAAGCACTCTTTACTATTTAAACAGATACAGGATAGATATTTCGACGCAGAGCCCACATAAAATCCCATATTAGGAATGATACCAAACTTAAAGAATGTTGTAAAATGAAAATGGAAAAAAAATGTACAAAATGAATTCCTGCCCATTTACATGCTTTCCGTCAGGCTACTAGATACCAAGCCTCTGTCTTTGTGTTAACACTGCAGATTAGGTCAAGTTTTTACCCCTCTGAGCTCTTTTCCTGTAAATGACGGGTTTTGATGTGAAACAAGCAACATGTCAAAGCGAGTTGAAAGATGTAGGCATTTTATGCCATGTCACAATGACAGGCCGGTGAATATTTGGGCCATTAGGGGCTTATTAGTGAATAAATGACCAGATGGTTCAGTGATGCACGGAGATGGACAGAGCTGGATGCTCCTAATCAGCACTGTCTGTACTTGATGTCAAATCACATGACACAGTAACCCATGGATACCAAGGAAGAGTTACCATTAGCAAGTCAATTTGATATCTGGGTGGTGTAAACAGACTTATAACCACACTTCAGGGCTGCCTCTGTTTTGAGGAAGAAAAATACAGTACAGCCTTGAAAGGCACCCACACACACACAAAACTCTAATTGTTATTTGATAATCATACAAAAAAATTCTGAGTCTTCCTCTTTATTCCTGGGAAAGGAGTGGTAGCCAGATGCACAGGGAAAAGGGATCGTCAAAACTAAAGAGGTTGAAATGAGGATACATTTAAAATCTAAGTAAAGGACATAGGAAATAATAACATCACAGAGAGTGGGCTATTAGTGGGAAAATGAAGGGCCATCTTACTGTGCTTTGCATCGTGGGTGAATGACAAAGTATAGGTACAAAACACATATGATAAACACATGCTATTTGCCTTTGCATACCGCACATTTATATCTTTCCTCCATGTCTCTGAATAATGCAGATCGCCTTAACAGCCACCTTAGGTTTTTCCCGTAGGAATGTAGAAAAGTGTTTTTGAAGAAGAGTGCATGTTTCTTCTTTCCTCATCATTTTCAGTATTTTCAGGCTGACAAGAATTCCTTGCATCACGAACACCCCCAACCACTACCAAAGGAAACATTTGCTCTACTCTTAAAACCTAAGAAATAGGTTGGAAATAAACTTACTTTGGTGTTCCATCAGAAACTAGCGGGTTGGAGGGCTCCGATTCAATGCATTATGCATCCACAGTGGAAGTGTTGACAGGCATTTCCTCACAAGATCATTAATTAAAGCAATATAGTCTTGGAGGAGTGAGAACTAAATGGTATTATCGTTCAGTTTTCTCTTTTAATCATACCTATTGTTTGTATGGCATTTTTCATTTGCAAAGCACTTCATGAATATTGTACCTTTTTAATATAATAGCCAAGTAGTATCAATTTAAGTGATAAATCCTTCCTGGGCATTTACTGTGTGTTTCTACTTCTGGACAAAATGCTGAGGACAGGGGGAGCAGTGGGTAGAGGTCTTCCAAAGACCTAGAGTTGCACCATCTAGGGCTTTTTAATGGGCACTATGTAGCATTTGATGTTCACAGAAAGATCATGTGTGATATATATGTTATGAAAAATAATTTTTAGTAATTGACATCTGTGACCCCACCATCTGATAGAGGAACCAGAACATCATTAATAACGTTAAAGCTATGAATCTGCTCATCTCAGAGCAATGCCCCCACACTCAGCTACACCCTGTTTCCTACAAGTGTAACTACAATCTGAATTGAGTTTATCATCCCCTTATTATTTGAAAATAATTTGACCTCACATGGCTCTATTTCTAAACAAGATGGTTTTTAATTTGCTTGTTTTATTCCTTTACAAAAATAGTGTCACTCTGTATGTAGTCTTCTGAGAGTTGCTTTCTTTCCCCCTCAACAGTGGATCTAAATTTAACCATGGTTTTGGTTATGGCTGAAGTTCATTCACTTTCACTATTTTCTTATGTTCCATAGTGTGAATATTCCACAACTGATATATCTATTCTCCTGTCGGTAGACATTTGGCTTATTTCCAGGTTGTGGCTATTACAAATAATGATGCAAAAAGCATTCTTATACATATACGCTGGTGTGCACATGCACAAGTTTCTCTACATGTGGATTTTCTGCCTCGTGGAGAGGGTGATATTCAGCTTAACAAGAAAATACCATTTTCCATAGTTTTGCCCATTTACACTCCTACTGATAGTGTGTGAAGAGCATTCCCATCATTCTGCATCCTTATCAACACTGTTTTCAGATGTTGAATTGTGATAGTCTAGTAGGTATGCATTTAGCCTTCACAGGCATCCTGAGAAGCAGTAATTATTCATCTATATTTTACAGGTAAGACTGAAATCACAGAACTAGTTAGTAGTAAAATCAGAACTTGAACCCAGTTTCCAGCCTACAAACCCAGTGTTCTTTCACTGTCCCACATTGTCCCCACCACCTTAGTTCCATTGACTCATAGCCCACATTTCTAAGTATACTGAGCAGCCAGGGGCAGATTTGTGTTCAATTTAGGCCTCGGCCACTTGTTACTTATGTGACTTGGGCAAATTACATGACCTCTCTGAGCTTTGGGTGTCACATTTATAACCTATTTTATGGGACTGATATGTATATATTGCGTTAGGTTGCAAATATTATACAAGTTACATACACACATATTAACTTGACATTGAAATAAGTACTCCAAATTCCAGCCATGTATATTTGCTCTCTTTCTTTTGAGCAAGTGGCAAGTGGCATTTATTTCACTACCTTGCACTTCTATGTTGTGCGCTGACACACACATCCTTGTTTCATATGCATCTACTTTGAAGCATTGAAGTGCTGCATCTACATTGAAGCATTTACATTTTAGCTCTAGCACCATGGAAACTTGATGCCAGCACAATCACCTTAAACGTTATTTAAACAGGTATTTGGGGGCAGCCCCGGTGGCCCAGCAGTTTAGTGCTGCCTTCGGCCCAGGGTATGATCCTAGAGACCCAGGATCGAGTCCCACGTCAGGCTCCCTGCATGGAGCCTGCTTCTCCCTCTGCCTGTGTATCTGCCTCTTTCTCTCTCTGTGTCTCTCATGAGTAAATAAATAAAATCTAAAAACAAACAAACAAACAAAAAAAACAGGTATTTTGTAGGCTGGGTGATATTAAAAGTCCTTTAGAGTCTTTAAGTGAGTTTATGTGTCTATATTCCTATGTGTGACAATGAAATATTTTGTCTTCTTCATTAGGTTGTTTCTAGTTTTAATCATGGTTATATTCTCAGCCTTGAAATTCAATAAATACTTGTTAATTAAATCAATGAATGAATTTTATTCTTATTTATTTATTTTTAGACAGGGAGAGGGCAGGGAGGAGGTGCAGAGGGATATATAGAGAATCTTAAGTGGGCACCACACTCAAAGTGAAGCATGAGGCAGGGCTCATAGTGGAACTTGATCTCACAACCCTGAAATCATGACCTGAGCCGAAATTAAGAGTGATGCGCCTAACCAACTGAGCCACCCAATGATGAATGAATTTTGAAAAGCGGATTAAGTGATGTGTTTTGCTGAATTTATGTCAGTCAAATGCTTCTTTTTTAAAAAAAGTCTATAATCTTTTATCTAAAGTCCTTAGAGCCTGAGGCTTTTCAAAATTTAGCATTTTTCCGCTAAAAAATTAATACTGTATATATAGTGTCTGTTTTATGATATCTATAGCAGGACCTGGGCACCACTCAATCATCAAACACATTAAAGTTTCAGGGACCACAAACAGCATTGCATTGGTTGGGGTCAAGCCTGCCACCAACAGAGTTATAGAGATGCCTGCTGTCTTCACAGATTGTTGCACTAGAGAACTGTGGGTTAAAATTGTGGAAATTTAAATCCATAACTCCTTGGTCCCTAATACATTTTATTCACACTGTGGTGCATCTTACTCATACTTCATCCTTGCCCTCCAAGAAAAACTATACTAGTTTATGGTGCATTGACACTTATTTTAATGGACCAGTGATTATCCTATTGCCCTGAGGCCAGGGAAATGTACAACTTATTCCTAGGAGAGGCATAGCTGAATCTTAACAAATAATAAAAGCTGTTCCAAAAATTAAGAAATGGGATTCTTTATTCAAGGGACTTATAAAGTATTTATTCACAATTTGTTCTGGGTAAAATTACTAATACTTCCAGAATATAATTTTCAACTTTTAGAGGTTTGATAATCTTTTCTAAAAAAGAGTTTTCTCTAAGGGGAAAGCAAATTTGAAAACTGACATTGAAAAGTCATAAAAGGCAAAGCTCACTGTATTTTATGGAGACCTAAATAGACAAAATCCATTGTTTTTAAGACCACAAGAAGGTCTAGACTCTAGGGACTTCCTTGTTATGGCCCTCAGGCATGAGCAAGAATAGTATTGTGGAAATCAGACAATCAAGGCATCGAAAGTCCAATCCTTAAGTCCAATCCTCCGATGTTAAATTTAAACATGCCAAATATGCAACTGTGCACTTCCAAATGCACACCCACACTCACTCACAAGATTCTTCTTCCTCTGATAGTGTTGTCACAGGGAACTGCCCAAGCCAAGGCAGTGTTTGGCCTTTTTTTTTTTTTTTTCCTTTTCTTATTCTTTAGGTATAACATTATGACCCAGATGACCTCCTTTATCTGACTCTTGTGACCCGCACATGGTGAAGTGTGCTCAGTGGTCACATTGCCTAATAAAAATCATAGCTTAGACGTTCATGAGCCCTATGCTATAAGAAAGCTATTTCACTCCTCTGTGTCTCAGTTTACCCATCTATAAAACGTAGGTAATAATATAGCCTAATCTATGGAGTTGTGAAATTAAATTATGTTTAATATGTGTTCGACTCCGAGGACTTCTGAGGACCAGGCACCTCCTCAGGTCTTGGCAGTTACCTCAATAGCAAGCTGAAGCTTATGCTAGAACACAATAATACCACGCATTATGCTCCCAATTGACCTTCTGAAACTTTCCAACACCTTGGTTTTATTGCTAGTATTATTTATCGCTTAAGGCTGAAACAATGGGTTAATTCATATTATGGGTTCTTTCCTTTTGAATAAAATTTACTGCATTATAAGTATCAGCTGTCTCCAACCTACAAACAGGTTGAATTCCAAAACGTTTATTTGCATGTGAGTTGTTTACGATTTGAAACACATTTTTTCCATAGAGGCGATGTTTTAAAGGAGGTTAGTGCCCAGGCTGACACAGTAAAGGCAATACAGTGGGTATCTGTCCTGTAGGCTGGAGGGTCTCAGACAAGCAAAACAGCTCACTTAGGACCAGGATCTATCTGTTCATCTGCTTGGATGCTGCAGCAGTCGGTGAGGGGCTATGGATTATGTTGCAATGTTCTTCATCTGAGAGGAAAAGAAATTGAAAGTCAGGGGAGAGGTTTAGTAAGACCCCAGCTTCCAGTCACCATCTCAGAGGGGAAGGGCATGAGCTACAGAAGAAACTGCCATTCTTCAGATGGTTAGAAATTCTGGAACCTTGGTAACTTCCCTATGTTTCATTGCTCTATATCAGTTGCCTCATAGTCATTAGTATGACTCTCCTTAAAAACCAAATGCACAGAGGGATAAATGGGGGATTATATATCATTCTAAAGCTAGGAAATGGCTAGGGATAAGGGGGAGGGGGTGGGATGGACGATGGAGAAGCATAAAATGAGAAGCATCCGTTATAAAGAGGGAAAGAAAGCAAGACTGTGGGATCTCTACCACCAACCTGCCAAACATTGGTGTTCATTAGAAACAGTGACTTTCTTAAGTTACCAACAAACATCTTTGTTGGTGACTTAAGAAAACAGACGGATGAAGTCACTTGAGACTCATCATCAGTAACATTAAGTATCCATATCTGCAGAAGAGAAGAGTCTTATAGTTTGGTTGGTAACTTGGCTGCATATTAGAATCATCTGGGAAAATTTTAAAACCCCAGTGCCCAAGCGGTACCTCAAACTAATTATGTTAGAATCCCAGGACCAAGGCATCAGAAGTGTTAAGGCTCCCCAGATAATTCCAATGAGCAGCCATGTTTGAAAACCACTTTAAATATCAATCATTCCCAGATCTCCTAAATTTAAAAATAAGGTGGTGTGGCCTCCACAGAGCTCTGGAACACTCCAAACCTGAGCCCCTTACCCGAATTCCCATTTATAATTAAGTACTTCCCCCTCCAAAAAATCTGGGACAGGATTTGAGAATTGATTCAGTGCAGCTGATTATTCACATTATGATTTTATTTGCTAAGAAAGTAAAATAATTTCAACCACAGTATTCATTAAATATGATGGCAAACAACTCCAAACATTTTATGTGCGAACTCGAGTATGCTAGAGATTAATTTGTCCCACCATGTGCCAGGCACTGTGCTGGATGCTGAGGATAAAACGATTACAAATGTAGATATGCCCATTGCCAAAATGGTAGTTTAGGGTCAGGCTGGGCACCTGACCAGCCAAGGCCCACCAAGAAGTAAGGAATTACACCTGTGGAGACTGAGTCACCTGTTTTAAATCATTAGGTTTTTTTGGTCATTAATAGTGATCCCATGAGTACAATATTGTGTGTTTGTGGCAGTGTCCCGACAGCTGAATTTTATTTACTAATGAATGTACCTCCCTTTGCAGTGATTTCATCAGCTGTCCCTCTGACACATATACCTTTTCTACATAGGAGGGCCAGACGAGAGAGGCGACTGTCTCTGTGCCCGACTGTGCCCAGGGCTACTTACCGCCCCCCACCCCAGCCCCTAGGAAATGGCCACTATTACCTGTTGCCTCATTACATGACTCAGAATGAGTCCTCTGTTCATCTGCACTTTTAGGAGAGATGATTGATGGCTGCTGCCTTTGGAGAAGTCCTACCATGGGGTAAGTGTGTTGACATCAAATCTCTTGCTTCCCAGTTGCTTCAGGAGCTTAGGAACTGAGTGGCTCTCCGTACCATAAGTATGTCGTCTCTTTCTGCTTTGACAAGGTTAGTGTCTGTGTCCACTGGCACAATCCCCAAGCTTCCTCCAACTTGTGTCATTAACCATGCAGTGGGGTCTGACTACAGAAAACACAGAATACATTAAGCAGGGAAAACAGCCCGGGTCTTGAAAAAGTCTCTGCGTAGAAAACAAGAGGCTCTAAATGATTCTGTTAACAGGTCTGACTTCCCATGCCTCTCTCCTGTTCACCGCTGCAGGAGATGCTAGCCACGTGAAACGTGTAGTCCCCCTTCCTCCGGTCACCTCCCCATCAAGGGCTCCACTGGATGTTATGATCAATCCTAATGCTGCTGGGAGCCACAGATTTCTGCAAAGATCTCTTAAGGAAGTGCAGTTGAAAAGAAAAGCTATGCAAGAGACAGCACGTGAACCAAGCAATTGTCAGGAAGTCACCTTTTTACAGTGTCAAAGCTCTTTGTGAGTGTTTGCTCATTTAGAGAACAATCTCATGGGTAAAATCCATCCCAGATGAAACTAGGAAGATGGGATCTCTGGGTGGCCCAGCGGTTTGGCGCCTGCCTTTGGCCCAGGGCACGATCCTGGAGACCCGGGATTGAATCCCACATCAGGCTCCCGGTGTATGGAGCCTGCTTCTCCCTCTGTCTATGTCTCTGCCTCTCTCTCTTTCTCTCTCTGTGACTATCATAAATAAATAAAAATTTTAAAAAATTAAAAAAAAAAAGAAAGAAACTAGGAAGGCAACAGTCCATCAGCGCAAAGCAGGATCTCTCCAAGCAAACGCCAGCATCGTGGTCTTAGACCGGCTCTGAGCAATGCAGGTACTGCTGCTTCACAGTTGTTCGAGAAATTTAACTGGTGACAGGAGAAGGCCCACAAAACCACGAGCCGAGAAATATCATGTCCAACCTGTGAAGTAAACTCTACAGAGTTGTGTTGGTGCTTGGCTGTTTGCTCCCAAAGAGGCTCCTTGCCCCTCCCTGCACTGCTCTATACAGTGGGCAGTGGCTTACTAATGCTAGTAAAAGGACACAATTGCTTAGCTCTGAAATTTGGGGTGAACTAGTTAACTCTAAGCCCCAGTGTCTTCGTCAGTATAAGGAGGATAATTATACCCAGTTATTATGAATATTAGCTGAGACAAGCTTAATATAGCATCCGCTGGCAGTGCTCAATAAATGTTGGGTATCCCTGGGAATATTCCCTTACAAGGGAACTAAAATGTGTTAACTCTGGAGCCCGCCTCCCTGGGGTTAGGGAGGTCTTTCACTTGGGCTTTGTCACTTCTTGGTTTGGGCTGCTATGCTAATTAAGGGCTCTTCCGCAGCATCATCAAAGTTGCATTCTTCAAGCATGCACACTACAGATTCAGTAGCTGTGTTTGCTCTGGCTACTGCCATTTCCATTCCTGTCCTCTGGCGCTTCTGCAGAAATCCATTCAAGGAGGGAATGGCAGGGTAACTTTTCCGGATTGCCTGTGACTACCCGCTGGGTCTGTTTCCGGTCAGCTAGGAGAGCTTTCCCACTGCTTGCTGTCTAGATCCTCTATGCCGGTTGCCTACAAATATTCACACCATAGAGATAAAAGGAACCACCTGCCTGGAATCACCTGCAGCTGAGCACAGCCAGATCCCTGGGTGGCAGCTTATCTATGTTGGCAGGTGCAGCCTCCCTATTCGGCTGCTTTTTAGCTCAGATGTTTCTCCTTTGGCAATGATGTGCCTAATAATTTGGGGCACTCAATTTCCTTTTCTACATTAGATCCATGAGTCCCTGTATAGTGAAAAAAACAAAAAAAACAAAAAACAAAACTAATTGCTACCCCTCTCATGGGGAGATTTATGTTGTAGCAAGCCATTTAGCCTTTAGCTAAAGGAATAAAATTCTAACAGTATAATTGGGGCACTAAGAGAGAGGGAGGATATTTGGGGCACCTAGAAGTGGAAATAGTAATTTTTAATAAAATAATGAAGAAAATACTAGTTAAAAAATTTAAAGAGAATGCTTGGTTTTTCTTAGCTATAATTTCAGGAGAATGAGAAAAAAAATGAGTGATCCCTTATCTCTAAAGAAGTGTTAAAACTGAATTTCAGTGAAGGCCTTCCCCTTCCACTAGGAAACCTAAGCTTGTGTCTTACATATACACGTAATATTTATCAACGCCAGTTTATTATTAAGTGTCTTCTAGGTGTTTGATATTATGTGGTGAACTTCTCAGGGAAAGAAGAGAAAAAAGGAAGGTGGACTAATATAAAAACAAAGAGAAGCCCAAAGCATTTTAATCCACTTTTATTTTAAAAGCAAAAATTTATCATCTTGTGATTTTTTTTTTTTAACCTCCCAATGGTTGGTTGCCATATGGTACCAATTCTGCTCATGGAATGTGAAAAATAAAATAAATGTCAAATCTTGACTCACAATCGCTAACCTTATAACTGTGCAGAATATAATGGTTTTCTCTGTGCATCAGTCTCTGCTTTAAGGGCCAGGTGGTTTCTGCTAAATCTCTAGACCTCTATTAAATAATTTGCCTATTACTGGGAATGAAAGATCCCAGAGTTTTGTGTCCATGTTGTTTTCTCCACCTCCCCCCTGGCCCTGGATAGAAGTTATTCTCCTCCTTCTATCTTGGTAGGACTTCAGAGTTGCCTATGGTGAGAGGTCCCTTATACAAATTCCTAGCTGGTAAGAATATTTTGCCATTGGAGTCCAGACTGTATCCCCTAGCCAGACTATTTTTTAAAAGATTTTATTTATTTTTTTATTTATTTATGAAACAATGCATGTGAGAGAGCACGCAAGTGGGGGGGAGGGGTGGTGGGAGAAGGACAAGCAGACTCAGTGCTGAGCAAGAGACGGAGGATGTAGAGTTCGATCTCAGGACCCTGAGACCATGACCTGAGCTGAAACCGAGATGTGGATCCTCCACCAACTGAGCCACCCAGGTGCCCCATAGCCAGATTATTTTTTTTAAGTGATATCAAGAATAATAGGGTTGAAACTGAATGGTTTTACTAGGCAAATTTACTTGGTAAAATAATGAAGAAAAAATACAGATCTACTTGTACAGCTCTGGGGAAAGCCACACTCCCAAAGATGATTTCTTTTAAAATGTACATTTGAAGCATGCATATTGCTAATACAGTTTCAACTGTTAACAGGTTAGTGTTTTGTGTCACTGTTTAGTTTTGATTGGCATAAGGTTTTCCTTAGTCTAAAGGGAAGTTTTTTCCCACACTGAATAAACCAAGACAAAGTATCATTCTTCAGTTGTGGTTGCCCAGCCGCCACTGCCTCTGCTGGCTCTCGTCCCCTCTCTCCCCCTCTTCCTCTCTTTCCCTTTCCTTCCCTTTCTCTCCATTCTACCATTGATATGGTTTATAGGTTAGCAAAAATTGAGCAACCTTAAAAACACAATCTATGAACTCTAAAGAAAATATTAAATATGAAAAAGTATCACATCTGCATAGTTAAGAGGACAAAAGACTAAGGAAAATCATCCAATGCTGTTGCTTCCAACAGTCACAAAACTGATATGGCTCACAGTTTAAATAACTTGTATAAGCACATTGATTGCCCTTTCGCTGGTAGGCACGGTCATTCAATGAATAGTTATATGGGCCTTGCTATAGTTAAAGCATTCAGTGATTCAATATCAATTCACTTATTCAGATGCCAATACAGCACAACAGCACAGACTTATGAGGGGTCACGATGTGTTACTGGGCTCCTAATAGATGCGAGACGCTGATCTAACTTCTCTTTTTTTTTTTTCTCTAATATTCCATTTAAATCTCCTAGCAATCCTTGAGATCTGTGCTATTGTCCTCATTTCAAAGTTGAGAAATTGAAGCTCAGAAAATCAAAATAAATCAATGCCTGAGGCTGGCCTCCTTGCCTCCAGTCTGGTGGACCACTTCCAATCTGTTCCTGGCTTAAAAGCTTTTAGGGGATTCTCCTGACCTTTAGAACAAAGTCTAAACTTATTACCAAGTTTTTCAAGGTCCTTCATGATCTGGCCCCAGTTATCTTCTCAAACAGCAAAGCTTAACACTCCTCACCTCCAGTCACACTGGCAGTATACTGCTTTCCTTTCAGTCCCCGAGTAGGCCCTGCTTACTTTTGTCCCTGGGGAGCTCATGGAGTTTTGTACTGACAGCACCTTCCAGCACACATTCCCTGACCTCCCCCGTGACCTGGCTAATCCTCACTGGTCCCTCAAATTTGTACATAGGTATCACTTCCCCAGGAAGCCTCTTCTGCCCCCCGCCCCCCCAAGCACCTCTTAGGTGAACCCCTTTGGGATCCTATGGCCCATCCCAGTGTCACACACTACCTTTTGATTGCCTGTTTACTTGTGTGAATCCCTCTCTTGACAGTAAATTCTGGGAAGGCAGGAACTGAGATCATCAGGCTCTCAAGGTATCCCAGGGCCTTGTATAGAGTAGTAAACAAATGTTTATCAAGGGTCTGGATGATTAAGAGAATGACATTTGTACTTGGAGAACTTTAAGGACAACATAGCAACAATTCTTTGGAACTGCTTCTGAAAACACATGGATGGTTTGGTGGCAGTGTGCAAGGGAATATTCTAAGTGATGGGTGCCATGTGGTTTCCTGAATCATCCAGTTTACCTGATGATTAGTAATTTAAAATATCAATTTTTAGTAACATCCAGATATGTTATGCATATTAATATAAAATGCATATGAAGTTTTTTTAAAATTTTTATTTATTTATGATAGTCACAGAGAGAGAGAGAGAGAGAGAGAAAGAGGCAGAGACACAGGCAGAGGGAGAAGCAGGCTCCATGCACCGGGAGCCCGACGTGGGATTCGATCCCAGGTCTCCAGGATCGCGCCCTGGGCCAAAGGCAGGTGCCAAACTGCTGCGCCACCCAGGGATCCCCATACGAAGCTTTATGATAAAATATGTGTCTCAAGGGTGCCTGGGTGGCTCAGCAGTTGAGCATCTGCCTTTGGCTCAGGTTGTGATCCCAGGGTCCTAGGATTGAGTCCTGCATCTGGCTCACCAAAGGGAGCTTATTTCTCCCTCTGCCTATGTCTCTGCCTCTCTCTCTGTGTCTCTCACAAATAAATAAAATCTTATAAAATATGTGTCTTATAAGAAATTTCCCATTTTGCATCAGATCCCCAAATATAGAGTGACAATCACTATTCTCTGTGATGGTAAAAATCTTATTGAGAGGGTTGCAGTCACTTGGGGGCAAGTTTTAAAATGCGTAATGTCAAAGTTCTGAGCCTGAGAAATACTTGAAGGTAACAGTTACTTAATCTAGTGACGACCAAGGAGAAATGTAAAGTCTGCCTTCACCTGGTTCAGAGGCTGTCACCAAGAATAGGGAACAGATGGATTCTTAGAAATGCATTTTAGAAAAAAGAACCATTAGGTAGATTCAGCTCAGTTTGAGAAAGAACCTCTGGATTGTGGGAATAGGAGGTATCTTTGCCCTTTAATCCTCTTCTGTTCGTCCTGAGCATTGTGCCACAAATTATACCAAGGAATCAGATGGAATTATTCCAAGTTAGTCCATATAACTATTCATCAGGAGCACTACAGAACTCTTAATTTGTGTAGGACACCAGAATCTATCTTTTCTTCTAGTGTAAAGATTGTATAAATCTCTAATTCAAAAACTAAATAAGCAGGATCTGTTTCTCTCTGGTCAGATTTACCATAGCGGCAACCCATGTGAAGCCCATTTCTTATTCTCAAAATAGAATTATAGTTGTTGTTTCAGATTTGCAGTAATTCACACTTGGTGCAAAAGAAATTAGTGCATTCCTGTGGAAAGTGAAATTTCCCCAGGCCCAACTCCATACAAAGATTTTCAAATGTTTTATACAAATATATTAACGGAATCACACTATTCTGTGAGGTTTTTTTTTTTTGCCTATGCATATACATACATACATACATACATACATGATATATATCTACATATGTGTATATGTATTTTACATGAAAATACAGTACGGGGATCCCTGGGTGGCGCAGCGGTTTAGCGCCTGCCTTTGGCCCAGGGCGCGATCCTGGAGACCCGGGATCAAATCCCACATCAGGCTTCCGGTGCATGGAGCCTGCTTCTCCCTCTGCCTGTGTCTCTGCCTCTCTCTCTCTCTCTCTCTGCGACTATCATAAATAAATAAATAAATAAATAAAATTAAAAAAAAAAAGAAAATACAGTACGTATATGCATTTTATATGAAAATACAATAGATGGTTTGTCCTTTTAAACTGTTTCATGGTACTCCATTGTCTGGATATTATGTAATGAATTTAATAGTTGTCTATTGACAGACACTTTATTTGAAGCATTGTTTGTCACTGCAAATATTTAATAATCAGTTTAACCCATTTTATCAAAAGATTTTCTGTGAAACAGACCAGGCTTCCATCCTGAAGTACTGGACCTGCTGAGCAATGTGTCAGGGAATGTTCAAAACCATAGGCACAGTGTGTCTGCCTGGACCATTCCTTCTACTCACTGATATCTAATTTAGAACATTAAGATTTGGGGGCTAAAAAAAGAAGTCAGATGTGCTATCCAGAGGAATACACATGTATTCAGGACTTTATTTCCAAAGAAATGCTTCAAAGACATTTCCCATTTTGAGGTAGGCCCCAAGCCCCCAAAGATGAATTGACTTTCTCTTGCCATTAGGGATGTTTCAGTGGAAAAATCTGAGAAGTACTCGTTTAAGATCTTTGAAATCTTTTGAATGCCTGAGAGGGATCCAGACAAACTGGGGACTAATTATACTGGCTGAACTAGGTTCTTAAAATAGAAACCAGCCAAGGATTCTCAAGATGGGTCCCTCAAAGTTAATGTAAGGACACAAAGGGAAAGAGGGGCAGGGGGGCAAAATGAGCCTTTCCCAGTGACACCAATAGCTGGATCAAGTCCAGGTACAAAAACTGGTTTTTGTGACAACTCAGAATAGACTCATTTGCTCTGCTCAAAATGGGAAACGTAAGGTCATCTTGACAGTGGGCTTGTGTGGCTCTTTTTTAAAGGAAGTCTTGTTTTTGGAGGCTAATGGACTTTTCAAATAGTGAATTCTTAACTGGAAAGTGGAAGTTCAATCATAGCCTATTCGTTTATCTTATTTTACTTGAATAGAAAACTCAAAAGCTCTAATGAAAGAACAATTGACAAGACAGGTAAACTCTTGTTAATAATTCTAGCGGGTGGGAGGATTTACCGGAGCCTTATTTCTCTTGCTGGATTTCACCTGGTGCTTTAGGACCAACAGTACAATGCAGGAGGGTTTCCCTTCTGCTTAAGCACCTTCCATTCTGCATATGCCAAAAATAGTTGTTTGTTGTTACGCATAGATGTTTTTGTTCCTCACAATAAGCCTGCAGAGCAGAGGTGAATTATATTTAAAAAGGAACCGTTTTGCCTGTCAGAACAGTTTACATAAAACAGCCTTTGAGTTCTGAAGGATTTTAAAGCTGAGCTCTAAAATCTACAATATGGATCTAAAATAATCTATCTAAAGGCAAAACAACTGGTCAGCTGCCCTTCAGCTCTTACTACTTGGAAATACTCCTTAGTGCTTAACAGTATTTAACTTATGTGCATTTATTTCCCACTGTGTTTATTTTAAAATCATCGCTGTAGGCCAGGTAAATGGATTCAGTAGAGATGAACACACCATCCATCATATTTTGAGTAGACCTACATAACTGAACGCAATAATATTCAGTATAATTATGCTGTCTAATATTCACTTGAAACATGTGTCCTACATTATCATATGCTAATTATGCATAATTAATGTTAACTATTTATGGACACATGATCAATTAATGGGTTGCAAAGTAAAACTTATGTGCAAAAGAAACTAAGAGCCTTCCCATACAAACATAAGAGGAGACTTTTTAATTCTCTAAGGCGTGTTTAAAAAGATTATAAATGAATTGACCATTTTGATATTAGAACGTATACAGTAAATAACATGTGTAAAAATGCAGTCGTTTTAGGTCTCCTGGGGAAAAACAGCAGTAATTCTTCCTCATGTGAGAAGCATGGAAAGAACGCCATCGAAAGCAGCTCAATCAATATATTATCCTCAGAACAACAAGGGAGCTATAGATGAGGGCTGTGGATGGGTATTATAGATGAGGGATTCTGTTGTCAGAACCACTTGGAAAACCCGGCAGGATGTGCATCCAATTCATAAAATAAATAGTCAACTTATTATTCAGGTTTAGCTTAAATTTTGGTGAGGTTGGCAAAATTTGTCACTGTGGAAATGTACTGTGAACTCAAAAAAATGTTCTTTTTGTTGAAGAGGCCGCTCTCCTCAAAACTGAATAGAAAACAGGGAGTTAAGTACCTCCTCCCCCAACTTTCATTAACCCTCAGACTAACAGGAAGGCTGTATACATTACCATCACTGTATCTCTTTTCCCCTTGGAGGTACTGATGCGAAGCCAGAATAAGTATCTCGCTTACTGTGAGTGCCCAGAAAACCCTAACCTTCCGGCTCTCTGATGGTCCAACGTGTCTCCCAGGTCCCTTTCCCCAGGCACCCAATTTTAGATCATCTATGCGCTCCTTCGCACTTGATATATTAGCTCAACCATGGATTGCTTGGTTTTGGTTTTGGTTTTAAGAATCTTGTATGACTCCCTGTTCTCCTCTCTGAAGTTGCCATTAGTACTCTTGACTTGGTAAGACTGGCTCTTGATCTTTCAGAATAGGGTTGTTTTTTCCCACCCTCTTTGAAACTAAGTATGGTCGTGTGAACCGCTTTGGTCTATCGACATGGGTGGAAGTGACAAAGGGCAGACTCTTTGAGAAGCAGCATGTGATTTGCCACTCTGCTCTGGTGATCATTAGGAACACACATCAAGATGAAGCCTCCATCAGCCAGGATGTCCGAGTGATTACAAGGAGCAGAGCCCTCCTGCCAACCTTCATTGAACCTGTGACATGAGCAGGAAATAAACTTGGTGTTAAATCGCTGAAACTTGGGAGTTGCTTGTTACTACAGTATAATCTAGCATATTCTGAATGAGACATGTGCAAATTAAAATCTAAGCTTCTTCTCCTCGACATTGAAGACACTCTACCATCTGGCCTCTCAACCTGTCTTTTACACATTCACTTAACTTGTGGAGAACTACGAGGTGCCAGCAACTCTGATAGTTCCTTGGAATATAGAGGGCTCATGCTCTCAATGGGGCATGCATACAAGCATTGGAATTGTCACAATACAGCATGATAATTGCTTTAGTTAACATTCATGTCTAATGAGGACAAGAGAGAGATCACTCTATTCTTCTCTAGGATGATGTTGGGAGCAGTGCCAAACATTTTTGTGTAGGAAGTGGTCCTCATATGAAAAGGCACAAAAGTGAAGAAAGGAAAGCACAGTCACAAAGCTGTGCATAGTTTGGCTGGCGCATCTTCCCCAAGAACATATCTACACTGGCACACATCCATGCACCTGTCCGTGCTATCTCCCTTGCCTGGATTCCTCCAAACCATCATAGGGTTAATAAGCTGAGGGGTAGAGGGAAGGCAAGTAACAGATGCCAAGGGCTCAGAAGTTATTTCATACTGATCTCACTTTTATTTTAAGATTTTATTTTTATTTACTCACAGAGAGGCAGAGACACAGGCAGAGGGAGAAGCAGGCTCCCTGTGGGGAGCCCAACATGGGACTCGCTCCCAGGACCCTGGGATCATGACCTGAGTCAAAGGCAGATGCTCAACCACTAAGCCACCCAGGTGCCCCTGATCTCACTTTTATACAAGCTCTTATGCTTAGACATTTATCTCATCACCAAATAAGTCAACACATTGTCACAGGGATAACTGATGGGATTCAAGATGGTGTTCATTATATCTTGCTAAACCAGACCACGCCTATAGAAGACTAGACATAAACATTGTTTTGCAATCTAACACAGTTATCCCATGACTACAAATTTATTGCATGGCATTTTCTTTGCAGAAAGGCATTCAAAGTAAACTTATTCCTCAATCTTTGTAACCCTGCTTTGAATTTTCTTTTCTTCCATTATATACTAGCATTTAAAAAAAAAAAAAAAAGATCAGGGCTTTTCGGACCAGTGAAAATCTTGGGAATAGCATCTCTCCCTTCTTCGCATGTGAAAATGTTCACATCCTAGAAAAGGCCCAAGTGCATAAGCTCAAATGTCACCTCCTCTGTGAAGCCTCCCTTGACCTATACTACTCTTCCTCTTTGGTCCCTTAGCATTTTGTTTTTAATTCTGCTGTTTATGACATTCAACTTGTCATTACAGATGAATAGTATTTACATGTCTAAACCCCCCAACCAGATTGCTGTAAGTGGCTGTCAGTAGTTTACTCACATCTGCATCCCTGATGGCGCCAGCACAGTGCCTGGACAGAATGGGCAAGCAATGCCTGCTTAGCTGAATAAGGATGTGGGTTAGACACCCAACAGTTACAAAGATGGGGGGGAAGCTGGCAAGAAAATCCTTTCCCCAGGGAATAGACTCCATTATCTTAGGCAGCCAGGTGCAAATTTTATATAAAAATTTTGTATGAATAGTTGGGATCTTACAATAACAACAAATGATGAGATCAAATACCCCAAAAAATATAATGGCATCCACTACAGTATGATTTTACAGGCTCCAAAGTTCCTTATCTAAAACCTTTGGAAGAAATATGTTTCAAAATTTCAAATTACAAAGGTAATGTGGTACATAACATCCCCAACAGGATATGGGGCGCAGCCCTCCATAATCAGCACATTAATATTTCTGCAGGGAAACATACAAATCTTCACAAAAAGTAGAAGAAATAAAGATATTGGTAGCCTGTGGTGTCGGCTTGGGTCAGGTTTTGCTGCCAGGGAAGTCCCCAAAACTTTAAGGTTTTGGAGTTTCAGAGCTATAGATGACAAATTGCTCTACCATATTACTAATAGCTATTTATCTATTACACAGGAACTCCTCCTGCTTATTCGTGGGAGAGAATCTTTACCAATCCATTTTATCAGATTTGAATTTCAAATATTTATTGCCAAAATCGTTCACAGTTTTTTAACAAGGGATGAGATTTAAGATGAGCTGTTGTTTGTCAGATACAGATAAAGACTTTTTTTAAATTAGAAATTTAAATGCTCCTTTTAAAAAAAAATGTCTCATTAACAAAATACTGATAGAGCTGAATAAGGACGTCTTTTGCGGAACTCATTTTCAGGCAAGAATGAATTTTTTTTTTTTTTTTTGCAAGTATGAATTTCAAGCACTGAAAAAGATACTGGTTTAAAGGTTTAGGTCCTATAAAAGCAAATCCTTGGAGTAATATAAAATGTGCTAGGCATATTCTCACGAAGATGGTAAAGGGCATCCCTGGGTCACTGGAGGAGTGCTGTGTGACAATGCATCTGGCTGCGATGTCTCTCTCTCTCTCTCTCACACACACACACACACACACACAAAGTTGCCAAGTGCTTTGCCAAAAACATAAATTCTGCAAAAAATATCTAAGTGCTACCCCTGAAGCTCTCTCTTCAAACTTATTTCAAAGCCACACCATCCCAGCTCTGTTCTCTTCGGTTTATCTCAACCATGGCAACCGGGGTTGGTTGCACGGTGTCTCTGCAGAAGAGCCTGCAGAGAGACAAGAAGAATGCCTAGGAAACTGCGAAAATGTAAAAAAAAAAAAAAAAAAAAAAAGAAAAGAAAGAAAAAAAAAATTCATGTCCTCTTTACGTTCCTCTTAAACCAGATTCTTTTACATCCGAGGCTTGGGGAGCCAGGCTAATTAGTTGTATTTCTTTTATAAAAGTCCTAATCTGCGAAATGTGGCTTTTCAAGAGTTCTCAAGGGAATGAATACGGGTGGTCGGGGTTTTAGGCGAACAGGGCAATAAGAAGCTGTTCTCTTGAGGAACGTCTGCAAATGGCCCAATCCCCCCCCCCCTCCCCGGAGGAGGTGGGGGGGTGGAAAGCCTCTGGAATGCAACACTCCCCAATGGGTAATTTCTCACAGAGGTACATGCACCTGTACTTTACAGCAGTGACCAAAAGGTACGGGAATGGATCCTCCATGTTCTACCTGCGAGTTCTGAGCACCGTGAAGACGAAGCATCCAGATCCCCGCAGGAGCTCAGAAAGTATCTGCTAACTGGCCTCTCCACTAGGAAACCCGGGGCAGTGTTCCTGGGACGAGGGTCAGTCTGATCTCAGCGCTAGAAGCCAAGCCCCTGGGGTGCAGCTGGGGGGGAGGGGCGGGCAGATTCCAGGGAGCAAGGCCAGGGCGTGGCAGCGAGCCCTTCCAGCGGCTGGACGTGGGGCCCGTCAGGAGCGCTCGGCCTGGCTGGTGATGACCCAGCAGGCCTGGACACAGGGGGACACTCTGCGCCACCGCGGTTGCATATGGTCACCCCCCTCTCCCAGGGCCCACTGCGCCGCAGGGAGCATGCGCGGCCTCCCACCGCGGATCCCAGCCTGGGGCTGGGGGGGGGGGCACCCCGCTGGCTGCCCCTGCTGGGGGGCGACAGCAGCTCTTGCTTGCAAAGGGCGGGAGCGGCTGGATTTGGGGGGGGGGTGGCGGTTCTCTGGAGAGCTAGCGGGGGGGGGGGGGTGAGTAGGCCGCATCTTTGCGTTTCCTACCTTCCGAGGCCAGGCAGCCTTCCAGACCCCGGCAGCCGGAAGTGGGCAGCCGGAAGTGGGCAGCCGGAAGTGGCCGCTGAGACGGAGCCGCCAGAGCCCCGGCCTGACTCTTCACACAGGCTCCAGCCCCGTGTCTCAGGTTTGTTTTTTGTTTTAATATTTTATTTATTCATGAGAGACGCACACAGAGAGAGAGGCAGAGACACAGGCAGAGGGAGAAGCAGGCTCCATGCAGGGAGCCCGACTCGGGACTCGATCCCGGGACCCCAGGATCACACCCTGGTCCGAAGGCAGGCGGCGCCAAACCGCTGAGCCACCCACGGATCCCGCCCCCGCGTCTCAGGTTTGCTGGGGACCCGAGTTGACCCTTCAGGTTCGGAGGCGGGTTCGGCCAGGTAAGGAGACCAGAAGGCCCTCCCCGCCCAGGCCTCCTTCCTCCAGGTGGCTTGCTGCATCCCCAGAACTCCCCGAACCCTGGGTGGTAACGGCCTGCTAGCGGTTACGGTGGTTGATCTTATAATTGAAATTTAAAAGGGGCTCGCAGCTGTCAGGAGCGGATTTAACGGGGTGTCTCTGCTCCAATATTGTGTGCGGCTGCGACTTTGTAATTGTGCGGTGTGTTTACGGGCGTCGCAAAGAAGGGGAGAGGAAGGAAGCAAATAAAGAAACCCCTTGGAACCGTTTGTAGGGTTTGGGCCCCCAGGGCGGGAGGATATGCTGGCCAAGGGTCTCAAATAATGTCGCTAAAGCAGCAGGATCTGTGGTTTGGGAGATGGGGCTCCACTGCTTTACAGTTTGTTGCGCGCCTCCTCGATAAGTCGGGTTTCCAAGATGGCATTTTAATGATCTTCCCTACTATTGTGTGTAAGGCGCACCTCTATTATATCTTCACTGGAGACTCTAACCTTCACTTAAAAGCTGTCCTCTGCTTAATGCTTTGTTTTTCCTTTGATTCCTACAACATTTGCTATTAATGATGCCGTGTCCTTGGCCGCCTTCACTTGGGTTTTTAAGATAACTCCTTGCTCTGCCTTTTACTTCTAACCTTTCTCTGTCACTTTGTGTAGATTTATCCTTCCCCGGGAGAAGGGGAGCTTGGCCTCTCCCCACAGTCAGAGCTGGAAGTTCGAGCCAACGGACTGGACTGATTTCTTTCGTCTTGTTTCATGCTTTCTGGGTTTTATTCCTTCCTGCTGTTTTAATGGTCCTCTTTCTTTTGCTAATTTTACGCAACATTTTCCTTTTCTTTCTTTCTCCCCCCCCCCTTCACACTGGAGTTTTACAGGCTGCAGTTTTAACCTTGATAGCCAGAGATTCACATTTAAAAAAAAAAAAAAAATCAAAGTGTGGATTTTGAACTCCTTACTTCCTATGGCCATTGATTTCAGAGTTGTGTGAGTTTATTTCAGCCTCGGTCATGTTTATTTACTCCTATTCCTTTGTGGCCCAAGTTGGACCATTCTTTAACTTTGAAACTGGGAGTGTTTAGAGGGGATGAGAGGGCACTTTGGGTCAGAAAGAAGACTTCAAAGCCTGGGTGCTAGTGACCAGCTGTCTGCCCTCTCGACACGTCAGTCATCAGCTCTTCCATCCTCATGGTCCTCTTCTGTGAAGAGAATGGTGGCGTCTCTCCTAAGGCTCCTGTACAGTTTGAACTGAATCAAGGAAGAACCAAGCACAGGATCTCCTGCCCAATCACCGTCATCCATTGTTACTATGAATACGGGAATATTCCTTCAGAAAACCAACCCCTGCTACGGAGCCTTTGTCTTTCCAAATGCATGTTGTTTTATTTGCTAAGCAAAGAGGACTCAGCTGTTACAAGGATACTTGGTTGACTGTTAAGTCATTAAGTTCATCGAAACACTCTGATTTGAAGCAACGTGTCTCTCAGCAAGGTGCTAGAACCACAGGAGGAAAGAAGAGGTCATCGGCTGCTCTGGCTGACAAATTCAGGCCCCACTGAAATCTCTGCTTACTGTGAAACAGCTGGCCTTTGCCCCCAAAATCTGGTTCCCCAGGGAACCCAGGTTCCTCTGAGCTCTTGCTTTGACAAACGTTTTCTGGCTTTGGGTTGCTCCTTCTCCAGACAGAAGCACTCTCTGTAGAGAACAGAGCAGGAAGCCAGTTCTGCTCCTAAAGATCCGTGTGATCTGGTGGTGACTTCCTTCAGGGACTGTTTCCTCTTGACCAGGGATCCATAGTATTTCAAACCCATTAATAGATCGTGGTGATTGTTTTTACCATTGTCCTCATCAGAAAGACTTGAGTAAAGCCTAAATTCTCTGCGGAACCGCCCCCTACAACCAGTCTACATTCTATTCAACCTAAAACCTGTTTGTGGTGTACCTCTACCATGTGTCAGGACCTGAGGGTGGAGGGCACAGAGATAAGGAGTTACCAAGTGCACGGACGTGTTCATCACTGGCTATAACCAGAAGTGTTATGAGGCACAGAGGCAGTGTGAAGGCAAACATAAAGAAGTGTAGACACTGACACCTACCTTTCAAGAATGAGCCATCTAAAACCAACAGTATGAAAGAGGTTGTGAAACTAAGGACACATAGCAAATAATAGAACTATCAATGCACGATATATGAATATGCTCCAGCACATGCACCCCACCCCCTAGTCCCAGCAGGAACGATGAGAAGGAACATTTCGATGGTGGTTACTCTATGCCAAGCCCTGCTCTAAGGGCTTCACATGTGTTAACTCTTCATACCAACCTTACAGATAACACACTTTTCCTGTGTTAAAGGTGGGGCAACTGAGGCAAGGTGCACTTGCCCACCTAGCAAGGCACAGCTAGCAAGTGGCAGGTTCAGATTTATGAATGCAAGAAGTCTTGCTCTAAAGTCCACATTTTTTGAAACCGAATTCTATCAGGCTTCAACCTCAGCAGAGTGGATAGAGCATTCAGTTTCTAGTTGGCATACAGGGCTCTTCCTCATCCTAGGGTCTTACAGGAGTCTGGGAGGCTTATATGGTCCTGAAGACATGGGGGAAAGCCAGTTGTCGTTCTGCCATGATGACATTTGGCAAGAGATGTGCTTTGACAAGCTGGCTGTAGCATACCACTGCCTTAGAGTTCCCTCCGCAAAACCTTTGTCAGCTTTCCTCAATCCAAGGTCCCACTATGCCTTCCAGGTGACACAGAGCACTATGTTCAGCCACTAACAGACTGTACTCCCTATATACCCACATGTCCTCCTTCAGGCTCTTACTCTGCATGAAGATAGAGCCATCCCTTCTGTCTGTCTTCCCTTCAAGGCTCTCCCCACAAGAGCCGCAGCCTAGGCTTTAGAAACAAAAGCCTTGCCTCTTAACGCTTAGGATAGACAAGAGGGTAACACTGTTCTGCTTGATGTTCCTGCCAGGTAAATAAGCAGAGTTAACTTCTCATTCAGGTTAAATTGCTTCCTAAATTTTCTTGAATGTGAGGAGAATGTCACCTTTGTTCTTGCAATGCCCCTCTGAAGCAAGTCTCCTTAATATAGAAACCATATTTGGGCTAAATTTCAGATTAAGGATTTCCCTCTGGTTCTCATCCTTGAAATGATGCAAGCCATTTATTGAGCTGGTGTAGGAAGGGGGGATGGAGGGGAGACTGCCAGGAAGCCTTCAGCCATGGAGGTGAGTGCCTGACCCTGTGATGTTGCCTTGTCTATATAATTTGCTGCGTGTTGCATCATACAGAATATGCCAACCTTTTTCCGCTTGCTCAAAAAAAGGTGATGCTAATTAGATCAGGCAAATAGCTGCTGTTGTTGATTCATTTGAAAATGATTATTCCGAGGCAGTGTGTTATTACCCAGCAAGTCACAGCTTTGCCTATTAATGCTCTGAGGTGGCTGCCAGACTTCAAAGTCGGAGGTGGAATTTGAGGCGAGCAGTGCCTGCTGGGTCACGACCAGAGCCTTCATCTGAGGACAAGGAACAATCTATTGACATTTAGGAATTTAATCCCTTCTGGTCAGCATGGACTGCACTATCAATTCAGTGCCAATAAATATCATTTGCGACACTTACCATGTGCAAAACATAATACAATGGATTACACAAAAAACAAATATGCCATTAAAGTTCACTGTTAAGGTTCTCACATTCCAGTGTAAGAGCTAAAGGCTGAGCCAAGTAATAATGCACAATGTTACATGAGCTATAATTAAGTGAAATAATTAAGTAAAATGCTTTTGACAAAGTGGCTACTTTTCCACATGCCAGATATTTATTTAGCATATTAGAAGTATAAATAACATACTATGGGAAAACTAAGGATGTAAAGATTCATTTTACAGAGCGTAGACCTAGAAATTGAGCTAGGGAAAAGCTTCATGAAGCAAGAAGCATCTGAGCTGCTTTTAGAAATAGAAGTCAAGTTTTGAAAATCAGTAAATCATAAACAAAAGCCCAAACCAACAGTGATGAAGCTGTGTTAGGTGGTCCATTTTGGAAGCAGGAGGCAAAAAACAAAACAAACAAAAACCCCCAAAAAACAGTAATCTGTGTCCTTGGAAATATAATCAATTAATGCAGAGTTTTAAATCTAAACAGAGTTTGGATCTTTTTTCTACCAAAACAAATGGTGATGCAGAAAATAATTATTTCTCAGAAAGGACTGCAAAACAACAACAAATAGGTGCATATAAAAGAGTCATGAATAGGTAACTTTTGTATACCATCATTGAGGTTAACCTACAAAGTCCATGAAAATAATTTTTATTCATTTTTAAGGGTTGTGTTTCCAGAGGCACAGATTCGAGATAAAAATTGAGTCATTATAATCCAATAACATTGCAACAGATTTCATTGCCACCAAATAAAGAACATGTTTTCCCTTTTTGTCTTCTGTTTAAATTCTCCTTCCTCCTTGTGAAACAGTTAATATGCTGAAGCGGGGTGCTTAGCCCACCTCCAAACCCTTAAAATGTAGTTAATTACAAGATAGGCCAATTTAAACTTTACGACATTCTTGATACCAGAATGTATGGTGGGTTGTTTCTGTTAATCAGCAGAAGGGAGGTGGTGTGGTGCAGCAGGTGATGGAAGAGTGTGGGCTGCCCTGGTCTGGACACAGCTCTGCCCCCCACTGGCCAGAGGACAGATCACGCCATCTCTTTCCGAAGCTCCAGAATGAGATTACACTGGATCGTCTCCCATTTAGCTTCTACCAGAAATATTTTATGAACTAAAGAAGAAAAAGCGTGAAACATGGGCAGTTGAAAAGCACGTACTTAGAATGCAGAAATGATTGGTTATGTAAACAGTCTTACGAAGTTCACTTCTTGTAATAACCCATATTGGAGCAATGGGTCCACTTAGGTAGAGCAGAAGGAAAACAAGGAAGCCAGCAGAGACACAGATTACCTGGAGCAAGCAATGATTTTATTTTCAAACTAACAGAATTCCATATTCTTCTTCCCAATGCTCCACAGACAAATGGCATTTCAGGAAGTCAAAAGTGGAATTCATCCTATATACACAGTTTCCCTTCTTTACATGTCCCAATTGTGTCCTATCAAATAATGTAATTTTATCCTGGTAGCTAGATTATTTACTTCAGAGAGGCACAACCTGCAGCCTCAGATACTAGAAAAATATAGAGAAGATATTTTGACAGAGAACAAAAGGCCGCAAATAATTTTTTCATATCTCTTAAAATTGATTGCTATGTTTATAAACCTGAAGTTTATAAGATCCTATCTCAAGAATCTTATCTAGATGGCAGGTGCCTGCACGCTGCGATTTTATTTCATTTACCTTTCTGTGTCTTTGAGAAATGTCGTAATTCAATAAAAAGCCTAAATATTTTATTGCCCAGAAATTAATTTATCCCCTGAAGGTTTCAGGAGACAAAGTCAACTTCTCTCATAATGGAAGTTCATATCCCAAAAAGCCTCTCAGTGGTGGGAGATGGTGCAGCTCAAAGGAGAAGCATCTATGCCGGCCAGTACCTCATGAAGTGAATACAGTGAGGAGATACTGTGAAAAATTATTGTGATCTTTTCTGTAGTCTTCCTAAGCTCATGATCTTCTCTGCAATCAGGTGGTGATATCCTTCGACCCAAGGGATTGAGGCAGAAAGGATGCATGGAAAAAGGTGATCCTTCCACCTGAGGATTGAGGTGGAAAGAATGCATGGAAAAAGGAAAAAAATATTCGACACTCAACATTGGATCTTGTTGCAAAACAACCATGCAAGCCAGGTTATCACCCTGAGTGGGTGCTTTCTACATTCCTCTAGTTCTGCTTTTAACATAACCAGAACCAAGACTGGAGAATGAAGGTTGCTGAGCACCTTAGTGGAAAAAAAAAAAAAATTCTCTCTGCGATGGCAGCCAGACAGTTGGCCAAAAGGAGCCACACTTCTTGTGGCCATGGATACTGGACCTGGGAGGAGAGGAGCTGGATAAAATACAGGATGTCCAGTTACATGTGAATATCAGATAAAACAAATAGTATTATTTATAGTATTTGGGACAGACTTTGTGCCAGAAAAATTTAGTCGTTTATCTGAAATTCTGGTTTAAGTAGATGCCCTGTATTTTTATTTACTAAATCACCCCCTCCCCCTTCCTGCCCAAGAGCTGGTGCCAAGCTGCAGGGTCCTGACACAAGCTAGACCCAGGAGGGGCAGAGTCGGTAGGCTAGGGGTACCCCCATACCTGAACCAGGAGTGTGACCACCCCTTGGGCTACACCCCCCAGGACTGTACCTGCAAATGCCAGCAAGATGCACACAGCTAGGTGGAGGTGGATAACTGCTGTGGCTGAGCTGTCTCCCTCACTGCCCTGTGGTCACATAGACTCATCTAGAAGCTACATGAGGGAGAGGAGCAGAAAGAACAATTTATTTGCAAATTATTGTATCAGACTAAGCTTTATACTGGAGTGAGGTGAAAAATATTTTTCCCCCTGATACTCTGAGCTGGGGTTCAAGGAGAAAAGAAATCAGTTGAAGAGCCAGATGTTAAAACGGCATTTTCCCTGCACATCTGAGTTGCAACATGAGCAAACTATGCTTCCCTACCTCATACCTGTCTCTCAACAAAAGATTATCAAAAGAAACCCTAGCTGTGCTCCTACTAAGGAAGGTACATCCTCATGTCTCACACGTCACCGCTCCTCAGGCCCTGGAGCTCCTTAGGCTTACAGAAGAAAGAAACCCTCCAGAGGTCAGTGGTTGTGGTTTGACCCCAGGCACCCCTATCTAAACCTCTGCAAACAGGTGTGGTGTGGCTTCAGAACCCCCCACGTTGCCATGGGATCCAAGCATGGACCAAGAAGTCTCTTGGAGCTCCCCAGTCCTGTGGGCACTCAGAGGGTCCCCCAGCATGCCACATGCTCCCTTTTGCCAGCACACAGCATGAGCAGCTCGCCACCCCCACCCCTTGGAGGGGGTCCAAGTCTCCTTTCCTTCCTCCAAATAATGAGAACATAATTAGCATAAGCTGGAACAAATTAACCTAGAGCTATAGAAAGGGCTACATATACATTCTTTAGAAACAGCCACATTCGGGATATTTTTAACTTCACTGAAAGTTGGAAGTCTTCCCCTAGGTAAGGGAAGCTCAACGTTTAAAGTGCCCGAAGGCCATTCTGTCCAGCTTCTGTGTGACACATGAATCCTTCGCACCGTTCTGCATCCACTGGTCACTCAGCCTCTGCTTAAGCCTTCCAGTAAGGGGGGGGGGTCTCCTTACCCGCAAGGGGCAGTTGCCTTTCCCATCCTTCCAATGGCCGTATGGAAGATACAAAGCAGGAAACGAGTTCCAATAAGCTTAAGGAGCCCTGATTATTATTATAATTTCTGCTTTCCCAGCATTCTGTTTTGCCCAATTTATCAAGGCCCAAGAATGGGTCGATCTTCACAAAGAAAACCTATTGAAGACAAGATATATTAAAACCTACGCAGAGAATCAATGGGCTAGAAGTCATTAGTGACAGATGGATGCCATTTACTGCAGCGTGTGGAACCCAGTCTCAGTTGAAGCTACTCTGTACTTAAAATGTTAATGAGAGTCCCTCCCACTTTTCGAGCCCACATCCTGTGGAAGTTCTAGATCCTTCCCACGATATCTGAAAATTCTCAGGGGCTTATGTTCCCATGACCACTCTTGGCTCCTCCTGAATTTACTCCTTCTTGCCTTTCAGGCTCCTTTCTTCCCTCTGCTTATTTTCCCCTCCTCCAGACTCTGGGGACTCGAGCCCATGGCCTTAATTATTGAACTCAAGCAAGTAACTTCTGAAACTTTGGGGGAGATGAGCTAGGCAAGACACTTAAAGCTGAGCATTAGGGTTTTTTGTTTTGTTTTGTTTTTATCAGAGAGGAAGAGGGAGCATGAGCAGGGGGAAGGGCAGAGGGAGAAGCGGACTCCCTGCTGAGCCAGAAGCCTGACAAGGGGCTCCATCCCAGGACCCCGAGATCACGAAGGGTGAAGGCAGACACCCAACCAATTGAGCCACCCAGGTGCCCCTGAGCATTAGGTATTAAGAATCCTCTGGTCACCCTTCCACGGAAGGCTTCTGGGTGACCCTCCTGAGTTGGCTCCAGCCTCTCCCTGTGTCTGGCTCTCTCCCCCTTCCTATCTGCTCTCCTCTTCACCCTTTGCCACCCCCCAGATTCCTCTTGATTTCTGACAAAACTGTTTACCTGTTTTCTGTCATATTCCAATCCCTGCCCATAAACCTTATCAAGCTTGTTCCCTAAACAGAGTGCCAAGTGTGAATATGCATATATATTTTTCCCCCCACTCTTCCTCCTCTTCCTGGAGAGTGTTGGGCTCAAACCGTAAGGGACTGATCTCAATCTTTCGTCTCTCACTAACAATACTTGTGTATAGAAGACCTGGGGACACTCAAATTTGAATTATGGTAGCAGAGAAACAGGGCCAGAGCCTTCATGATAGGGCTACGAGGAGAACTTCTTGGCTGACTTCCCCAGGATGCCCTCCTGTGGGTGGGCTCTGCGCTGCCACCGCTGCGGCAGGTCCATCCTGCTCCTGCCTAGGCAGCGTGGACCGAGGAAGGGGGAGAGTGGCCGCTTCACTGCAGAAGCACCTGCCAGTGGCAGGGGGAGCAGGAGATAAGCAGGTGTCTAATATGCAAATTCCACACGGGTGCCCCTGTGCCTCCGATGAGTCAGCTGTGATTCTCGCCCCTTGAAGTGGACATGGGGGACCCCCGACAGCCCTCCTCAGGACCTGCTATCAAACACGTGCCGGGGCGAGGCCGGCAAAGCGATTGGGGAAGCACAGAGTCAAAGCACAAACCGCCTCTAGGTAAGGCACCGCTGAAATCGGCACCCTCTTATTTGTGGCTTGTTCTCAGGTGTTTGTGTTTTTCCAGGGAAACAATAGGCTCATTAGAGCACAAGTGAAGAAGTTACTTAATAGGTTCGTAAGTCACCCCGTTCTTACAAGACAACAGCCATGCAGGGCTGCAGATGAGTGAGAATCACTGATGAAGCTTTAAATTGATACACTCACTGAAGCGTGAGCTATCAATACTGACCTTGTTTGCGGCTTCCCGAGCAGGCGAGTGGAGTTCTCTGGAACCTTTGAGTAGTGAGCCGTGCATTTAAGCTCATTTCAAAGAACTGCATTTAACTTAACCAAATAGCTTCATTTAATTGTTTCTGGGATGCTAAGGATTAAACTCTTATTATAATAGTGGCTTTTAACTTTTATTTTAGTCATCTAGCTTTTCTTAAAAAAAAAAAAAAAAATTCAGTTCTGACAGAACAGCCTAAGCCTGAGTCTTCTAAATGTATCTCTCCAGAATGAAAAACGTATTTGGAAGGTTTGGGGAGGTTGCAGCTGGAGCAAACCCAAAGCACCAAAGCTCTCTAGTGATGATAGCCAACATTAGTCTACCACTTGCTGCTTACCAAGCCCCAGGATATGCACCTTAACGTGTGTCATGCCACTAATCCTCGCCATGACCTTGGGAGGAACAGCCAAGGAGATTAAGGCTTAAAGAGGTAGAATGAGCTACTCAAGATCTCAGAGTTAATATGGAATTTAGAATCAAATGTAGGGTCTAGGGTTTTAGCCACTAACTTTTATTGGCTCCAATGTGAGCCCACAACTATCTAAGCCCAGGACTTTTTAAAGAATATATCACAAGAAATACAAGTTGACTGTAAGTATCGTCTCTTTTGCTGCATGTCACACAAATGGCATTCTGTCTGCACAGGTACACAGCTTTAGTGCCATTCCCAAATGTAAAATCCAGCCTCTTGAACAGCCCTCGCAGCCCCTGTCTCCTCTGACACTGGTGAATGTCAGCTGCCCTTCCCTGCTCTAACCCAGTTTCCACGCTGTGGCCGGAGTTCTTACACTAAAATGCAAAGTCGGTCACATCCTCCGACTTCTTAAGACCCAGCATAACTTCCTTTTGTCTACTCTCCATCGGGCCCAGAAACCTCAGCCCAGCACCCAGCCTGCCACGGTGCAGCCCCAGCCTCCTTTATGTGTTCATGTTTTGCCTTGAATCCTTATGTGTATAGTCTGTGATCATATTACTCTTGATTTCCCAAACTCAGGTTCAGTCAACTTATGTAGCTTACCTACCATCATTATCTAGAAGCCTTACTCATGGCGTGAGCAAAATTTGGTAAGGTTTCTGGGAGAGGCAGAAATCATAGTTTGGGGAAGAGGCCTCAGTGATTATCTATTGTGCACTTCCCTTGTTTTTCAGTAATACATCAAAGTCCAAAGTTAGTGAGTGCCCTGCCTAAGACCAGATAGTCACTTGGACTATCTTGGCCTACTCATACAAAGCTTCTCCAAGACCAAAGATTTCTGTTATTTCTAAATTTAGTAGATGTCTCCCTGTACCTCTTTAAGCCTCAAAATTTCTTTTTATAATTTTTGTTTATTTTTTCTTTTAGAGAGAGCACGTGAGTGAGGGATTGGTGCAGAGAGGGAGAGAGAGAATCTTAAGCAGACTCCATGCCCAACACGGAGCACAATGTGGGGCTTGATCCAATAACCCTGAGATCATGGCCTGAGCCAAAATCAAGAGTCAGATCAAGCCACCCAGGTACCCCAAGCCTCAGAATTTCTAATTGTATCACAAGATTGCACCTTGAAGGGGTAAAGTAATTGCAACACTTAGAAGGCTTCACACATTAGGACAAACAAAAAAAAAAAACAACTTAGAGACTTATCCACCGTGCAGTTTTCTGGCCTATTATTCATTCTCTAACTTAAAATATTTACTGATACTACTACATATCATATATTCCACATACTATGAGTGATGTGGAGACAAAGATGAGAGATTTTTCCTTCTAGGAGCTCACCATCCAATATGAGCAAAAATGTATACAAATTGTTTTATTCAATATGAGGAGGGATGTACAATGTTCTATGGAAGCAGGAAAAAGTAAACAACTCCGGGAAGTTTAGCAGGAAAGATGCAGACATTTGCACTGGCCAGAGGAATGAGTGGGTGCTGGTTCAGAGAGACAGTGAGGACCAGGAGCTTTCGCAGATACTTTGTCCACTGTTCTGAGGAAGGCATCCTTCTCTTGTCCTCCAAAGAGCCACGACATTTCAAAAATAACAATGGTTGATACTAGCCCAGTGCTGGCAACATACAAAGTACTCTTCAGATTGCTTTCTGTGTAAAAACTCATGTAATCCTTAATCCCATTGTATGATAAGGAAGCAATGACGTAAGAAAAATTAACTTGACTAAGGTCATATAACTGGCCGAGTTATCAAACTGGGATTGGATCCAGGCAGTGTGGTCCCTGAGTCTGTGAGTTCATCCACTACACAGCTCTGCCTCTAATAAATTGCGGAACATCACGTTAAAACCTTACACAGGTTGTGGAAGGTGATTACAGTCTTATCTCAGCCAATGTGAGGCTTGCTGTTCATACCTTGAGTTAGATCACTGAACCTCCTAACCCCTCTCAGCCATAGCCAGGCTGAATCCATCTTGGGTTTAGACCAGGGGGCAGCAAACTTTTCCATAAAGGGCCAGATAATAGATAATTTAGGCTTTGTGGGCCTTGTGGTCTTTGTTACAATTAGTCATCTCTTTTGCTATAGTACAAAAGCACCAATAAATGATATGTATGACTCTCTTACAATAAAACTTCATTTCAGAGATTGACACAAATTTCATATAACTTTCACGTGTCATAAAATATTATTTTTTTAAAGATTTTATTTATTTATTCATGATAGTCACAGAGAGAGAGAGAGAGGCAGAGACACAGGCAGAGGGAGAAGCAGGCTCCACGCAGGGAGCCCGACGTGGGATTCGATCCCGGATCTCCAGGATCACGCCCTGGGCCAAAGGCAGGCGCCAAACCGCTGCGCCACCCAGGGATCCCATAAAATATTATTCTTGTTTTGAATTGTTTTCAATGGTTTAATAATACAAGATCCGGCCTTAGTTCACAGGCCATACAAAAACAAATAGTAGTCTGATTGGGCCCGTGGCCATAGTTTGCCAACTCTTGATTTAGTGTCTAGAGCATAACTTCTCTTTTCTAAGGGAAAAGAGGGAACTCTGCAGGAATCAGCCCAGTGCTGTACACCCACTGGGTACCCAGTAAATGTTAGCTAATGCTCTGGGGTGCCTCCTAGGTATGTGGTAGAGTGAAAAAGTGTGATCTAGAGAAAACATGAGACTAGGGATTAGAAGAGCAACCTGGAGTCCCAAATCATCACTAACAGTCACCTGAAGACAGTCATTAATCTCCAACCAGGCTGTGGTTTCCTGATCATTTGTCACTGTCAATGACAGGCCATGGTATCCATATTATAGCTACATTGTGTTGTACTTACAAGCTTGGTACTTTGCATATGTTAACTTGCTTAATCCTTACAACAGCCCCATGGGATATGTACTAATAATATCCCCATTTTACAGAATAGTAACAGAGAGATTACATAACATGCCCAAAGTCACTCAGCTGAGTAAGTAGCAGGGGCAAAACCGGTACCCATCCTAGCTTCAGAATCCCTTTAGGGACGCCTGGGTGGCTCAGTGGTTAAGTGCCTGCCTTCGGCTCAGGGTGTGATCCTGGAGTCCCGGGGTCAAGTCTTACATTGGGCTCCTTGATGGAGCCTGCTTCTCCCTTTGCCTATGTCTGTACCTCTCTTTCTCTGTGTCTCTCATGAATAAATAAATAAAATCTTTAAAAAAAAAATCTGACTTTTAGAAAAGGCTATAATACCTTTTCTTAAGCTAATTCGGAAGGGCTTTCTTGAACAATGAAATGCACACACACATAACTCTTGCCATACTCTTGGGATGGGACATGAGGAATGTTAGCAATGAATTTGAGAAACATAAGCTCAAAAATAAAACTATGTAAATGATGTTTACATAAGTAGGTATATGCTAGTCCTACCTGGCATTTACTGAGCACTTACTATATATCAGGTCAAGTATTTTACTCTGTGCCTTTTTTCATTGAATCCCTCTAATTTATGACATAAGTACTCTTATCGACCCCTTTCACAGAGGAGAAGATCGAGGCTTAGAGAGATGAAATAGCCTGTGCAGGGTCCCCAGATGGCAAATAGCAGATAGTCGGACCCAAGCCACCTGATCTCAGAGCCCAAATGTGGCCTTTAGTGTGCTTTTTCAGCCATATTTGTATGCGTACTATTAATAGTGCAGTCAGCTATGCTATAGGTTAAATTTGGGCTTTAACAGCTGGCCTAAGAGCCTAACGACCAGTTAGAAGTCAGCTTCTGGTGGGAAAACGCATCGTGAGTTTGAAACAACAGATTTACAAGCAGATTTTGGAAAATGGCCAGTTGATGAATTGGGGTCTGCATATGTGTCTTGGCACAGTTGGAATGAGGTTCATGCTTTTTGCTTGGTTTGCTTGCTCACATGCATCTCTGTCTTTCCTGTGTATGAGTGTTGGGCACTTTCGCCTTTGGGGACAAACTTGTCTCATTCCTCTTACCTCCCCGAAGAGCCTACTAGACTACCATGCCTGCAGTGGGCAGCCAGTGATCTGCTGGTAAACTCTTGATCATCAGAGCAGCAGGCTGGATGGATAACAGCCACTCTCCTCAGCCTCCCCAAATCGTGCCTCCAAGCATACTGGCAGAAGCAAAATAATCTATGATCATGCCTACAGTCACTGTCACACAGTTATGAGTTAGGCTAAATTGAAAGGCTATAGATGAAGGTCAATGTAAGTCCTGAAGAGAAGCATAAAGAGACGGAGGAGTGGCTCTTGTAATCTCAGAAACGTGGCTCCTTGACAAGGACCTCTGTGTGAACCGTGCAGATGCTGGGTAGCTTGCCCGGTAGTAACAACAGTCCTTATTAAGCTTGTCTTGTTCATTTGCTTTTAAGGCATGTGCTGTGTTTATTAGCAATGCTTATGAAGGAGTCTCCTTAATGTTGGATTAGCAACACCTTTCCCTGGAGTATTCTCTGTGTCTGAAGCCATGGAGAGGGGTGAGAAGGAGTTCAAGACGGAGCCCTGGGACTGGCTTGCAGTGTGACCTTGCACAAGTCACTTCATCACCACCCTTCCCTTCCCACTTCTGTAAAAAAAAAAAAAAAACATGCTAATGCCTGCCCTCTTTCTCACTCTCAAAGATAAATCAATGTCTGCAAAGTGCTTTGAGCTTTTCAATATAAAGGCAGGAACTCCTTACCATCATTAATTAACATGTATTAATAGAAAGAATAGTATGGAAAACCCAAAGGTGAGCCAAAATCGTGATGAACAAACCTGTCATATTATATTAGCAAGTGTCACAGAGCTGGCGGTGGAAATGAACAGCTTCTCTCCCTAATACTGCAGACTTTTTCTTCCTCTAAACTGATTCATGTGAAATTCAATTTAGGAAAAAAAAAATCTTGTATGCCAAGTTTCATCCGCTTGGAAATTTCTTAGCAAGTAATGTAGTTTTCTGAAAAGGGGTGCGGGCAGGAAATCTCACCTCCTCCTTCCTAATTTAATGACATGACCCTATCATAGGGCAGGGAACATCCATTGGCCACCATTACAAGCAGAGTTTAAATAGGAGGGCAGATGAGTGGTGGTGGTTATTGTTGTTTTTAACACATTACCTCTTTTCTCCTTCATCGGGCTATTTTGACTGAAATAAATGTGACAGTGAAGCAACCTTTGGTCTTGTCCGCGAGATTTTGCTGGCTCTCTATGCACCTGTGTCTGTCCATGCAGTAAACCTGACTGTAGGACTCTCGTCACAAATGAACTGTCAGATCATTACCACAGTTGATACGGTATAATCTGTCTTGAAATTAGAATTGGTCTGGCCAGGCCAGGCACTCACTTGCCACGGAGGCTAATTCACTTCTTGAATATGCATTCATGGAGATGTGCCTCGATTTGGAATCCACGGGGAGTACACGTTAAGAGCAGATTTTCTGAATTAGCATGGCGAGAGGGAAGGGTCCTTCATTTAGAGGGCTGCAGATGCCGCTCCCTCTTGTTCATTACAATTGCATTTCATCAGCTTTATGATGTCCACACGTCAATTGAGTGTGAGGATTTTTCACACAAAAGAGCCTCAGGGAAAACGACTCCACTAGCTAATCAGCTGATTATCATACCTCAAATGGGCTGCAGTACTTGCTGCTCCCAACCTGTATGGGCAAGAGCAGAATTAAAGATTAAGATTGAAAGAAAGAGGGCTCTTCAGCCAGTTTAAGAAAATTAAAGAGGAATTTGTCAGCGAGAGGAAGAAAGAACTGCAGGAGCTGAAGTGAAAGCCTTTAAAATGGATGGGCGTTTGAAATAAAATGACTAACGCTTTCCTTCAAAAGGGGGTTGGTGGGAGAGGGTGAAAGGTTAATGAACTATATTATCTGCCCGTTTATGCCCAGCTGTGTAAAGCTCTGTCTGCCCCTACCCTGGATTTTAAAACCTACACTGAAGAACCCAGCCCAATCTCAAGAAGAGTGCCTTGGAGTAATTGAATTAGTTGCCGACAAGTTGGCTATTCACAACTGCCCCCGGGCACCTCCTCGCAGATTTCCTTGGACTGCTTGGGAATTAATTGAGTAATAACAGGAAAATGATCATAAGAGAAGAAAAGCACATCCACACAACTCCATAAAGATTGCTAGCTTGGGGAACTATTTATGACAGTCGTTAATTGGGATTTTATCATCAGAGGTATTTTTTATGTTCTTTGAGGAGTAGGAATTAATAGGTGGTCTTTTTTCCATTTTTGTCTGAAATTTACCAAAGTTTTCTCCCAGCTCCCTGGGGTCTTCCTCAAGTCTATCTAAAATGCAGTTAGAGCAGAGGCTGTCTTTTGCTTCACGGCGCGTCTGCCTTATGCTTTCATCAGAGGAGTCTAACTCACACAGATGCACTATTTAACAATGCCATCCCCTGCTTTCATCAGAAGGGGGAAGGTTGCAGAGCCGAGCCCTGCAGAATAAGGGGGGCAGGTCCCCTGTGATCGGCGAAAGCTGAACATCGGTGCCAGTTTCCATCTGTCATGATAGCCTATCTCCGAACCTTCAATCTGTCAAAAGCTCGCTGCCTGGCTGAAGGCTCCAGGAGATTTGGTGCACTAAACACATTTGACAACAGCATTATCACTGCAAGGAGCCAGCAAAATGCCATCAATGTGTTAATTGTAACTGGCTATGTAAAGTGTCACTTCCCATATCATTTAACACCAGCTTCGCCTCTTTTGCAGTTCCTAATTTTCTACACTTTATAAACATATGGATTGCTTGTGTAACAACAATGTGATCTTCTTAGCAGAGGTTTAATTTTGCCTGGATACGCTGCACCCAAGCTTCTCCCTGGGAAACAGTGACATGGAGGGGGCTTGGGAGGAGGAGAAGTGAGGAAGGAAAAATAAAGGGGGGCTTGGGGGAGCAGGGCTGGCGATGGGGGGGGAGGGGGGAGGCTGGGAGGCAGTGGAGGGAGGTGGGAAAGGCCAGCAGGAATCAAACCGCTTCTCACGCAGGCTGCTGTGGTATTTTTTAGACAAGTGGAATGGTGGTGTTTTTTTCAGGGTGTGTTCTTGCTAATGGGGAAATAATTCTGTTTCTCCTACAGAGGATGAAAAATGTATATCCAGAATTTTCGTAGGCAGGGAGGTTTTTTCCATCATAATATGAACAGTTTTATAATGGTAAACATGAGAGCAGCACATAAATAAATGAAAAATCCCCCTTGAAGATCTGAATGGGTTTTTAGCACCCAAGTACCTAATATTCAATTTCTGGTACAACCAGGGCCAGGTGTTAAATTTCTCTAGTTACTGTCACTAATGCAAATTAGATTCTTTTTCTGCTCATAAAAAATCAAATCCACATTAGAAATTAGCTATAAAATGTAATGACTTAAATGCTATAGTGTTTTACAAATCTCCCTGCATTTCTATGGTAGATAATGCTGTAAAACTGAGAGAAGATAATAAAATATGGTAGGAAGTTGAGTTATTTAAAGGTCTTTTGTGACTGCTTACTTAGAAATGTGATGTATTCTTTTGCTCTTCTCTTTCCCTGTCCCCCTTCATTGTGGGAAATGAGCACATTTATGATTCCAGTTTTTACAAGCTCAGAAGTAATCAAAATTCATTTTTAAATGATGTTACAAGAGCTGGAGAGATCATTTGCATTATTGAAAAAAATACCCCCCAGAGAAGTTTACAATACCTTTGCAACTTTTAATCATTGCTATTGTAACCATCCTGAGGAGAGTTTGGAGTGGTTAAATAAAGAGCTTCATTAGCATTTTTTTAAACTCTTCATTAACGGTATCACCAGATTCACCTGGGGGACTGC
This sequence comes from Canis lupus dingo, assembly GCF_003254725.2. Taxonomy (NCBI): domain Eukaryota; kingdom Metazoa; phylum Chordata; class Mammalia; order Carnivora; family Canidae; genus Canis; species Canis lupus. Next base: position 19,545,883 of record NC_064278.1, on the reverse strand, counting down.
CTCACAGTCTGTGCCCACAGCCCTACCCCATTTGCCTGTACAAAAATATCCAAATGCAGAAGGGAAACTTTCCTTTAAAATGGAGCATTTAAAATAAATCCTACAATATACAACACAGCAGAATGGAACTGGGAAGCACATAGAAAGCTACGCATTTATCACAATTTAACCCCTCGCAGCACCCCGCTCACTCAGGTGTAGAAGGCATACTTCACTCCGCCTCAGCCAGGTACCCAATTTAGGTCCTGAAATTAAAATCATAATGAAACTTTAGGCCCCAGCTGAATCGGGGATTCTTACAACACAAATGAAGTTCTGATTAACATTTCTGAACCTAGCTAAAGAAACTTATATCACAGATATCACAGAAGAGGTTTATCTGCAGAATGAAGTCAACAAGCAAGGAAAGCAGAAGAGGACAATTTTCGAACTTATACTACATGCCCAGAATGGTGGTGCTGCGTGAATATTTTTTTTTTCTTTTTTTTTTTTTTTTTACAGTAGAAACTCGGGGTAAGTACCTTACCCAAGACCACACAGCTAGTCCAAACTCTTCACACACACACCGCCCCCCCTGCCTTCTGTCACCCCCTGGAGAGACCTGCACTGACCACCAACCATGGGATGCCAACCAAGACAAGTTGCCCCTCCCAGCTTCCCCTCAGGGCTAGTCATGACCTCCCTCCTCTCTCACAGCACTAGGAGCCAACCAAGACAAGTTGCCCCTCCCAGCTTCCCCTCAGGGCTAGTCATGACCTCCCTCCTCTCTCACAGCACTGGGAGCACTGGCCCAGCTATGCGGACTAGGTATAGGTTCTGCACCATGGCTGGCAGAGCTTTGGAGCAGGATTATTTCACATTCCTTTTTTGACTTCCCAAACAC